>NC_135168.1:3044444-3388194 GCF_041146795.1 Maylandia zebra | reverse complement strand
TACCTCAAGGTGTTTTTTATTGTAAGGTACTTTACCTTACAATGAAAAATACAATAATACAAAATAAATGGATAAATAAGAGAGTGTGCTTTTTATGTGCACCATGACAAATTTAACATTGTTTTGGATAGGTATTTGTGCCAACTCCCAGAAATCATTGTCAGTCAGTCAGATCGCTCTAATCACGTGTTTAATATTTCGGTTCTTCTGTTCTTATTAATGCATAATAATATGTTAATCATATAGCACAGGGATGCCTTTGTATTACTGTGTATTTATGAACTTCTCAGTCCTGGCAGAATTATCTTGATAGCCATGTTTAGCTTGTTGCTATTAATTTTACAAAATTTCCTCTGGAACTCTATGACAAGCGCCTCTGCTTACTCTTTGATGTCATTTACAGTTATGTGAAAAAGAAAAAAATATCCCCTGGTTCATTTCAAACTGCAGACTGCTAACAAACAGACAAATAGACAAACAAACACAATGTACACAAATTAAAAGGACATTTTCCCCACAATGCTGTGTGCTAGTTTAAAATGCAGCTACAAAAACGTACCAGTGTTACAGACATCATGAAGGTCATCACCAAGTACAACCGGATGGTGTGGCAGTGCAAGGTTGCAAACTCTGGACAATGAAAAACAGAGTATGACATTATAAAACATAATGAAAATAGTAATTTAAGTTATACAGGAGTTTTAGAGTATTTAGGTTCCAAAGAACAACTCAGATGCTTTTCTCTGGAAATTTGTGTTTATGTGTTTGGAAACACAGAAGTTGTTTTATCCGTGCAAGGTCAGTATATTCATACTAAAACGTATTAGAATAAAGTGTACAGGCAGTAAACCAGGTGGATTGAAGTATACTCAGACCTGCCCACCACCTCTCAACTAGGGCAACTAGAGTCCAACCCCTCTCCAAGAAGCTGGTTCCAGAACTTGAGCTTTCGTTGAGGTTAGCCCGAATATATGTCGTCAGTATTTCCCAACGTCACGCACCAGCTCAGGCTCCTTCTCCATTTGCTACAAACAAGTTTTGGAAGGCAATATCAGAGAACCAGGACCAAGCACTGAACCTTTGTGGTCCGTTCAGTGAATGGTGGGTCCAAAGGAGTATGTACCCAAACCTGCTTTAGGCTGGACTCCATGGCCACCACATGCTTGAACCTGCAAGCCTTTCCCAGGTAAGATCCCTGAACCTCAAGTGCCGACACTTGAGGTTGTTACGTTAAGAGCAGGTACGCTCTGAAACCCTCCCAAATGACCCAGCTGCTCACCCTGTCTCTGAAGATAAGCCCAAACATGTCAGAGGAAGCTCATTTCTACCACTTGTATATACAGTCTTATTCTTTTAGTCACTACCTACAGCTCATGGCCATAGGTGAGGGCAGCAATGCAGTTTGACCTGTAAATTATCAACTTCATTTTCATGCTAAGCTCTCTCTTGACCACAACAGACAACTGCATTTGTATTACAACACATATCTTGATGCATGCTCAATCACGGTAAGGAAATCCAAAAAGCAGATTTTGTTCATCTGGATGTAACGTTTTCAGTGGGAGAAACATTTCGTCACTCATCCAAGTAGCTTCTTTAGTCTCATTCTCATTTTCTCAGTATTACAACAGATGTTACACCAGTCTGTCTCTCAATCTTCTACTTTACTGTTCCTTTACTCATGAACAATACTCCGAGATACACAAATGCCTCCATTTGGAGCAACAAGTCCCAAACTCTGGCCTTTCCTGGCTGAGAACCATGGCCTCAGACTTGGAGGTGTAAATTCTCATTCCCGACACTTCACATATCATCTGCAAAAACCATGCACGTGATCTTGAGATCACCAAACCAAACACCATCCACTCCATAATTTAACTATTTTATTTTTAACAGAACTCTTTATTCTTATATAACATCTTTAAGGAGACCAACAACTGCTTGGAATAAGTCACCTTGCTATTGGAACCACGCTATGCCAGCACAAGCTAGCATGTGACAGGAGGGCTCCTCGGAACCTTAAAGCATTTGTGCTCATTAGTGCTTTTTAAAAGTACAAATAGAAAATTTAAAAAGCACTAATTTCCGTTATGCCTCAGTCTCCAACCAATGTTTTCCCCATAGCATAATGGGTTTGTTTGTTTGACATGGATCAATAAGGCTGACTTTTTGAAAATAAGCTATAGATACTTGTGCTGTGAGCAAAGTGTTATTAAGTTATGGTTACAGTTATTATGTTACAATAATTCCTACAAATTTGTTGGGAAGCGTTGATGAATTGTGCCAGTTAAATGCTTCCAGGTCACAGTGCTACCCTCAGCTGTAGAACACTTAAAACCATTATCCACTTCATTTTCAATCAGGACCAGCAAGCAGTCAACATCTGCACTCAAATCAGATGTTAGCACTTCCTCATTCATCCCAGCTGTGCTGTTTCACAGTTTCTGGTAATTTCTCGGATGTCAAAGCAATTCCCATTTAAAGTTAATCAACCTGGTGTACCGGCGAGGTCTGGTGTTCCTTTCATCTGTTTCAGCTAAATGGATGAGGAAGCAACGTAGAGCAGATAAACAATTAAATAATGTGTCTCCATTATTATTTAGTCTAGTGAAAGGGCGCAGACAGCAAAATAACATTTTTGTTATTTGTGAGACAAAGTGCAGAGACGTGCCTCAGTCTTGTGTCTTAGTTTGGACATGGTTTGCATTTCTACTCATTTCACTCGATGTATTATCACAAGCCGCGTCATTTATGAACGTATGAGGTTTTAGAGTCAGGATTTCATGCTTCACTTATAGTGAAGTTCTAGTTTTAGGTTTTATTTTCAAGACATCTGCTAGATTTGCATCTAGATTGGAGGGCTTCTTTGTTAAATACTTTTCACAAAAATTGATATAACCTAAAATGATTATTTTGACAACAATGGTACCACTTTCACACATATTCACTATATACAGCTGGTGTTTTGATCAATTTACTTCAATTCAATTCAATTTATATAGTGCAAAATCACAACAACAGTCACCTCACGGCGCTTTATATTGTAAAGTATAAACAATCAGCAATCATGTGAGCACTTTGGTGAGCATGGTATGAAAATCTCCCTTTTAACAGGATGAAACCTCCAGCAGAACCAGGCTCAGGGAGGGGCGGGGCCATTTGAGAGAAGGAAATATTACATATACTGCACACAGTATGTGGTCCACTCCTATATGTCCCTATATAATGTAAATTTGAATGTACATATAGGGCCAGGTGCTGAAGCCACTAACATTCTTTCTCTCACACACACATACACAAAAAAATAATATCACATGACAATAATCTATTACATGAGTTGCATCATTTTAGCTTCGATCAGCACTCACAATCTGCTTTAACAAGACTAGCACAAACAGATTTATCCTTGCAAAAGCAACATAAAGACAACTGTAATGTCCCCAAGTGTGGAACAACAGAGAGAAGCTTATTAACAATATAGGTCCGCACAGACTGTCTGGTTCACTGTACAAAACAAACACATTCATTTATGCAATTTGTCAATCAGGTTTCCCAGAAACATTACACATAAATAGATAGTATGTGTCACACATGAGCTATAGAATAAACATACAAAGGTTTTGAATAATCAAGCCCCATCATATCTTAACTCTGTAAGATGATAGACAAAGATATTTTTGTATCATTGGGCATTTTTGGCAACTTTTTGTTAACAACAATGTTAATTTTAGACAAAAAACTTATAGCAAATATTGATCATGTTGATGAGATAGAGGTCTCAGAAACTCATGTATCAAATATGATACAAAGAGCATCATAGGATTAAATATGTCAGCACTCAGACTACAACCTGTGGCTCCTAGGGTTTAGAATAGTAGAATGGCAAGCAGCTAGCTCCCAGTTTAAATTTGGGAGACAAACACGTTCTCTACTTTTTAGATTAGATTAGACTTTTCCTTTTCCTTTCTGATGAAGCTTATAGTTAAAGCTGGATGTGACCCTGAACCATCTCTTAGTTGTACTGCAGTAGACACAGCTATTGCATTTAGAGGTTTAAATCAGCAGTTTGAATTGTGACACTGAGCATGGTTCTGCCAGATGTTTTTCCTTCACACTGTGCTTACTCATAGAGAGTTGTCTGATTCTTGTAGAGTCTTTACCCTACAATATAAAGAACATTGAGGCAGCAGTTGTTGTGATTTTGAGCTATGTAAATTGAACTGAAATTGTACTTTTGTACCTTTACAGGTTCAAACATTTTTCTACAAGGTTTTCTCTCTGGTATAGAACCCTACATAAAAGTGCAGGGTAAAGGCACGACTATTGTTGTCAAGTTGTGCCAAATAAATAAAAAAATGAATTGAATGAGTTATATTTTAAACATAAACATACTCAAATCCTTTACTAAACACAGAGGCATGTTACTCACCCATTAGAACCTTATGTTCTGAGTCTTGAGGTCAGAGAAGTTGTTGACAACATTTCCTGTCCTGGCAGTAGACTCTCTTCTCTCCCATCACCACTTTTTATATATATATTTTTTATTTTGGGTTTTTTTTGTTTTGCACAGTGCTTAGGGTTTAGTTTACAAGTTAGAATCATGCATTAAGTCTATAATGGAACTTGTATAATTTGTCTAACTGTAATGCAGTAGTTATGCATATGTGATCTGGTGTGGAGGAGCCCACTGGATACTCATATCAACTGGTGCTCTCCTACCTTATGGACCCTCGGGCACTGCCTTGTCTAAAGTTACATTTTACATAGTCACGTCTATGATAAACATATCAGAATGTGATGCATTACATTATACACAGATTACTTAATCCACTAAATATTCAAATGTTTTAAAAAATAACCAGCTTTAATAACTAAAGGAAGCCAATGCAGATCATTTTTACTCACATTTCACATACTTTTTTTACTTTACTATAATTTATTTTGTGTGAACATGGTAGCAGCAGAGTCTGAGAAGTGACGATAGATTAAAGGACTGAAGTAGGTAGATCCAGTGTAATAAGATGCAACACCACCTGGAGCGTGCGCGCGCGCACACACACACACACACACACACACACACACACACACACACACACACACACACACACACACACACACACACACAGTTGCTCCATATATTGTTCCCTGGGCTCAGTGCCATGCTCCTCATCATGTTTGTCTAGGCTAATCGCCCAGTTGCTCTGTGCATTAACTTTGTTAGAACAGAGACACCTCATTAATGATGGTTCTAATTGAATGAAATGGCCATACTAACGAGCATAAAAACCTCCCACTCACATTTTGCTAATTAACAGCACACTGGCTTAATTACAACAGTAGCAACACGTGCAGTGCTGCCTCGTTTCTGTTAATTGCCGAAGCTAACAGGGATTTATGGTAATTGGCTGTATAAGCATTGTTAATGAGAGGCTGAATTAGCTAGACAGACAGAGACGAGAGGAGAGCAGAAATGTGCCAGCGCTAATTAACACGGGGAGTGCTCTTCAGCTATTGGCTGCTGGTCCATGTGGCTGTATTGATCATCTGATTGGCTAGTTTAACATCATGTTCCCCTCTTTTTTTCCACCAAGTGAAAACACTGGAATAATATTGCAAAAAGGACAGGAACTGTAGGACTAACACAGGGGTGTATAACAATTACAACTTTTATTCCTCTCTTATTTATGAACTTTATTTTAATGTATTCATGTTTGGATAGATGGGTGGAGCATTAGCACGTGCTTTAAGGGAACATAAAGAGCTATTTGTGCCCACCTGGGGCACATGGGAGGGTACTATTTCATTTTAGCTCACAAAAGCTTTGTTATGTTCACTGTTAGTCACTAACCATGTCTGTGTGCCCTTGCAGCTCCACAGTCGGCTTCTTAGTGGTTTTGTAACTGGCTAGATACAAAACTGGATAAGTTAAAATAACAATCTGAAAAATGTTAAGGACAGTACTGCAGGACACTGCTGAGGTCTCTGGATAGGTCAACAGTCAGAGACACAGACAGACCCACACCCTCACTTGCACACCTACGGGCAATTTAGAATCATCACTTAA
Source organism: Maylandia zebra (assembly GCF_041146795.1). Lineage (NCBI taxonomy): Eukaryota > Metazoa > Chordata > Actinopteri > Cichliformes > Cichlidae > Maylandia > Maylandia zebra. The sequence continues at coordinate 3,382,130 of NC_135168.1, read as the reverse complement.
CCCTAATAACTGCATGTCTTTGGACTGTGGGGGGAAATTGCAGTGTTTAAAGAGAACCCATGGGAGAACATATAAACTCCACACAGAAAGACCCAGCCACCCAGCACCTTCTTGCTTTGGGGCAACATTTGTAATTTTCAGGTTAATTTGATTAACATTTGGAGCAGTTGTCTCTGTGATTTGCTTTAGTGTGCATGAATTTTATTTGCTATTTGTATCTACTCTGTTTGTATTTACACCATTTGGATTTAACATTATGACTACTGACAGGCAAAGTAAATAACAATGATTATGGTACCTGTTAGTGATTTGGATATATTAAGGCGCAAGTGAGCGTTGTGTTCTCAAAGTTGATGTTAGAAGCAGGAAAAATGGTGCTGGGAAGTTTCTCCGAAACTGCAGCTCTTGCAAGGTGTTCCTGGTTGATGAAAAGCTGCTGTAGCCAAAACTGACAAAAAAGCGAATGCTGATTTGGATAGAAAAGTGTCAAAATACACAGAGCGTTGCAGTTTGATGCACTTTGGTGTCTACTGCCAAAAGTGCCAGCATTAAAATTAAACCGCAGGTCAACTGGTCTGATGAATCACGTTTTCTGTTTCTTGTGTTACTTCACATGGCTGACCAGGTGCATGTGTGTCACTTACCTGGCTGAATACCTAGGGCTGGGATGGATTATGGGAATCAGATAGTGTGATGCTTTGGACAATGTTTTGCTGGGTCCTGCCATCAATGAGGATGTTGACCTACCTAAGAAATGTCGCAGAGCATTTACACACCAGTTACACATGATGCCACAGCACAAAAATGGCTCATAAGTTGTTTGAGGAGCACAACAGCGAGTCTGAAGTGTTAACTTGACCTCCAAATTTTCCATATCTTTATGCAATCGAGCATTTGTGGGATGTGCTGGACAAACAAGTCCGATGTATGGAGGTCCACCTCACAACTTACAGGACTAACACAGGATCTGTGGCTAACATCTCAGTGCCAGATACCACAGCACACTTTCAGAGGACTGTTGGAGTCCATGTCTCAAAGGATCAGGCCTGGTTTGGCAGTAAAATAGGGCCCAAAACAATTTTAGGCATGTGGTCATAATGTTAGGCCTTCTATTGGAAATACAACGCTGTTCAAACAGCAACTCTTTCTGCCAGTTATTTCTCTTCCTCTCTCCCTGTCTCGTTCCGCCGTCCTTCTTAATTCCTCCTCTTCCTCTTCATATTCACTGGTTTTTATTCTCCTCCCTCTGATGAAGTGATTATGGTTATGTGTTCAGTTAAAGATCACTCAGGCAGACACAGTGTAGATTGGTATGCATGTCTTATTACACCATGTCACTGTGTGTGTTTGTCTGTGTGTGCGCACACCAGCAAATGTCACAGTTCATTGGTTGTCAATGAGGGAATGTCAGTTAGTCATTGGTTAAAAGATCTGGTTAGCATTCGTAATGGTCTCTTATTACTGCCTACACCCAATGGTTGCACGCAACCCAGTGTGTGTGTGTTAAGATGACAGAGTTTGCAAATGTTCCAGGGTGTGCGCCTGTTTGGGTGTGTGGCAGGCCAAGTGAAAGAGATGCAGAGGGTGAGAGACAAAGTGAGGTAGGATTACAGACAGAGAAATACATGTTCTGCTGTTCAGGGGTGCACCGACTGAAACATGGCTTTGCCCACAAACACTCACACACCAAATAGATCAATGTTCAAAAAAAGATGATGTGAGAACAACTACGTAATTGCCAAGTGTAATTTGTTGTATTCTAAAATGTAAAATGTAATTTTCTTCACTTTACTGTCCAATAAAGTGAAAAATGCCACAAAAAATCAATTTTTCAAGAAAAACAAAGTCTTGCTTTAAGTAATTAACAGTCACAACCTCACTGAATGTTTAGTTTAATAATATAGATCCTAATTGTTATTAATCTAAATTTAATATGAGCTAGAAAAAAATTCAGAGAGTAATTATACAAGCAGCTCAAAGGGAAATGACACGCAAAAATGATTTTTTCCAGTTTATTTTAATTCACATGTCCAAATATCATTTTAGTACCAGAGTGCTGGTTGGTTTGATAATGCTAATTATGTAAATCTTAAAAATAACTTACTAACTAAATAAGGATAACTTAAAAGGGTGAGTTATACAAACTTGGTCATTTTGATTGTGCAGCATAAATAATATTTCAAACTTAATTTTCAGCTTTATACAACCTTAAACCTTAAAAAAAACCTGTCATTAGAGCTTTTAGAAGATTAAGAGTTTTTGTTGCCAATATTCACATTATGTGTTAATTAAGAGCCATAGATCTCAGTTTTTGTTGCATTCCTGTGCCCCATGTAGAACACAGTATGGGGGCAGCTGTAGTTTGAGCAGATCATCTAGTAATCGGCAGATTGGTGGTTTGATTCCTGGCTCCAGTCTGGATGTCAAATGTCGTGTTTCACAAGTTGCTCTGTGACGCTTCCACAGTGTGTGAATGTTAGCCTGAAGAAAAAGTGCTTTAATGTGAAGGAGGCACGTTGTATAAATGCGAGGTAGAGTAGGAAAGCAGTATATAAGAACCAGTCCATTTACCATTTATTCATTAACATATGAACAACAACCCTGAGCAAGAACACTGAGCAGGATTGTTAGTCACTGCAGTCTCGTGGTGGCTTCACACTTTACTCAGTTCTTGGGTTTCCCTGCCCGGTAAAGGAAATGCGTTTTGAAAATAACATAATAATAATTTACCATTATTAATGAATGAATAATAATATAATACACACTGTATCCTCATTTTTATCCTTTAAAGTTGATCTGATGTCTGGAAGTAAAATGCATACAATCTACAGAACTTAAATTAGCCTATAAAACATATTTAGACTTTGTAAATGAGTTTTGACTCTGACTCATTTCAAGCTAAAAAGGTGTCATCCTGACCGTATGCAGATGTGGTTTTCTGTAGCCTTCTTTTTCTCCTTCTTTTCTCCTCCTCGAAACCCTCCATCGTCGTCTCCTCATACTCAGCGCTCTCTGTGGCATCACTTGCCGACCAGTGTGCCAACCGGAGTGTGAACATTTTCAGGATGGCTCCTCTCTTCCTGTTTTCTTTTTTTCCCATCTTTCTTTTCCCTCTGCACCATACTCAAACCCCAACCCCCCTTCAGTTAATCACAGTTGTTCCCAGCAAAAGGAGCTGTTAACGGCTTGGTGCATCAGGAATGGTCCTGGCGCTCCCCGCCACTAATCGGACCGTTACGACTGAGAAGCTTTGCATTATGCAAATCACTGGCCGGGAACAGGTGACATTTGTAGGGGAGCGGGGCGACAGGGCGATGGAGTCTGGCTGATTTAGACATTAGTCCCTGTCACAACGCCACACACATACGCACACACATTCACACACACACACTGCACATATGTATATGTACACAGCACATATTCACTGTGTCCATATTGCAGAAAGAACAGAAGTAACACACAACAGAGAGTATAATGTACTTTTGCTGTCATTTGCAACACCACTGTTTCAGAAGTTACTATCCAAATGTTGTCAGCATTTCAGTCTCACTTTTACCAGTGTATCGTTTACAAGTGTAATCACTGCTGCCAAATAAATGCAGCAACAACAAGAACATAATGGGAGTTTACCTTTCATCATCTCCTAGTCTTTCTCCCAGCTTTTCTTCTTTTCATTGTCCCAAAATCTATTAAAAAAATTGTCCATTATTATGGACTCCTTATAATCCCACAAAGTTAAGAAAATACTCTTAATATTGGATTTCCCTGTACACTATAGCCCCCTGCCCAGCAGTATCTGTATGTTGGGATTATCAGACAGACCCTAAAGAATGAAGCCCTGAGTGCTTGTTTACCTCAGACCAGTGTAATTTGATTTCTGGAGTCAACTCTGTTCAAAACTTTAAATAGGATTATTTCCCCCCAGCTTCTATTACTATGTGTTTTTACCTTATAGAGTACTTAAACCATGTCCCCATGGTGTGATGAAAGAGGAAAAGGAGATGACAGCAAGATGTGTGGTTGTTTCTGAATATCTCTTGCTGCTAAGGACCTGTATGCAGACATAATATGTGTCATATGCCCTGAATTACCCTTCAGTTGTCCCTCCTGAATGGCCACGATCTGAAAGCCACAACAACACCATAAAGTGACCACATGGGGATAAGATGAGTCTGAGAGGTAAGTGTAAAAGTTCCAGTAACCCCTTTACTCAGTCATCTCGTAAAATAAGAAGTGAGAACTGAAAGGTGTGTGTTTTATATTCCACACAAACAAACAAGCAACAATTTGAAAAAGTTGCATTTGAGTATCGCAAATAAATTTAGAGCAATATTTTTGTGTGAACGGTGATCGCTTTAACATCTGTTCATATTACTTGTTTGCCTGTTTGCAATAGTACAGTGTTAGAGTAAAAATATCTCTCAAACAGAGCTTCAGCTAAACCTGCCCGAGTCTCTTCTTCTTCTTCTTCCTCAGTGTTTATTTTCTTTATGTCTCATTTTCACTTGCTGCTTCTTTTGGGCCTTCCCTCTTCCTTTTTCCCCCGCTGGCCCTTGCACCCTCCACCCCTGTGTGACAGATGAGGCAGAGATGAGAGGATGAGAGGGGAGATGTGTTGCACCTCACTTCTCTTTCTAATGTTTCTGGCTGCCAGGAAGCCATGTGGAAAACTAAAGACTATTAATGCCACAAACAAATCTCTCCCAAAACGGAAGCTCTTTTACATGTTTTAGTGTACGGGTGGGCTGAGGACTTAATGACATGGAGAGAGGAGGATGATGGAGGGTAAGGCTGGTAGTGAGGATGGGGAGGAGGAGGAGAAGAGGAGGACAAGATGTGGATGGGTAAGGAGGAGAAATTGGAGGCTGGCAAAAGGGTAAAAGGAGGAAAAGAAGAAGCTGATCACTGAGATGACCCAGGTTAGATAAAAATGCACATTTAGTTTTATTACTTCTGTCTTCTTTGCTGGGAGACAAAGAAGACAAAAGTTTTTTGTTGTAAAGTTGTAATTGAAATAGTTGGGCCAAGCAGTCTCAGCATGCAAGGAAATAATTTCCATACGATCAAGCCCGCTGCTAATCTGAAGTGTTTGTTTCTTTAACCAGATTTCACAATTTTAACCATTATTGAGGAAAACTGTCATTTTGAAATGATGTCCAAAGGTCATTAGTTCAGCATTAGATGAAACATAGTTTTTTGGCCTTAAACATGCTTTCTTTCTATTAGAAAAAAAGGGTGATGGATGTGATTGCAAATAGAGTGTCGGGTGTATGGAAGGAGTACACTGTAATTAATCTCTGTCTCTCTTCCACAGCATGTCTTCATCCTGTCTTCCTTCTCTCACCCCAACCAGCAGATGGCCCCGCCCCTCCCTGAGCCTGGTTCTGGTTCCTGTTTTTTCCTGTTAAAAGGGAGTTTTTCCTTCCCACTGTCACCAAACTGCTTGCTCATAGGGGGTCATATGATTATTGGGTTTTTCTCTGTATGCATTATTGCAGGGTCTGCCTTACAATATAAAGCGTCTTGAGGTGACTGTTGTTGTGATTTGGCGCTGTATAAATAAAATTGAATTAACCGTAAGTAGAAAACACTTTTCTAGTGCTGCTATGATCAGGATAACTAATGTAGAGTCTTACTGAGTGAAAAAAATATGATGTAAGTGACTGTCCTTATTTAGTGTCAAGAAGGGCGATGAAGTGGGGTACACTTTAGGGAAGACCCCAGAGATTCTCCCCTCACTGTTTCAAACACGGAGCTTGGGATGGTAAAAACCAGACATCAGAAGTTAATGGATGAGTTTACTATGACTGTCTTTTAATCAGTGTTGGGTAAGTTACTTTAAATTAGTAACTTAGTTACATTACTAGTTACTTCTATCAAAAGTAACTCAGTTGCTTCAAGTTACTCGTTACTTTCCAAGTAGCTAGTTACTAGGGAAAGTAACTTTGGTTTTACTCAGAATTCTCTTGTTAATGTGTTGCTTCCCTAACAGTCTTCTAGCTTGCTTACATGTTAGCACTGTGCCACTATCAATAGAAAGGAAAATATAATGTGCATATTTCCATGAGAGAAATCCCACGCCTGGACTGTCGTTGACTGCTGCCATGATTCTAGCCTACGTCACAGCGTCACATGCATAGCTGGACTGGCCAGCTATGCATGTGGAATCACAACTTCTCTGACGAGGCTCACCAGAACGCCGTTTACTCGAGTGGGACATTATTCCCAGGTCCGTGTTTCGATTTCCGAGGTAAGCCGAACGAAACATAAGAAGTAACGAATAACGAGCCTATCTAAGTCCCAGTAACGATTAACGCGTTCCTGATTTTGGCATAATAACTAGTTACCGTGCTCGTTATCGCAATAATAACGTAGTTACTGTGACGCATTACTTAAAAACACGTTACTCCCTACACTGCTTTTAATGCCTATTGTTCTCATGACAAAAACTGTTTGCCTCATTTTTCAGTCCCAGAGGATGCTGCTTGACAAGTCCAAGTGTTAATTGGAGCACTCCATGTCCAGCTGATTTGGCTCTGTAATTATTTATTTGATGAAGTTGATGAGCAGGCTAGCTAACTATGGTCTAATCTGCTGAAGCAGGTGTGTGCCATTCTTGTGTTTGTGTTACTTGTCAGCTCATTTGTCGACTCTGAGACAGTTTTTGGAGGATGGTTGAGAACACGATTGCATACATCTCTGAGTACACTTAAAAGCACAAGAGTTTCCACCGGTACCAGACAAGTTTGATTCCTTTTTAAAGGTCTCAGAAGTTAACAGCTTCCAATTATTAATCCACACCAGCTCTTATAGCCCCAGCCAAGAAGTCCAAGTCTTAACCAAAGCTTCAGCGATAGGATCACAGTGTCGGAGTGGAAACAGAGTGCTCCCATTAGATGTCCAGCTAGATAAATAGACTATAATGGGCTGCTGGGGGTGTGTTTGGTCTTTGGCCTGACGCTCCCATCAGATGTGATCTCAGGGTCGTCGCCATGAATCAAGCAGCAGTGCGATGTCATTGGTCATCCTGACAGCTGAACAAAGCCCAGCAACTGGGGAGGGACAGACGGTGCTAATGGAGCCAGATTAGGGTGGGTATACTTTGTAACTTGTGCTGGGTCTGCTGGAGTTAGATGTTCGGGGTCAGTGACGTCTTTATGAGATACCTGAGCAAGGCACTGAGGTGCCACTGTGGCATCATCCATATTGGTTTTGCTGGGTTGCACTACTATGTTCCATGTTCTTTGTGTTTGTAGACCTTTATGGTGTCTGTGTGTGAGTGGAGAGCCTGGTGATGTGGTAGTGGTGGGATTGATAAGAGGCAGATAAAGCTTTAAGGGCTAATGGTTTCCACTAATGAGAAAACTGGCTGTGATTATGACAAATAGGTGGAGAGCACCAGGCTAAGCAGCGACACACAGCAGCTATTGTTAGGCAGCCGAGCCTCAGCATCTCATTACACCTCCTACTGATAGGCCTCCTTTTCTGCTGCAGATAGACCTCCTCTTCTTGTCCCAAGAAACTTCTTTCTTTCCTCCCAAAAGCCATTGTTTCTCCTTCTGAAATAAACTCTCTTCTCTCGTCCATTCTACAATCTGTTCCTATCAGTCTCTAAATTCCATTTTACAAAAGTCCATAAGTGTTCAAAATAGTTCAAGCTTTATGTGACGACACTGGGGGAACATTGTAAGACAGAAAAAGTGGTCTCGTAAATGGAATTTCTGCTTTTCCGCTAAGTAGTGGGTGACATTAGGGAAAGCAATGTAATAATGAAACTATAGGCACCAACAATTATTGTCAGCAATGTAGGAGTGCAATTGCTTAAAACATTGAGAAAATGACATGCATGAAGAATACGCATTGACAATGAGATGTTAGGTTGACTTCCAACAACGAGGGAGGAGCCTTTAGTCCTTTCACAATAACTTTATTTATATAGTGCTAAGTTTAAAAAACAAAACAAAACTGAAAAAAGGTGAAATGTGTCATATTTTGAAAAGGTACAAGCTCAGTCCAAAAGACTGAAAGACATGAAAGACATCTTCATGCCTTTATGGACCAGTCTTATTGGAACCAGAAGAGGCTATTTCCACAAAGCTGGAAGCATGAGATTGTTCAAAATGTCTCTATAAGAATATAATTGGTCATCTTCAGTGCTGTGATTTATTTGAAAACCAGTTTGGAATATATCCACCATCGCTCCTCTGCACATGGCCAGACCATACCTCACTAACCACTCCAACCTGAGCTGTCCCTCTGATATACTCTTTTCTAGTCTTCTCCATTCTGGTCACTCCTACTTTAAGAACTTCAACTCTGCCACCTCCAGCTCCACCTCCTGTCTTTTTGTTAGTGCCGTCATCTCTAAATCATACATCATAGCAGGTCTTATTAACGTCTTGCGGAGCTTCCCTTTCACTCTTGCTGCTATCTTTCTGTCATACATCACCCCTGAGGCTCCTCTTCACCCACTCCACCCTACCTGCATTTACTTCTTCATCTCTCTTGTGCACTGTCTATTGCTTTGGATGGTTGACCTCAGGCATTTAAACTCATCTATCTCTACTCTTGCATGTTCACCTTTCCCCCTGTCGGCCTCTCATTCACCTACATGCATTCTGTCTTGCTTCCACTGACTTTAATTGCTTGCTTCCACTGACTGTGTATCCCTCTTCCACCTTCGCCCTACTCTAACTACAGATCATGTCCCATCATGTCTTCTGCAGACATCATACTCCAGGGATAATCTGCCTAACCTGATCTGTTAACCTGTCCATCACCGTCACTATCCTCTTTTGGTGTTATTCATACTACATTTCTGCACATCGCCCTATTCTTTAAAATCTGTACCAGTACACTTTTTCTCTTTTCCTTAGACATCCTCCCACTCTCCAGGATTGTGTTAAAAAAGGAGACCACTGCCTTCTCTCCCAAACATCCTAAATCGCTTCAAGTACGTCGTCTGGACCGATCACTTTTACACTCTTTGTTCCATTTCGCTTCATTTTTACCAAATCCGTGCACTTCCTGGTTCAGTAACTGTCCTCTGCATTCATTAGCCCCTCAAAGTAGTCCTTTCTTCTTCTTAACACACTGGCACATTTCCAGTTGGTAAATGGTAAATGAACTGTTTCATATATACAGCGTCTCCTTAACCTGCTCCACATCTTTGGGATGCTAGGTAAAATTTGTGACGTTATGTAAAATGCAATTATTTGCACAACTCATAAACCCACATTTCATTCACAGTACAACACAGAAAACATATCAAATGTTTAAAGTGAGACATTTTAGTATTTCATGAATGTCTTGGCTCATTTAGAAATTGTAACATGCCTCAAAAAAGTCCTGACAGCCATAAAAACCCAGCCTTTTGCTGATAGGTTTTTGTTTTTCTCACATTGCTTGTTTTTTATTTGTCCCTCTCACCACTTATTTTTGAGACTGCAGTGCATTAATATACTTTAACAGTAATGGTTGGAGTATATTAATATTTGTTAACTTCTACTCCACCCTTAAAATCCTACGAGCGCCTTTTAGCCTTCCCTCCCTTCATCATTCAATGCATTCACCCTTCTTTTCTTTCTGCCTTGTCCTTTCTCTTCATCTTTCCCTCAGTACCCTCTCTCTCTTTTTCCTCCCCCTCCTTCCTCAAACTCATTTCAGCATGAGATTATAAATGGAGCCTTGGGAAAATGTGATAAATCAATTAATCATTTGTAGCTGTGTTGCTTAATGAGTGAACTGAGGTGTCATAATTAGTTCTCCCAGTATCAATCATTAAAGTGCAAGTTTGCTGATAAACAGGCAGCTGATGAGTACAGAGACATGGCTGAGACTCTCCTGCTGTGACTGTTGGAAAATCACATGATAAGAGCACTAAACGTGCATTAATGAGCTACAGTTTACAGTATTTTAATTCAGCTGCACTTCAGTTACATCTGATTGGGTCGATCTGACAGATTGTGAACTTCAGCCCAGAATAGAACATATTTTTGTCCCACTATAAGAACAGAAAATATTTGCACAGGGTCACTTTAATTTACATTTTTGACGTTGCAATATGAAAAACACTGGTGGCCCCAGTGCTACCTCTCAGCCTCCTCGTAGATATTAATTTGAAAATCCTAGGTGACTTCCTTCTTGAGTTACTGCATTCACAATATTTTCAGAAAACTGACCTCTGAGGTTGAGGTCACTGAAATGAAAGTTGTCTAAGATTTTCAGTCTACGCACCTGTGCCATGAATTTGCCTTGTTCTTGAGTTACCTCATTCAAAAACTTCAGTGTCCACATGCGTGGGGTGGAGTATGCATGCCATATATCCTTGGGTTATATACAACATCATCATCATCATTAGCCTTTCATTGTTAGGAGTGAAAATCGTGTAATCACACCACATTGGCATCTGGTGTGATTAAAAAGCTACTTGAATTAGCCCCCAAAATTTTTACATATTACTTAAATACAGCTATTCTCCTTCATAATTGAACACGTAATAAATAGTTTGATGGGCAGACTTTCAGAAACTCTTGATGACACCTTGTAAAAGGTGGTCCCTTAGTTCTGTGTTGACCTTCTGTTTTCTATCCTTTGCTTGTCTCTCTCTGTACTCTGTTTGTGTGTGTGCACGTGTTTGTAAATGCTGTTTCAGGGATAGGATTCCTCCAGGAGGCCCTTCCTTCCTGACTTACACTCGTGGAAGCTGTCACCAATTACTCACCTGTGTGCAATTGTCAATAGCAGGTGAGTTCCTCTCTGCATTTAAGGTTAAAGAACTCACTCGATGCCATGTTGTTGCACAAACTTTGATGTTTCCTCTCCTTTGAGCTTTAGTGGTATTCTGTTTACTTGCTTGTCAGCAAGCTTCCTCCTTCCTTAGCGTTGCTAAACAGCTTTATCAGCCTGTTTACTTTCAGTGCTCACAATAAACCTGCTGAACTTTTTATCCATGTCTGTCATTTGAGTCCAAGGTTGAGTCTCAGCCATGACAGCAAGAATTTGGGACTAGGAGCCCCTGCAGTTGTCAGAGATACAAACATCAGTGTTATGACACATATGAAACCTTTCTTTTTGTTTTAATTAGCTGTTTGTTAGTTTTACTCTACAGCACTACTTCATTACATATAGGATATAATAATTCTGGTTTAATTCGAAAAGTGTTAAACCCGCAGAAGTTATTCTAAAGGGTATGTGGTACATAAAGCCAAGGAGTCCTAAAAAACCTGAGGGATTGTTGCTTAAAATGCAAATTGGGTGAATTAAAAAAGTTAATTCAATCAGTCCTGGATGTTTTTGAAACATTCATCTGTGTAGTTAAAGCACAGATTTCTGCATCCATGCTTTCATGCATTGTGTTTTTGTTTGTTTGTTTGTTTTATCGAATTAAATAAAATCTGGATTCACATTACGCCATTTAGAGTGTAAGCGAAAACAACATTGCTCAAAGCAAGCATTTCAGCTCCTTTATGCAAAAGTCTTCTCCACATTCTAGCAGCAAAAAGGGTAAGTTTCCTCCTTTGAAGCATGTGTGAAGGACACACATGTGCTTTGCACATAGGCAATGGTACTGACTACCTACGTTACAGCAACTAGAACATTGTTGATGTGTCTGGATAATTAAAATGAATGAAGGCAAACCTCTCTGTGCAGTTCTGGCAGAAGACTTCAGGTGGTTTCATTCTAATTTAATCTGATGCAACAGTGAGATAAGCCGAGTATGTATCTAAACCGTATGTGTACATTGTCATCTCTTTCATGAGTACTTAAAGAAAATGAGCCAGCAGAGGTTAGATAAGTGAACTGCTTATTACTAAACCTTGCTTTGAGATGTTAAGCTAATTCATGCATATATAACACTTTTGGGGCGGGAGGCATGACTGTGTGTGTGTGTGTGTGTGTGTGTGTGAGAGAGAGAGAGAGAGAGAGAGAGAGAGAGAGAGAGAGAGAGAGAGAGAGAGAGAGAAAGAGAGAGAGAGAGAAAGGGTCAGGAAGGAGGTCACTGTTTATGTGTGTGAGAGTGTGTGAGACTTGCTAATGGTGTTTCTAGCATGGAAAATGCCCCAGTGAGCAGCCTAAATTATTGAAATCACAAGCTCAACACTGGAAGCCATTATCACACTCATTTGCATAAAGACTCTTTCAAATAGGTTCCTGAAGGCCAGGGCACGCCTCCATCTCAGTCCCAAACATAAGAGTGTGTGCGTGTCCAATATTCCTCTAAGGCTTCACTTAGGTGAAGGAAAAGTTAAACCCAGCCCCCCATGTCGCCTCCTATCAATATCCAGCTGCACAGCCCACTCAAACCGATCACAGTGATATATGTATGGGGTGTGTCTTTGTGAGATGTAACACAGGCAGGCAGACAAGACCACACACACACACAAGTATATTTACACACAGTGGATAGTAACAAGCCATTAATGAAAGCTTAATTGATGAGCTCGTTAAGATCTGTTATTAGAGAAATTGATTTCAAATAGCCACTTTAATCTGTTGGCCAGAGGGAAACAGGCCACAATGCAAATTGAAGCAGCTAAAGTACATAATGGAGCAAGTAATTCATAGATTTCACTTTCACTAATTAATAAATGGAGATTAGAGGTGGTGGTAGGTGTTTGTGTGCTGGCTGACAGTGTTAATGTGGGTCTATTGTGGATCTCTTGTTATTAATTAATGAGTTTTATTCCCAGGCAACCTATTAGTCATTAACACTTTGTATATGCGTATGAGTTTGTGTGTGTTTAAATGCGTTGGGCTGGGTTTGTTTATATCATTTTTGGGGTCATCTTTCAAAAACATAACTTAGGCTGACTACAGTGTTGTAATAAAACTAATGTCTGATACCAGGCCGACTGGTATCATTGCGCCATTTTTGTGGACAAATGTTTTGTGAAAGCAAAACAGTGAACTTCTATGTGCTTCTATACACACAGTATGGTTTTAAAATGTGCTCTGCAATAGCACAATAAAAAACATGATGTCACATGTCATAGTTAATTATTTAACTAGTTACTTTGTGTTACTTTGTGTACTTTATGACTCCACTTACACCCAGCAAGAAGCTGGCTGGGAGTGGAGTCCCCTGGTGGGAAGTGGGAGGGGCAACGATTTTGGGTTCTAGCAGGTGTTTTGCTACCTTGTTGAGTGAAGCTGAGATTAAAGTTGGAGTACAATGTGATGAGCTCTCGTGACATCCTTACGTACCTCCACATTGGTGACCCCTGAGGCAGACATGCTGAAGTCCGAAGAGGAAGCTGGCCCTTTCCCGGAAGCGTCTGCGGCCACCAGACTCCCACCTCCACCTGCAGCCCCACCTCCACCTGCAGCTGCGTTTGCTTTGGCGGTTAAACTACTGGACTTTTGGCTTCACGACCCTCCTTCATGGTTCGTGCACATCAAAGCTAAGTTTGCTCTTCAAGGCATTTCATCTGACGACACGAAATACAATCATGTAGTGGCCTCGCTGGATCCGTTGTCCACCCGCCGTGTGATGACCCTCTGCATCCCCCCGCCCAAAGAAATACACCATTCTCAAGGTGCTGCTGCTGCCGCATTTCTCCCTTGCCTCCGGGCTGACAAACTCCTCTCTCTCTCTCAGGCTTGAGTGATGGTGCCACTCTCAAGCTCATGGAGAGCATGTTGTCCTTACTGGGTATGGATGATGGAGGATTCCTCTTCACACACCTTTTCCTCCAACAACTGCCGGCTTCGATGCGGGCTGGCCTCGTCAACTCCCCGCTGCTGGCAGTGAAGGTTTACCACTCATTGGCGGAGGAAACAGACCACATTCTGCTGGCTACTAGGAGCTTTGGCATCCAGGAGATGGTTCCTAACTCACCGGCAGCATCTCCCGCACCCACACGATTCTCCCAGAGGCCTACGGCTCAGCGATGGTGGCTGGGATAGCAGCACAACAGCACCACAAAAAGGGGGCGTGTTTTTACCATCAGCGCTTCTGCGGCAAAGTGCAGCTTTAAGGCCCAGTGAAACGAGCCGCCCAGCGCTCTGTAGCCGCCACTACCACTGGCGGCAAGGAACGGCTGCTTTTAATAGAAAGCTTACGCTTGGGGAGACGTTTTCTGGTTGACTCCAGCTCCCAGAAGAGCCTCCTGCCCCCGGCTGGTTCTGACAGGCTAGCTGAGGGCTTCAGGCTGCTGCTAATGGTGGCTATCAAAATGTTCGGTGAAAGGTTAGTAACTGTTTGTTTTCATGACCAAGACTTCCAGTGGAACTTTGTGATTGCTGCAAGCTCTGTGCTGATAATAGGAGCAGATTTTCTTTGTTCTCAAGGACTACTGGTTGGTGTTGCTAACAGACATTTGATCGATGCTGTCATTTTCTTCATTGCCTTGTTTTGCTCAGGCACCGAGCCCATGGTGCATGCTAATCTTGTACTTTCAGGTAAAAATTTTCAGTGTTTTCTGAGTCTTTCTGAGTTTTCCTCACTAACTGTCCCTACTTTCTCGAACACTGTGACGAAGCACGGGGTGGAACATTATATCACTACGGTCGGGCCCCCATTGTTCGCGTGCGCCTAGCTTGACCCTGCCAAGCTGTCTATCGCTTGGAAAGAGTTTTAAGCACCTGGGCATTGTGCAGCATTTGAATAGTTCCAGGGCTTCCCCATTACACACAGTGGCCAAATCTGATGGTCGATGGCAGCCTTGTGGGGATTTTTGCCATCTAAACAACGTCACGCAGAACGATCACTATCCTAGTCCCCATAGCCACGATTTTTCCGCCCATCTTGCAGGGACCTCTATTTTTTCGAAGATTAATCGATCTTAGAAAAAATACGGTACAGGGGTATCACCAGGTTACCACATATGCTGAGGATGTCCCCAAAACCGCCGTAATTACTCGATTCAGCCTTTTTGAGTTTTTGTGCATGCCACCCAAACTTTCCAGCGTTTGATGGACTCTGTCTTACGTGGGCAGCGCTTCGTCTCTATATCTCTAGATGATATCCTGGTGGCCAGCAGCTCGGAGGGACAGCAGACATCCCACCTGTGTCAGGTTTTTTAGCGGTTGGCAGCACATGGCCTGATCATTAACCCACCAAAACGCCAGTTTGGCTTGCCTGTTCTAGTCTTCCTGAGACACTATATTTCTATGGTGGGTGAAGTTCCGTTGCCAGACCAGGCCGTCTCAGATTTTCCGCATCCCACATCCATTAAGGCACTGCAGGGATTTTGGGGGATGGTGAATTTTTACAACCGTTTTCTCCCCAGAGCGGCACAGCAGGTGTGCTGCTGGCACATTGAAAGGTAAAAACGCTAATGTTGACTGGGTCCCGGAACGGCTCTGGGCATTTTGCAAGGCTAAGTCCACGTTGGCTAATGCTGCCCTGCTGGCCCACCTGTCACCATTGGCGCAGAATGCATTGACCACCGATGCCTCAGATGGTGCAGTTGGCACCATGTTGGAAAAGTGGGTCTCTGGTGTCTGGTATCCGCTTGCCTTTTTCAGCTGTATGCTACGGGACAACGAACATAAATACAGTGTTTTTGACAGGGAGTTACTGGCTCTCCACCTGGCAACACGGCATTTTTGTTTCTTTCTTGAAGGTCGGAAATTTACTGCATACGTTGAGCACAAACCTTTGACGTTTGCTATGTCCAAAGCTTCTGACCCTTGAAGTTCACACTAGCAGTGCCATTTGGCTGCTATTTAAAAGTTCACAACAGACATCCAGCACGTGGCTGGTAAGTCCAATCACATGGCTTACTGTTTGTCCCGCACGCTGTTTTTTCCTGTGTATGTTGGTATTGATTATTCTGCTATGGCTGCTGACCAGTGCGGTGACTCAGACATCCTTGCTCCTTGTTTGGCCGGGCCTTCACAAGTCTGTTACGGAATGGGCTGCGGCATGCATTCTGTGCCGCTCTGAGGTTAAGGAGGATCTTGGTGCCTTTTCAGCCAAACTGGTTCTCGGTCAGCCTCTCCATGCCCCTGGGGAATTCTTGCCCAAGAGTCCCTCCCCATGCTTCCGTTCACTGGTGTTTTCTCGTCACCATTATTTGGACTCATTTCTTGTTTCAGGTCCAGTGCACCATTGCCAACCTGACACCTTTGTGATTCACAAAGGACACCACTACATCTGCTGTATGATGGCATGTTTAGGGTACTTGAATCTGCTTGAATGGAGCCAGAAACACTTTGTTTTGGACTTCAGCAGGCGTAGGGAGACTGTGTGTGTGGAAAGACATAAACCGGTCCATGTCCTTGTGGATGATCAAGTAGTCCATTAATCCTGTGGAAGGTGGTCAGGCCCCCCGCCGCGACTGACCACCTTCCGCAGGATTAATGGACTCTGGTTTTTCCTCTAGCAGCACCTCTCAACCTCCAGGGCTTGAGTTTTCTTCAGCCTTTCCTGGCTGCCCACGCTGGCCTCATCCTCAGGCTAGAACTCCCTCTACCATTTCTCCGTCTTCCAGGATCAGGCGTTCTGGCTGTTTGCTTAAGCCCAGAGTCCTGGACTAGTAAGAGACCCTGCTGGGGGTTTGGGGGGGAGGTATGTGTGGCGGACTAGCACGGGACTCCACTCACAACCAGCGAGAAGAGAAGTGGATCGAACCACCAACCTTCCGATCAGAAGATGACAGCCACCCTTGTTGTTATTATAACTAACGACACTTTAGTGGTGATTTTTTGTTTGTTTTTTCATTGTATCATTTTAATGTGTGGTGGCTTTCACAATACTTTGCTCAAATTCTTCTACTGCTGTTCGAAAGCACTTCTGCTGAGCTGTATGGCCATGGCCCATTGTCACAACACAAAAACATGATCAATAGGTTTATTTACCCAAAGGTTGATGTAACCCTTTAAATTAACTGACACACACACTCTGAGTTCTGGAGCTTAGCTGGCCAAGAACCAAAGTGTATGGTGTGTGTGCTTCAGCAAGAGAGCACTGTTTGATCAGACTTTAATCTCACACACACACTCACACACACACACACACACACACACACACACACACACACACACACACACACCACACACACACACACGCACGTACGCACACACACACACACACGTTGTATAATTCTAGTATTAGGGGTGGTATTAGCCAGAGTGGGGCAGGTACTTAACACTGAAAGGACTGAAATCACTTCCCAAGGGACCTTTTATACAGTGTGTGTGTTTTGGTGTGTGTGTTGAGTGTTAGTAGATATTGTGAGTGGCCTAGCTTTCCGATTTCTGTGCGCGGCTTAAGCTGGAGGAAGTGCGTTAGTGGTTGTGTGATGGCTGCAGCGACTCGGGGCCCCCTGCGTTGATTTAATGTAGAGAATTGGCTGCTGCTGTATTGAATCAGACTGGAGCCCATATTGTTCGGCTGGAGGGGATTACACATTTAGCAGCTAGTGATCTGGTTTTGGTTATAACGCCACTCGGCGAGAGAAGCAGCTCTTATCAGCCACTGGGAGCCCAGTCTCTGCCACATTCACAAGCCTCCAATACACTTTAATTGAATTTCTTTTTAGAGACAGAGAGGCTCAGACGGCTCATGGCATTCAATTTACCACCTCCCCTGTCAACGTTTAGATTCCTAACCCCTTTTTCCTCCTCCAGAAAAAAGGAGGCGCCTTCAAGCAACAAAAGGAAACTTGCAAATACCATATTTATCTCTGTTCCCCCTCTCTCCTCTCTCTTCCTCCGCTCTCCTATCCATGTCAGTTATTATATCATTTCAATGAATACTCGCCAGGAAATGGGCTTATCTCAGTGGCAAAATATCTATTTCTTTCAGGCGTTGATTTAGTGCGTTTAAAGCCCATGGCGAGGACAGACAGACTGTCAGCTCAGGTGCAGCAGTGAAGTAACGATGCTATCGGCCAGGAGCTGAAATACAGATGAATGGAGAGTGGAGAGGGGAGGGGATGAAAAGAGGAGAAAACAGAGAAAAAAGGAATGGGACAGGATGAAGTAACAGAATGAGGAGGAAAAAGAAGAGATGAATCCAAGCAGCTTTAATGCAGCAGTGAAAGGGCAAAGATGAACGAGGAAGGAGGTGAGAGTGAGAAGTGAGTTAAGAGCAGGAACTGGATCACAGAAGAAGAAAAGTTAACGTCAGATCCCTTCTTAGCGTCTTACTTCTTCTCTCTGTTCTTTTGAAGATGACAGAACATAATCGCTGCTGATCACTGCAGTGTATTTTAAGTAGGTTTTTCTTTGTATAGTGAAAATGCAGGTAACATTTTACATTGTGTCTTTTCCAGTCTCTTTTTCCTATCAATTTTCTAAATTCCTTTGCATATCTTTAGTAGGTATTAGGTTAGGTACAGCTTCTCTTATATGGAATTTGCACTTATTAGCATATTCAAATGACCTAACCCACTGTCATTACCCCAGTGCCTTTAAAGGGGACATGAAAGGGGACATATGAGAGCATGAGGGTGGGAATGGATGTTTGTGTCTGTGTGTGCCTGTATGTCTGTGTCTATATGTCAGGTTGGGTATCAGACGCCACCTCTCTGGGGACATCTCGGGCCCTCCAAGGTTTGGAGGCCTATCTCCACCCACCACCACTTCCCCTGCCGGTGGCGGACTCCCTCAGGTGTCGGTGTGTTGGTGGTTCTTTGTATCTGGGGGTGGGCATCCGGGTACACACCGGCTCACTCCTTGGCGGCCGCTTATTGGGGCTCGCTCGGGCCACTTTGGAGGTGGGGTGCCCCCAGCCTCTCGGCCTGGGGCTCGGTCACTCAGGCACAGCTGGCTGCCAGCGGAGCTCACGGGCGCGTCACTGCAACTCCCCCTGGCTTCTGCTCCGCGGCTGCTGAATGAGCTCTCATCTGGGACTCTCCTTAGCTCTTTCTGGGACAGTGGCGCGGCTGCCCCTCTGTGGGTCTTCCTTGGTCTCTTGTGTTCTGGGGGCCTCTGGATGTCTGGAGTTTTGATCTCCTCCATACCTGCTTGATACCATAGAGGACAGGGCTGTGGCTCCCCACACTCTCTAGCAGATCATTACATGGAGAAACCTTTGGAATGCAAGCATGCTGATCCACACAGGTGTACACATGGGTATTCACAGACGCGGACTACAGCTTTCTTGGCTGCTGCCTCAAAGCACACTGTGCGCTGTCTATCTTGCGTGCTGCACAATATCGTTTATTATTTAGTAACTATTGATATCTATGACTAGCTAGTTTATTGTGATGGTGCTTTTTTTTTTTTTTTATTATTATGTTGCTCTTTGTTGTTTGCTGTCTCCCCTGTTTTTTTTGTTTTTCTTTCTCTCCATACAGGTGACCCAGGAGTTTTCTTTTGTTTTTTTTGTTTTTTTTTCTCTCTTCCCCCCCTTCTCACCGTCTCTTCTCCCCTTTGGTTTTCTTTCTTCCTCTCCCCCTCTTTCTTTCATTTTTTCCCCCTGTCCTATTAAAAAAAAAAAAAAAAAAAAAAAAAAAAAGGATGACAAAGGATGAACTGAAGCTCCGCCATCACGTGATGTCACATGCTGCTGTTTCTGATGTCACTTCCAAAAAAAAAAAAAAAAGGGGACATGAAATGCTACAAATGTAAAAGCTCATTTACACCACTGAGCTTAAAAACTGACTTAGATGCAACTCTGTCTGTGAAGCTGGATTTAACAAATAAGTGCTTACAATTTTAAAAACTGTTGAGCGCCGTCACAAAAACGACGTCACAAAAACTGTTGTGACGTCGTGTGGTTGGTTGGTTGGTTGCAGCTAGTAGAATTACAATAGTTTATGCTAGCTAACTAGAATAGAGACTAGAGAATTCTGCTGAAAATAATGACAGTAAAACTAAATCAGTTTAAGGGGATCACGGCTACTGTCCACTTTCACTGTCTCTCTCTAAGTGGCTGTTCGCTGGTTGATTAGCTAGACACACAAACGTGATCACCTTAAACTGATTTTTAGTTTCATTGTCTTTATTTTCCTCCGAGCTATCTAGTTAGCAGTGTCTTACTAGTTAACTAACATTAAACTGATGTAAAGAGTAATATATATAATGTAAAAGAACTACAGTAATTGGCATTTTGAACCCATTTTAGAAATAGTTTCACCCTCAGTCCTTTTCAATTAAATGTCCATAGAAATAAAAGTGAATATTAGCTTTTATCTATGTTTTATCCCCTGTAGCTGCTGTCCTGAGACAAATTAATAAATTAAATGTTTCATTAACCCGTGTTAATGTTGGATACAGAGGTCTAGCAAATCTTGATTTGTGAATTAAATTAACAATGTCAACAATGTCAGAAATGGTCAAACCAGCCCATCTCACACCCACTATCATGCTAGAGTTGAAGTTGCTAACCTGGTTGAAATATTCTAGGCCCCGCCCACACACACACACACACACACACACACACACACACACACACACACACACACACACACACAAATTACTTGCTCCTTTTCTTTTTTCGTTTTTAAAATGAAGAATTGATGTATTACCCCAAGGAAACTACTCCTTAATCACAAGGAGTGACAAATACAGGTGACCCTTCGCTGCTGTTAGCACAGCTATCTTTGACATTAGATTTGAGCATTAATTGAAGTGCGTGTGCTAGATCTACATGGTTTGATATACCGCCCCGGTGCCACATAAATAAGATGCCACAGGAAGTGGTCACTAAATATATATGTGTGTTTGTTATACTAGCATGTCTTTTAACCGACAGGTTTTAATGGGCGTGCTATCTAATGGTCAGCCTGGAACTTCCAGGCGAGCAGCAGATACAAGCAGCAGATTTGTTCACACACCCAGAGGTGCCTCGTGTGCATTTGTGTGTGTCAGTGACATCCCTGGCCACAGGCCCTTAAGTCTAACATGGTTTAACAATGTCACAGTGTCAGCCCATAGCACATTCACATTCACAAACATACAGGTCTGCTGGTGTTGTGTGCCAAGGGTTATAGAGTATAGCAGCTATTTTTCTTTTCCACTGACTGGCCGAGTGACCCTGAGACACAAACACACAAATATATAATACACAATGCACATACACCCACATATATGCAGCCATTTCATCTGGGCAGCGTAATTCCATTTGTCTGGTCCAGCAAGCAGTTGGCTAACTCCATGAATTATTACAATCCCACAAGGCATATGGGGTGTTGCAGCACTGAGGGGCCTATGTGTGTGTGTGGCCTCCATCTACCATTTAAGTTGCCATGGAAGATGAAATAGTCACACACTTGAGGACACACCCATACATACACACAGACTCTTCCTCTGTCCCTTATCAGAATGTGTGTATCTTCTATCTTCAAATAATGTTTTGTCTCTTTCTTTTCTGCTATCATGCTGCTACAAATGGAAAAACAGCGTCTCATTCCTCTCTCTGGGGTTTTTTAGCAGTTCATTTTTTTTCTGCTGGGGTCGTGTGTGTGTGTGTGTGTGTGTGTGTGTGTGTGTGTGTGTGTGTGTGTGTGTGTGTGTGTGTGTGGTAGTTGTGGGTGGCACAGTAACAGTGGCAGATAGATGGCCATTTCTCTCTCTCTCTGACCATGTTGAACATTGCCTAGAAAGATCATCGGAGCAAAAAATGGATTTCATTTCAGCCTGTATTACAGGATTTAAAGTACAGCAGGCCCTCTGTAATCTGAGAGCCCTTTGTATTATGCTGCACTGATTGAAGTAGAGTTTTTGAAGTGGAGGCAGAGCTTCTTTTTTTTTTTTTTAATCTGAAGTGAAATGGAGCTTGTGCAGGAATACAGAAGGAGTTTTTCTAAGTGTGAAGCCGGTTCACTGAAAGAAAGCAGAGTTTTCAAAATGAAGCAAAGTGATTGAAGAGAGTTGTGTGACAGAGTCCAGAGCTGGAGAGCTATAGTGGTGTCTTCAGACCATTGAGCCAACATTCTGTCATTGTACTCGGGGATTGATTGATCAAATGAAGCATTTACAGTGTGTGTGTGTGTGTGTGTGTGTGTGTGTGTGTGTGTGTGTGTGTGTGTGTGTGTGTGTGTGTGTGTGCATCCATGTAGTCATGGAATGCTTCATACTCAAAACAGTCTTTGTATTTTGGCTTTTTTTTTTTTTTAAAGTATGACTTCATATTATTATTCTAACTATCAGTATTAGTATTACTACTACAGGAATTATTATTTGTAGGCAAACGGCAAGGCTCGATTACCAGCTGAGTAGCGTGGAAACTGATTAATGTCAGGCTGGATAGGATCCTAACACTTTTACTTACGTGTTGTGTAGAATCTTACAGTGTCTTCTCTCACTACACTGCACTGTTGTGGCCCATCGACAGATACCCAGGTACAAAAGACAACTTTCATCTACACGAATAGTTTTCTTGTCATAACTAGCCAAAAGTAGGTGATTTAAAAAATATATATATATATAAAACACCCAGCACGCCCCTGCGGGCGGTTTATCCTTCAAGCTCGGGTCCGTCTTAACTTTATAACCATATACCCATCAATGGTTAATAACACTGGAAAATAACACTGCCACTTCATACACCTGGAAAAGATGCAAAATGGAAAGAGAGTTTCTTTGAAGTGGCCACACTCATCCCTGAGCTGTTATCTGCTCCCCAATTTTATCTTTACCTTAGACATTTAGGGTTTTAGAGGGGAGGTGTAGATGAACAGCAGCTTGATGCTCATCTTTAAACTCAATTTTAAAAGCAAGTGTCGAGTGGCTCTTGGGTGCCTGGGGCCCTTTGTTCTGGTTTGTGCCAGGATGGCTGACCTCTGGAAGGGTAGACTGCTTGTTGCCTCTTGGCCTTTGGCTGTGAGGGCTCTGTCTATTTAAGTCTGTCCTCTTATTCTTAACTTTTTTTCTACTCTCTTTTTCCCTTTTACTTCTGTCGCTTTTTTCTGCCTGTTAGCTATATTCACAGTACTGTGAATAATAATAGAAATGAATAAGTAAATAGATAAAAGAAAAGAAAAACACAAACAAGGAAGCCTACAGTGACTTTTTTATAAAAGCTCCCAGACAAGAAGACAAGACATGCTAAAAAAAAAGGGAAGAGATTTCCTTCTACACTAAAGATCTGAAATTCATACAAACCCTCCCTTTATTGTACAAACTCAACACCAGAGCAAGAAGGCCAATGAACAAACGTGTAGCCTGTCACATCAGTGTAGGTACAGCCATCCTATTCAAGCCACCTTTAGGTAGATATGTTCAATCAATATGCTTTTTTACATGTGCTACTGGAAAGCACAGAAAGCATCCATGTAAAATTATTATGTGAAATTATTGTTGTTTTTCTGTCTAACTTCACTATCTGCCCATTTTCTCACCTCATTCAAACTCTCATCTCTATCTTTCCATCCTCCTCAGTCCTGTTGTTGCTTCAACATTCACACAAAAATAAGAGCAGGTTGTGGATCCACATTTGACTGATTATCATCCCCAACTGGTCGCAGCTAATGGCTGCCAGCTCTCACCTGCCTTGCTCTCAACTGGAACTGGAGCTATACTGCAAACACAAAACGAAGCTGAATTTGACCAAAACAGGAATTAAAAGTGTTAATAAACTAAATTAATCAGTTCCTTGCCTGGCAGCTATTGATACAGCTGCAGCCTGGTAGCATAGAAGGTTAACATGAGCTAATAATCTCTAGTAATCTAGCCTACCTATTGGATTTGCCAGTTTTAATCACATGATGTTAGAATGGAAACTATTCATTCCCATAATTGTTACTGTTTCTACAAGGTGTAATCATACTAAGCTGCATTATAATAGACTGTGATATCACTTTAATGTAGATTTATGTTTCTACATCCCTATAATAACTCAAAATGTCATTGCATCCAGCTCTTCCCCAGTGCTGATTGCCTCACTCGCATGTACCAGCAGTTGTTGCTGTTTCAACCTTTTTACATTTTTGCCCAGGCTCCCATCTTCTTTATTTGTGTTTGCTCTTTGTAAGTAATTATCTTTGTCTCATTAAACGTTGGATCTTCTGAGCTATTGACTTCTTGATGTATTTAAGGGAAAACTGTAGCATCTTGTGTTGATTTAAATCTTCCAAAGCCTTAACAATAGATATTCCCTTCTGTGGCAGTGTTTCCTCCAGGTTTATTATCACTGATTCTGTGAGTGTTACTGCTTCTCCTGCACACATTCTTCATAGAGAGTAATCTTAAATTGGATCTGTTGGCTGGCTTCTTTAATTATGCTATGATCCATGGGTGAACAGCTGGAAGGTGAAGAGGAGAGAGAGAGTGTGTGAGTGGGTGGGTATAAGATGCAGTTTGACGAATGTCATATCTAATAGAAGTGATCAATAATGGTGGTTTGTTGGACAGTGCTAACCTTTGCTGAAGCTTTGTCAATTTTACCTGGATTCAAACTCCATCTACAACTCTTTAGCAATTCTAAGTGTTCCTTTAGACTTGAAATTCAATTTCAATATTTCTGTTTCCCTTTTTTCATAAAACAAATCCATAATAAATAAATAAATAAATAAATAAATATAGATGGATGGATGGATGTAAATCCCCCTCTTGCCGGTCTTTATCCTTTAAGTGTCTTAGCTGTTCCTAGGACTGCACTCTTCTGGACAGAGATCTCAGATGTTGTTCCTGGGATCTGCTGGAGCCACTCACCTAGCTTGGGGGTTACTGCACCGGGCGCTCTGATTACCACTGAAACCACGGTTACCAGCACCCTCCACATCTTCTTTTTCAAGCCAGGTACATTTTGGTCACTAGAGGATTTTCACTTCAATTCAGTTTTATTTATAAAGAGCCAAGTTACAACCATGGTCATCTCAAGGCACTTTTTTATGTAAAGTAAAGACTCTATAATATTATAAAGAAATCCCAACAATCACATGACCCCTTATGAGCCTAACCCTATTGCAGTACAACTCAAGAATGGTTCAGGGTCACCTCAATGAATTGCTCTGTTAGGATAAGGTCGTATCAGGTTTTTAAGGCATGACTGACTATTTAGGATTTTGTAAAATAAGGAGAAGGACTCTAAATGTGTTTTTGGATTTAACAGGAAGCTACAGAAGAAAAGATCAAAGGTCATCCGGGCCTTTATGTTTTTAAGATGCGTCTATAGTTTATGTAGTTGATTTTAATTAAAGGAAAAAGTTAATCCAAGCTGACAGAGTTGTCCAAGCTGATTTTCACTCCACTGCTTAAATCAATATCACTGTGTGGAAAGAAAAGCAACGGTTAAAATGGTTTATTATCTTTTTCATTTTTTATCACTTCCTGGTTTAAATCAATTAATTCATCACTGTCAAAAATTTATTGGAAAAATAAAAGTCCCCACATAAAATTTACTAAAATCCACATCTCAAGGACCTGTACTGTTTCACCTTCTCTTCTTTCCCTAATTTGGAGTAATCCCGACTTTACAATCACAAATAAAACATTAAACTTCACGTCTGGAAAATCAAACTAATTACACATGTTAATCGAGATATAGTTTCTCTACCTCCCTCCCCAGCCCTGCTCTATCTACTCTGTTTATGGTAGCTCAGGTTTTATGATGTTCAGTACGGATGACTTACAAACATTTTAAAGAGGGCTCAGGTCATGCCACCACCACTTTGAACCACACAAAAGATCAAGTGGACCAATGACCCACTTACAAAAAGCTATATACGATAGGAAAAGGGGCAAAACAGAAGTGCAACATCAGATGTAGTCCAAGACAGTGAAATTTGACTGTGCTCAACAAAATTGCTGCTCAAAACACTGAGTTTATCAGGTGATGAGCTAATTATTTTTAGAGGTAATGGAAAGGATCCTTGGGGAAGTTGTGGTGTCATAATGTCCCCACATACACATATAATCAATAATTTATTGGTTCAGCAACAGATGCATAGATTACCAAACCTCTGTAACAGTTGGAGCCTAAATGTAGCTGATCATTCTGGCTAATGATGTCTTTGCTATGATCAAGCACTGCTGAAGATATCAGACCTTTAAATGGTAATATCCTCTGAATGGAGCATTAACTGTTAAGTGAACTTAATAAGTCTACCTAAGGACAGTGTTAATGGGCAACTCTTTAACGAGTGAGAGCGAGGGGAAGAGAGTGTAGACTGGGACATCAAATAAATTACAGAGAGAAATGAAAAGGCAGAGAATGGAAAGAGCTGGATATTAGCGATCGTTAAATTTTTATACCATTAGATGGTGGTTGATCATTTTGACCATACAGCAGCTCTTATTACAATCATCCGACTTACTGCTATGAACTCAATTAAGGCCAAAAGTTAAAGAGACTATTAGATCCTGAGGACTGTTTAAGTTAAAGCTGGCAGTGTTTAGCTGATAACCATTAATGGTGTGTTGGATTTAGTGAAAATACTGACTTCATCCGGGTTTGTGTGTTTATGTGTGGAGGTGGGTACCTGGATCCTCCATGGCCGATTACCAAGACTACGTGACATAACCTCCAAAACTTAAGATGTGAATGCAGCATAACAGACTATCCCTATTGCGACCTTCACTGAAACCAACCACAGCAGCAGTGCTTGGCTACAAGATGAACAACAGCCACAGGGAGCCCTCCATGAAGAAGAAGATTAGAGGCCAAGATCAAGGCAGTATGGAGGAAAGTTTCAACTTACAGAGTTGCAGAAAGGCACAATGAAGGTGGCTGCAGCTCAAGTGGTAGAGCAGGTCATCTGCTAATTGGAAGGTTGGCGGTTCAATCCCTCCAGTCTGCATGCCAAATGTCCTTGGGCAAGATACTAACAACAAGTTGCTCTCTGATTGGAGTAGTGTGTGTATGTTGGATAGAAAACACTTGAACAGTGCTTGTGTGAAGAGCTTTGAGCGCTCTGTGTAGAAAATTGCTATATAAGAAGCTGCCGATACCTGAGCCAACCAAAGAATCACTGGACCAGCCGCTTGACAAGGTATAACCGGAGAATAAACCAAATAAATACTCTCAGGGGCAGAGAAACAATATGAGAACTGCCCTATCAAGGCTGGAGACAGAGCAATACTGGGAGAAGGCAGTTTAAGGGGTGGCTGTGGCTCAGGTGGTAGAGCAGATCAGCTTCTGACTGCAAGGTTGGTGGTTCAATCCTTGGCTTCCCCAGTCTGCATGCCAAGTATCCTTGGGCAAGTATAGAGCAGAAGGGCAAGATACTAACCCCAAGTTGCTGTCCGACGCGTCCCTCGGAGTGTGAATGCTTAGATTGCATTTAAGTACAGAAGGAAGTGCTTGTGTGAATGAGGCATGTTGCATACAGCGCTTTGAGTACTCCGAGAGAGTAGATAAGCACTTTATAAGAATGAGTCCATTTACCATTTAATACAGTGGCTAGTGGAGCTAAGAGCACAACACAGCAGAACAGGATCCAGCAACAATCAGAAAGGCAGATATCCAAGAAAGAGTCACTGTTGTGTGTCACCTTGTGCCCTTCCTCATTTACTTTGACTGTCTGGGCTTAGAGGACCGAGGCATTTGCACACGGTTACTGTGCTCACATTTCATAAATCCTTTAAACTCATCTGAGCGTGGCTCAAAGAGTTGGCAGATTGTCTTGTAACCGGAAGGTTGCCGGTTCAAACCCCGGCTCGGACAGTCTTGGTCCTTGTGTCGTTGGGCAACTCACCTGCCGCCTACTGGTGTTGGCCAGAGGGGCCGATGGCGCGATATGGCAGCCTCGCTTCTGTCAGTCTGCCCCAGGGCAGCTGTGGCTACAACTGTAGCTGCCTCCACCAGTGTATGAATGTGAGAGTGACTGAATAGTGGCATTGTAAAGCGCTTTGAGGGCCCGAAAAGCGCTATATAAATCCAATCCATTATTATTATTATTACTTTGTTATGGATGTTTTAAGTTTTGGTGAAACTCCTAAACAGCATGCAACAGGTTTTCTTTGCTTTTCTTGTTATCACTTGGACCACGATTTATTTAAAGAAGTTCCCTTGTAACTAGCTTGTTATTTCCATATGAGTTTGAGAGACGGTGGCAAGATGAGCTAAGATCCCTAAACCACCTCAACTGGCTCCTTTAAATGTGGAGGAGCAGTGGCTCTACTCTGTGCCCCTCTCAGATGGCCGAACTCCTCACCATATATCTAAGGGAGGGGCCAGCCACCCTTTGGATGAAGCTCATTTCTGCCCCTTGTATCCATGATCTCATTTTTTCTGTCACCACAGCTCATGACCATAGGTGACAAAATCCCCTACTGAAGAACCAACTCCGACCTGCCATGATCTGCACCAGCACAAGGGTTAGTAGTAATAATAGTAGAAAATTTGGCATTAGCCATTATACAACTTTAACAACTGCACATGAATTATACTTTGTACATGGGCCCTTAAGCTGTTGAGTTAAAATGTTAATATATAATTCATCATTTTGGAAACTCTTCTTCCTAAAGAGTTATGATACAACTGATACGAGACTAAAATTGGTGTCAGAAAGTATCAAGTTATAATGACATGTATGTAAATCATAAGTTTTGTGACCAAAAAGTTTTTTACATATTGCAAATGTTTTATCAACGATAAGCAGAATGTTGACATAGAATCAGTTTTATCAGTACTACCTATAAGTTTTTTGTTTGTTTGTTTATTTTAATTTAAATTTTCATGTCCATTGAGAATGGAAAGTCTCTTTCACAAGGATGCTCTGGCCAGGATGGTACAGAGGTGAAATAAAGTCATGTTTAGCTTAGTAATATTATCAAAGTCAGAATGGAGGATCCAAATGCATCACTGAAAGCAAGCTCAATAAATAAAAAGTGACCTTTTAATGGCTGCCACAACTCATATGCAAAGTACAAAAGGAACACAAAGTGAACAGACTGACAAAGATCAGATATTCGAAGACATTAAGTAAAACAGATGTTACCAAAATAAAGCAGGAAGTGACGACAAGGAAAGATAAGATAGCTTAGTGTTACTGCCAAAAAACTGGATGTTACTCAGACACAGAGTTCAAGTGCCCTCTGTTCTTTCTTACAATTGAATTCTAACTGAAATACAACACATGAGGGGAAGTTACTTTGACCATAAAATCCTAGCCTTCTGCTAATGCATCTTTCATAGCAACTAGACATAAGAAGCATAAACCAGAAGGAAATATTTCACGTGTGCATATCTGATTGCGGTGCGTGACAGTAACTGCTATCATGATGCTCTCATTCATACTTTGCCCTTCCATCTTTTTTTTTTACAGAATTATTGACTCTTTTGCTTTTGTTTGATCATTTTGATATTTTAATTTCTTCACCCCAAAACTGGGAAGGAGAAAATAGTGCATCTCCACACTTACTTTTCCTTTCAATTTCCCTCTGTCAACCCACTTCCATTTAACATCCAGCCTTTTCCTACATCTCTTCCACTTAACTTCAATCCCCCATTCCTTACTTTTTTCTCTTATCAATTTTTCTGCATAGCTCTATCTTCTTCTACCAATCCTTGTGCATCCTTCATTTCAAACTCCATTTACCCTTCCATCCTCCCATTATTCCACTTCATCTTCTTCTTTCCTCCTATTTCTTCCTTGTCATCTCCCTTGCAACTCTTGCTCTCTAATCTGTTCCTGCTTGTGTCTTTTCTCATCCCTCCTCTCTCATCGCCATTCACCAATTTTTTCTCTTCTGATTTATCTCGCCCTTTCTCTTTATCTGTCTCCTTCCTCGCTACACTTACATCTCTTCTCACCTGCCATTTTGCTGTTTTGCTCACTTCTTCTGTGTTGTTTATTCTCTATTCCAAACTCTTTCCCTCACCCCCAACTCTTCTCTATCTCATTCACCATAACTCTCTCCATCTCCTTCTTCCTTTCTTTTTGTCTCATTCCTTTTATAGCCAAAACTACTTTTTCTTCTTACCTTGTCCCTTTTCATACATTTTCCTCCTCTCCTCTTCACCCCTTCCACCTATCTTTCACTCTGCTTTTCGCTTTAAGTCTTTACCACATCCCATTCTCTCTCTATCTCTTTTCCCTCCTCTCTTCTTCATTTTCACCTCCCACTATTTAACCTCCACTTGCCCTCTTGCCTCTCTCCTCCATTTCTCCTTCTTTTCTCTGTCCTCCCACTTTCCATCTGCCACTGATGTTTTCTTCTTTACCTATTTTATTCCACATCCTCCGCTCTCTTCCTGCTTTTATTTACCATTAACCACACCCTTACCCACTCCCTCAACCTCCATTCCTTGTCCCCCCCTCTACAAATCTATCCTTCTCATTCCTCTCTTTTCACCTCTCACTTCTTGTGCATTGTCTCCATCCCTTGTGCCCTGTCCTGCCACCTCTGTCCCTTACGTCTGCATTCTCTCAGCCATTTCCCTCTGCTGTGGCCCCTGTTCTCTGACATATCCCCTAATTTGGCCTTTGTCCCTTCCCCTCTTACACCTCTGCTATCCCTTTTTACACTCCTGCCTTTCTGTTTGTCTCTCTCCCTTCTCGCTCTCCCTCCCTCTGTCCTAATAGCGCAGTGACAGCGGCAGTGTTTCTAATCAGAGGTGAGGAGAGCGAATGAGCAGCCGTCCGATCCTCTCTGCTCTCTCATCAATCGGCTCTAACTGAATGGGAGCAAATCTCAGCCGGGACAAAATTAATATGTAGCAGATCTGCGGTGTGCTCGCCTGCCCTGGAATTGGAAATAGCTTCTGTGCTGCCTGACCCGTATCCGTCCTCATGTGTGTGTCTGCGAGTGCATGTGTGTTAGAGGGTTGTGGCGGCAGATTATTGGAGAGACAATTGGCTGTACGGCAGTAATCAGGAGAACACTGAGGTGTGTCTACCTTATGACTGTTCACTGACAACCCCTTACACACACATATACACACACACATGCATGCACCAGGATACCCACCCACCCCTATCCAATTCAATCAGACAGTCCATCCGCCCTGCAGAGCAATGTGGCACTGCCCCCGTGCATGACAGTATCAATTCAATTACCCAGGAAATGGATCCATATTCAACCCATATAAACTCATACACAGAGCCAGGAGGGGCTGCTGCTGCTGCCGAGACAAAGAAATGCACATTTACCCTGTAATAACTTTCATTTGGACTGGCTTTGAAAACCATTCTCAGCCAGGCATTTGTCGCTGTCACATCACGTTATCCACAAATCAGGTTTACAAAATATCAATTCAATTTCTGGCGTAGCACGAAACGCTGCGAGAGGACGAGAGAAAGAGAGCGAGACACACACATACACCCAGAGAGAGAAAGAGGGCTGGAGAGAGAGAACGCAGGCTGAGGGGCCCCTTGTGGTTCGGGCAGATTTCCAGTCAGAACTAATCAAAAGCAGAGCAGACCATGCTAATCTCTTCAATTTCATCCTTTAGGCTGCTTTCTCTCTCTCGCTCTTCTCTCTCTTTCTCTATCTCTCTCTCACACACACACACACACACACACACACACACACACACACACACACACACACACACACACACACACACACACACACACACACACACACAGATATATGTTGCAGGTCAGTAAAAAAGAAAAAGATTGACACACAAGCAAAAACATACATAACACAGACATACCCCATTCTTGATACACAATTCACAATTTACATCACGCATGCAGATTCCGTCATGCGCACACACACACACATCCTCCAGTCCACCGGGACTACGTGCTGGAGTAAACACAGCGAGGGAATGAACGTCTGTTAACACATTCAACTTTTCTGGGTTTTTCTGAAAGATGAGTCCAGTGAAGCTGTAACCAGTCTGAGCATGTCTCCACAGTTCAGCTGGGAGGGAAGAGTCCACTGACACGCCCCACCTCCCCCGCTCAAGTGCACATAAATAGGATCTTAATTTGTTTCAAAGCTGCTTGGGATCAGTTTCTTAGCTGAGTGGACATTTTAGCACAGTGGACATGTTATTGTAGCAGCCACATCCATGCATGATGTCCTGTAAACAAATGATTGGACAGTCACACACACAAGTGGAAATTTAAGTTTGTGTAAAAAAAAGAAAAAAGCTCTGTTAGGGCTCTTGTCAATACGTTTTTTAAATTAACTTCTCATAATGTTTAACATTTAAGTGACTGTCGTGTCATTGTTGAGTCACATCACAGCTCAGGTAGAGTGGAACATGCTGTTTGCCTTTTGAAATTAATTCCACAATACGCTAAAATTCACAAAGTTAGTGACACAAAGCAACAGTTGTTTTGCCTTTGGTAAATGGACTGGTTCTTATATAGCGCTTTTCTACTCTGTCCGAGCACTCAAAGCGCTTTATACAGCTAATTCATTCACCCAATCACACCCATTCACACTCCAATGGATGCATCGGAGAGCAACATGGGGTTAGTATCTTGCCCAAGGATATTTGGCATGCAGACTGGAGCAGCCTGGGATCGAACCACCGACCTTCTGGTTAGTGTCTGATCCACTCTGCCACCTGAGCTACAGCGTGGTTGGTTTGACTTTAAATTGGCATAACTTTGATTTGGAATATTTTTTAATGTTTTTAATGAGATTTTTACAACTGGTGATATTGATTATACACTATAGATGCATGAAGATCCAAAGTTGGAAAATTAAAGCCATTGCAGAAGTGCCTTAAGTGAAACACAACTAAGTGTCCATGGGGAGCTGGTATTTAAAATCATTGTATGCAATGTGTGATTATTTACTCAGAAAACTGAAAAACAATTATCATTAAATAGATCTACAAAGACAAGCATGTTTCTCCAGTCAGCTTTCAGCTCCTAACTACATATATATACATGAAAAACAAACACAGAAAGAATGCATGCCTACGCCAAATAAAATCACCACCATCAGAACAATATAGAAAAATAATGCTGGCAGGAACATTCTGTTTGATGTACATCTACCAGGAAAGCAGCAGTCAGGAAGAATAAGTTGCAACACACTTATTTCATGGTCAGTATGCAGGTTATGAATGAAAAGGTGATGACTAGGACCGAGACAGCAGCTGAAGAATCTCCTTCAAATTAGTAAAAATGATTCGAATCTTGCTCTGAGAAGGCTTGGAGGCTTTTACAAGAGTGGCAGATAAGAAATCCATGTTTGGGATGGTTCCACAGTGTACCACTGTTAAGCTGGACACACGTCCAGACTGAAACTGCTTCTTTTGACTGCTAAAAAAAAGAGTTTTTCCTAAAGGGTGTGTAAACCTGAAAACTTTTTTTTTTTTTGCAGAGTAAAAGTTTTTACAAGACCATGTCCTGGCTGGTTGGTAAATCATGAGCTGCTTCCTTCATAGGCATGAGATCACAACACACTTTGATGTTTTCCCCAGTTGCATGTGTTGTTAGGCAGTTGACTCAAAGATGGCACCTGTTGGGCGGGTTAGGCACCACCAGGTGACGTGAAATGGAAAGTGAGTACTCAGAAAACACTTCAAATACACACCAGTCACCTTCGCTTACAAATGTGTCTCTGCCTGCTGTGTTTTTCTTGAATGTGCTTATTCAGAGGAGTTATAAGCGTACATACTCTACTTGGCTCTTTGACATAAGAGAGAAGTGGAATGAGGCTATGAGTGGAGGAGAGAGAAGTGCTGCCAGCTGTAATAAACTCCTAATGAAACTCTCTCTTATTCAGTAATTAGACACATGGAGCTTCCTTCATCTGGAAACTGTTAGAAACACAAACGCATGGCGCTTCATGAAATTATCCACAGACACAGTCTGATGCAGACACACACGTAGCCCTGAGGCATACGCACACAGATACAGTGTCAGCTCTCACAGTAATTACACAGTTGCAGGGAGCACCAGGGCTCAAAACGCTGTTTAACAAATCAATTTAAGAATGCTTACCTTGTAAAGCTGTATCTATTTTTGTGTATTTGTATGTGTATGTGCATGTGGACACTTCCCTGAGCTGATCCATTAAGGTGTTAAGAGCTGTGCTCGGCCGCACTGCTGGAAATGTGTAATTGGAAGAATAGCTAAGGGCCGACACACACAATACACTTTATTGATCCGCAGCATCTCGCATATAGTGCCTCCAGCTAACATGCACTCATAGCCTCAGCAAGGGCTTCTACGGACTACAGTCCTATTCTGTTGCCATCAGTGGCAGTTTATCAACCAATCAATAGTCTTTTATTTTCTCATATCTTTAAATGGACGAATATCCTGAATATGATTTTTACAACAGCAGGGAGGAATGTGATGGAAAAGAAGGGTGGGAGGGGAGAGGAGATGGAAGGGAAGATGGAAAAAAGCATAAAGAAAGGAGGCTGACGGACGAGAGCACAGACAGGGGAAAAGAGAAAAAAGAAAGGTGGTAAAAAGAGAGTTAAGCTGTAGATTTTGGACCTCTTCCAGCAGGCGGGAAGCTGCTGGTTGACCTGAGCGCCATTTGCATGTTAAGTGGTGTCAATCTGCATTGATTCCCAGGCAAATGAAATGCAGTGGGCTTCAATAGAGCCTGTGCTTTACAAGGGCTTCCTAGCTGCTACATCCAGCCTATTGGATTCAGCTTAACAGGCTCAGTATGACCACACACTGAGCAACTTATCTTTAATTAAAATCACTTCCTCCTTTAAGACCCACTGGACTTGCCTGGGATGGACTGAATCTGGACTGGACTGGACTCACCTTGGTTGTGCTGGACTCATCTCTTAGAACTGGACTGGACTTAAATTATTTGTACTCATCTGTACTGGTTTGAGTTAGACAGAATTTTCTGGGCATATACTGAAATGTTTTTGTAAGTGGTAATTCTGAAAAGCATAAGCCTGCATAATATAGGCTGCATGAATGAACTGTAAACAAGAACTATTAATACAAGGGCATGAGTTACACAGTTGTAAAGTACAAGTCCTCTAGGAAACAGGTCACAAAAAGACCCCAACTTTAAACAAGAATATGCAGTGTATGTCAGGTTCCTTCTCTCACCCCAACCAGTCGCAGCAGATGGCCCCGCCCCTCCCTGAGCCTGGTTCTGCCGGAGGTTTCTTCCTGTTAACAGGGAGTTTTTCCTTCCCACTGTTACCAAAGTGCTGCTCATAGGGGTCATATGATTGTTGTTTTTTTCTCTCTGTATGTATTAATGTACGATCTACTGTACAATATAAAGCGCCTTGAGGCGACTGTTGTTGTAATTTGGCGCTATATAAATAAATAAATTGATTGAATTGAATTGACCTTTCAAATTAATAATACTAACCAAACTGTCTAAATACTACTAGTAGTAGTAATAGTACTAATAATACTGTTGTAATAATGATAGTAATAATAATAATATTATAATTATTATTATTATTAGTAGTAGTAGTAGTAGTAGATTAGATTAGATTAGATTAGATTAGATAGAACTTTATTAATCCCTCGGGTGGGTTCCTCTGGGAAATTCGATTTCCAAAAAAGCACAGCACCGACAGAAGTTACAGAGTTACAGAATATTATATATATATATATATAATACACACACACACACACACATATATATAAATACAGAGACAATATAAATAAAATATACGAAGGGGATAAATAGAATAAATAGGAATAAAAATAAAAATACAAGTGAATTGCACATTTCAAGTATTGAGTCTATTGCACTGTTGACTATTTACAAAAAGTATTGCACAAAAGGTATTGTACAGTGAGGTGAAGAGGCACTACAGCTTAGTTGTTCCCCCCTCCTTTGTCCTCCTGTTTCCCCTCCCTCTCCCCTCCAGGGAGGAGTTAAACAGTTTGATGGCGTGTGGGACAAAGGAGTTTTTAAGTCTGTTAGTTCTTGTCTTTGGGAGAAGCAACCTGTCACTGAACAGACTCTTCTGGTTGTTAATGGCCGTGTGCAGAGGATGTCTGGCATTGTCCATAATGTCCAGCAGTTTCTTTAATGTCCTTTTCTCTGCCACTGTCACCAGAGTGTCCAGCTTCATGCCGACCACAGAGCTAGCCCTCCTGATCAGTTTCTCCAGCCTGGATGAGTCCTTCTTTGCTGTGCTGCTCCCCCAGCACACCACAGCATAGAAAAGTACTCCAGCAACCACTGACTGGTAAAACATCCTCAGGAGCTTCCTGCAGATGTTAAAAGACCTCAGCCTCCTGAGGAAGTACAGTCGGCTTTGGGCTTTTTTATACAGGTGCTCTGTGTTGCATGACCAGTCCAGTTTGTTGTCCACCCACAGCCCGAGGTACTTGTACTTGTTGACCACCTCCACCTCCTCCCCCTCTATCTGAACCGGCAGTGGACCTGCTCTAGACCTCCCGAAGTCCACAACCAGTTCCTTAGTCTTTGAGGTGTTGAGTTGCAGGTGGTTTGTGTGACTCCATGCGACAAAGTTCCTCACCAGACTTCTGTACTCCTCTTCCTGATCATCCCAGATACACCCCATGATGGCTGTGTCGTCTGCAAACTTCTGAATGTGGCATAATTCAGAGTTGTAGCAGAAGTCAGAGGTGTACAGGGTGAAGAGAAGAGGGGACAGCACAGTTCCCTGTGGTGCTCCTGTGCTGCTGACCACTGTGTCAGACGTGATGTCCTTCAGCCTGACGTACTGTGGTCTGTCGGTGAGGTAGTCGGAGATCCAAGCCACCAGGCAGGGGTCCACCTCCATCCTGTTCAGTTTTTCCTGAAGCATACAGGGCCGGATGGTATTAAAGGCACTGGAAAAGTCAAGAAACAGGATCCTGACCGTGCCTTTTCCCCCATCCAGGTGTGAGTGGGCTCTGTGTAGGAGGTACAGGATGGCATCCTCCACTCCGACACCCGCCTTGTATGCAAACTGTAGTGGGTCCTGGGCATGTTGTACCTGTGGTCGGAGGAGGTTGAGGAAGAGCCGCTCTAGAGTCTTCATAAGATGTGACGTCAGTGCCACCGGTCGGAAGTCATTCAGCTCATTGGGCCGGTTCTTTTTGGGGACCGGGACGATGCAGGATGTCTTCCATAGGGCGGGCACTCTCCCCAGTCGCAGACTGAGGTTGAAGTAGTAGTAGTAGTAGTAGTAGTAGTAGTAGTACTTTTTACAGTAATTTAGATTTGGCTGTTCTATGACCTCCCCCCACCCACTCTTCCATGCTGACGCATGGACTGCATAGGGTCGGGAGAGCAGCAGAGAACAGAGCAGGCAACAGTGACAACATACACATGACATTGATCAAGTCTTGTAGTGGGATTGCAGCAACTATGGACTGGCTAAAGCCAAAGCAATCATATACACAATACTGATTTATACTGAAGTTTAATGAATACTGTATGTATGCAGCACCGTGCTAGTGTTGTTTTATACAAGTGTAGTTGAGTCCACCAAAGAGTCCAGGTACTTCTGAAGTTATGCTCTTGCATCAAGATGTTAGGAGTAAATCATTTCAGTTAATACTAAGGTGTAGTGACTAACCATTATTTCACCAAACCAAAGCCAAGCATATTATTGAATACTGCTGTTCTTACCATGTACAGTCAGATTTATGAGTAAAACTGAATAAGAGTCTGTGTTTAAAGCAAACAACTGCTTGTACTTGCAGCCACGTTTTTGGAGCGCAGTAATCCAGGAGTGATGTCATTCCCATGTTCCACCTGTCCACTTTTCAGGTAAGTGGGACACAGCAGTTCAGTATTTGCCGTTCAGTTTAGACAAGTCATATTGTAATAAAGAACAGCACAAATTGTATGCCCATCCATAGTGTTGACTTTGTGGTGTTGATTATCATGTGCTTGAAATAATCAGTTTGTAGTGATTATCTTTGTTCATTCCAATTCATCAAGCATAAATTATAAATATATAATAATAAACTGATTAATTAATAAAAAGATCATTACTACTTGCACTGAATGGATTGTCATCGATGGACTGTGTGTTTCTTTATTGTGAATAAACGAATAACCACAAAGATTGGATTTCACAAAACCACACTTAATTTCACTTGACCTGAGTTTAAATAGACAACATACCTCATAAATAAATTGTTTGTAACAAAGTGTTTGTAATGTCTGTCGGAAAGGAAATTCTAAGTTTCCAGTGGTTGAGAAAAACAAATTTAAAATTTACAGATAAACAAGAAAAAGTAATCACTGATAGTGATTTGAGAAAATGTGCTTATTCACAGTTTGATGATATTACTATTGCTTTGTTGTGGTTACAGACAGAAACCACGGAGCATGCTGTGATAAATCATTAGCTAATGCTAGCTAGTTTCGATATCGAGATATAGTCAAAACTCTATGGGTTAATTGATAAAAAGTGCAGACAAGTCAAATACTAGAATTCCTCTCACCAAAACTGAAGCACGAGCTTCTTGGATGGTTGGTACCATACAGCAGGATGTATAATTCCATATAATCATATAATTCCAACTAGACAGCAGTCGACTGCACCTTTGTGTAGGGACACCTCATCACTCAAAGCAGTCATGCCACTAACTCCAGTACCAGTACCATGAGTTAAGAAAAAAAAATTGTGTACTATGCTGTAAATATGCTTATTAGTGGTGTAACAATAGCCAAGATCAAAGTAGCATGGAGGGAGGTTAGCCAACTATCGAAGCTGCAGAAAGGTGCAATGAAGAAGGTGCCTACGAAGCACAGCAAGCCGTCCATGCCTGAGGTCTTGGAAACTGCCAAGCAAAGACTCACAGCCGCTTAAAGAGGTACACCAGAGAATAAACCAGCTGTTCTCCACAGAACCAGCCAAGGTGTTCTCTCAGTGGCAGGGGAACAATATGAGAACAGCACCACCAAGGCTGGAAAAGGAACAATACTGGAAGAGCATATGGGAGAAGGACACAACCCATAATGGCAATGATCAGTGGCTAGTGGATCTAAAAGCAGACCCACAGCAACCTCACTGAACAGGGTCCAGTAACCATCACAGTGGCAGACATCCAAGAAAGGTAGGGGTGGCTATGAGTACGAAGAGTTGGACAGCACCAGGCCCCGACATGGTTCGCGCCTACTGGCTGAAGAAGCTGACTGCACTCCATGAGCATCTGGCAGTACAAATGAACCAGCTGCTAGTTGATGAGAGACACCCAGAATTGCTAGAATAGACACATAGTTCAATACATGAGCAGGGCACAGAAAAAGATTGGCAAGAATACCAGAGGAGCGAAACATCAGTTACTGGAAAACAGAGCAGTCACCTTGGATTTCAAGACTAGGCTGACCAACCTGTGCACTGCCTGGATTGATTACAAGAAGGCCTATGACTCGATGCCCCACAGCTGTATACTGGAATGCCTAGAACTATATAAGATCAACAGGACGCTAAGAGCCTTCATCAGGAACTCAATGGGGATGTGGCGCACAACACTAGAGGCCAACTCCAAGCCCATAGCACAAGTCAGCATCAAGTGCGGGATCTACCAAGGAGATGCTCTGTCCCCACTGCTGTTCTGCATAGGCCTGAACCCCCTCAGTGAGATCATTAACAAGACTGGCTACGGATACCGACTACGGAACGGAGCAGTTGTCAGCCACCTCCTGTACATGGATGACATCAAGCTGTATGCCAAGAGTGAACGAAACAGCGATTCACTGATCCACACTACCAGGCTATACAGCAATGACATCGGAATGTCGTTCGGGCTTGAGGAATGTAGTCGGATGATAACAAAGAGAGGGAAGGTAGTCAGAACTGAGGGGATCAAACTACATTGCAGGCAACATTGCAGACATAGAGGACAGTTACAAGTACCTGGGGATCCCGCAGGCAAATGGGAACCATGAAGAGGCTGCTAGGAAAGCTGCAACCACCAAGTACCTGCAGAGGGTCAGGCAAGTCCTGAGGAGTCAGCTGAACGCTAAGAACAAGGTCCGGGCCATCAACACCTAGGCCCTGCCCGTGATCAGGTACCCTGCTGGGATAATAAGCTAGCCAAAGGAGGAGATAGAAGCCACTGACATCAAGACAAGGAAGCTCCTGAACATGCATGGAGGGTTTCACCCCGAGTCCAGGATGAGGCAATGAAAATCCAGGAGTAAATCAAAAAGATGGCCCCAACGGACGACATGCTCAGTGAATACCTCAGGCAGCAGAAACCCAAGAAAGAGGAATCATCATGGCAGGATAGGCCCCTGCATGGTATGTACCACCAGCATCCAGAAATCAGCATGACTGACATCCAGAAATCCTACCAGTGGCTGGACAAAGCTGGACTGAAAGACAGCACAGAGGCACTAATCATGGCAGCACAGGAACAAGCTCTGAGCACAAGATCCATAGAGGCTGGGGTCTATCACACCAGGCAAGACCCCAGGTGCAGGCTGTGTAAAGATGAGACAATCCAGCACATAACAGCAGGGTGCAAGATGCTAACAGGCAGGGCATGCATGGAACGCCATAACCAAGTGGCCGGCATAGTGTACAGGAACATCTGTGCCAAGTATGGCTCCAATGTCGAAATGGTAGATGCCCCCTAGGGTGGTGGAGAATGACTGAGCTAAGATCCTGTGGGACCTCCAGATACAAACGGACAAAATGGTGGTGGCTAACCAACCGGACATAGTGGTGGTGAACAAACAGAAGAAAACGGCCGTAGTAATAGACGTAGCAATACCGAATGAGAGCAACATCAGGAAGAAGGAACACGAGAAGCTGGAGAAGTGCCAAGGGCTCAGAGCTCAAGAGGAATATTAATAGAGAAATGACAGAAAGCCTGCTTGAAACCCAAACACAATCTATTAACACCCAGTTTAAACTAATCCAGTATAAATGGCTAATGAGAATATATGTCACTCCAACATTGTGAAACAAATTTGATTCTAATATCCCAGACACGTGTGTTAAATGCAGGGCTGAGGGCACACTGATGCATTACCTGTGGGAATGTTTAGAAATCCAAAGGTTTTGGAAATACATTTTAGATGTAAGTACACACATTGCAAGTGTTAAGTTGAATCCATGTCCTAAACTATGTATCTTAGGGATTTTCACAAAGTTCACAAAAAGACCCACAATCTACTGCTTGTTACAGTAGACTGGAAATCACGGAAATCCATTAGTAGACCACATTTGAAAACCTGGCATCTACATTGTCCAAATCCCTAGCTTTGGAGGAACTTACTTTTATGAATAAGATTAAAAGATGTAAGGAACATTTTTTGTTGTTTTTAAAATATAAAGAAATGACTGACGATGAACAAATATTATTGTACTCATTTCATTTAAAAAGCCTAAGGAACCTACATATACAAGGCTGTAAAAGGGTAAGAATGGAGATGCAGATGTCAAACTACCTAAGACTGAGGAGGACACAGCTCATTACTGCAGCCATGTTATCTGATGATAACTGACTTGTATTTGGAATCTTTGGACTAAACTCCAGCCTGCAGCCCTGATGTAACAAACTTCAAACGTACTGTCTCACTGCATTGTACCTTTTTGTTCAGCACTCTGTTCCTTTATTTTATACATGGGGTGTGTGTTAGTGTGTATATATGCATGCCTACTATACATTGTGGGCATGCATTGTTTTTTTGTTTACTTAGCTTAAAAATTTGGAAAATAAATACATAAATAAAGGATAAAGATCAATCAAGTGGACCAATATGATCCACTTGGGAACATAAAATCAGTTGGGTATTTTATTGGCCTTCAGACAATAATTTTGATTGCTACAGTGCAAAAAAAAAGAAAAAAAATCAATAAATAAATTAAAACATTTTAAAAATCCCATAAACACACTCCTAAACCTTGTGGAAAGCTTTCCCTGAAGATTTGAAAATGTTAAAGCTGCAAAGGGGGGGCGGCCATCAACATCAAATTAAACCCCATGTATTAAGAATGGGATGTCGTTTATACGCATGTGAAGGCAGATAAGCAAATACTTTTGGCAAATGTATTGTGCGCGCGTGTGTGTGTGTGTGTGTGTGTGTGTGTGTGTGTGTGTGTGTGTGTGTGTGTGTGTGTGTGTGTGTGTGATATGTGGTATTTTAGCCAATGTCAATGCCCTCAGGAAAAGTAACCTTGTCTGTAAACAGTGCTGAAGGGCTTTAAGAAGTCCATGTGTTTATAAGCTCGAGTGTATTTACATGTGTATGTTTCCTCTAGTATGTGTAAAGATGCGTGTGTGCCTGTCCTCTCTATAATAGCAACACTGCTATCAGCCATAGTCTCTCACAGCTACTATGGGACAACCAATTCCCTTTATCAGGCTACTGATAACAGGCTTTAGTTCTGCTCTGTCATCCTACATACACACCATCACACACAAAGCTACTAAATAACTAATTAGCTTCTCTCTGGGGCAAGGGTGGTAAGGT
The DNA here is from genome assembly GCF_041146795.1 of Maylandia zebra. Lineage (NCBI taxonomy): Eukaryota > Metazoa > Chordata > Actinopteri > Cichliformes > Cichlidae > Maylandia > Maylandia zebra. The sequence goes on along the minus strand of NC_135168.1, from coordinate 3,340,037 downwards.
TGGCGGTGGTAGGGGTGGTGGATTACCCACCACTCTGACAAAGGTATGCAGCATTTTAACGTTAAAAAAAAAATGAAATCAATAAAAGCATGGGGCGTTGGGCAACTAGCAACCAGCCCTCTCTTAACATTAACAATTATGGTGATTAACAGTGATACCCAGAGCTCATTATTCACAGGCAGCAGAGAGAGAGAGAGAGAGGGGATAGAGATAAGCTTGTTTATTGGAGAGGGTCCTTTTCACAAGGTGCAGTCGTTCATCATTTGGGCAAAGGGGGGTGGGGTTGTTAGTGGAATGCGGTGGTGGGGGTGGGGATTGGGGCATGAGGGGCACCACAATTAAAACACAGTATGACCTTGTGGCTGGAAGGACCTACAGAGGTGGAAAATGTAACCAAGGAGGAGAAACATCATGATGGAGAGTCAGCCGCAATCAGGCCTCTCGTCCAATGGCAACATCATCCGTGTGATAAAGTGAGGAGGGTTATTTATGAACACAGCTGTAATTTTGGCTTTGGGAACATCAATTTAAAATATCAATTTACATATTGTTTAACGAGTTAACTTGCCTATTCAATATTTTCTTTCATATATGCGGAAGCAGTGATGGACTCTCATATTAAATGTGACTAAGGGCATTTTCACACCCATTTACTCTGGTCCAAATCAGTTGATGATTTTTTAACCCTCTCGAGGCAGGCGTTGCCGATTTGCAACAGTTAAAAACTAACAACCTGATTACCCCACATACATATTTTATGAGGTTTTTTTACTCAGAAGTACCACTGCAGGACTTGGTTGTGCATTAGCAACAAAAAGTTTAATTTGAGCCTGAGAGGGTTAAAACTTGTAGTTTTTCCCTCTGCTTTAGTTTATTTTACACAGAAAAATCAGAGTGAGATTGTTCTCAGTGCTCTTATTAGCCAGAATTGTCTGAAGTGGGAGCTACAAATTTGAATACAGGGAGTGCCTTGAGGCAATTGTTGTTGTTATTTGGTGCTATATAAATAAAATACAATTGAACTGAACTAAAGAAGGTGCTGTGTTCTGGACCTTTGAAGAATTTCTGTTCATTTTATGGTTAGTTGCTGGCCCGCACAGACCCTTTGCACATCTAAAGTACATTTCTGCATTGAGAATGCAAAGCATATGTTGCTATGGGATGTTTTTAGCTCAAACTTGTAACGTACACCTAGTAGTTGGTTTGGATCAGTCATTTCTTTAAAAATCACTTAAATAGAACCTGTCTGACAAAGTGAAGTGGGCCAAAAGATCTCAAAAAGCAACACTTCATGCCACAATATAAAGAACAGTTCAGAAACAAAATCCTTGACATCTATGAGTCTGGAAAGAGTTGAAAAAGCCATTTCTAAGGCTTTTGGACTGCAGAGAACGACAGAGCGAACCACTGTCCACAAACTGAGAAAACTTTAAACAGTGGTGAACCTTCCGAGGAGTGTCCAGCTATTCAAAATGACTTCAAGAGCAGCACATCAATGACTCATCTAGGAGGTTACAAAGGATCCTTGAACAACATCAAAGGCACTGTAGGCCTCATTTGTCTCAGTTAAGGTCAGATTTACAATATAAATGGGAGAGCGCCAAAGTAAAAAGCATTGCTGGCCAAAAAGAACACACAGGCATATATTTAAAAAAAAAAAAAAAAATTTTGATTTTGATTCCCAGTACTAGAAAATATCCACATGCTGATGAGACAAATGTTGAACCTTTTAGTAGGCTTGTCCCACATAAAACTAACACAGTATTTCATAAATAGAACATCATACCTAGAGTCAAACATGGTGGTGACCGTGTGATGATCTGGGTCTGCTTTGCTGCTTCAGGACCTGGATAACTTGCCATAATTGACTCTGGAATAAAAGCACTAAAATACAGGCCTATACAAGGCAGTAATATCATCGTATTCATTACAGATACAGACAACATTGGACACCAGGTCTTTTACAGATATTTTTGAGATATCATTGTTGTCTAAACTGACAAGAATAGACCTGGAAAAATGTCAACTCTGCATACCTGCCTACAAACATCTCGGACGTATTGTGCATTATTTTTGTGTATTAGTCTTTACAAGTCCTGCCAAGGCTGGACTGGGACAAAAAATCGGCCCGGGCATTTTGACTAGAGACCGGCCCACCAGGATAAATGTGACGTCATTCAGGGGTAAAACCGCAAAGGATTCTGGGAACTTGTGGCAAGAGGTACTAGCGCACGCAGGCTTTCAATTGAACTCAGTTACACAGCGATAAAAAAGAAACCCAAAAAATGGCAAGAAGCTGTTGTATTATTAACTGCAATAGCCGGTCGCATGACAGCCACGGGAAGCCGACGGGTAAAGAGATCGGTTGTTATCGGATTACGTCGTTGAAGAGAAATTGTTCGAGCCATGTTTCCGAAGTAAGAGCCGACGGATGGTCTAGATATACCAAATATAACGTCTCAGAACCCTCCAGCTCACATGTTAGTCTGCTCCAAGCATTCCCACAAAGGTCAGAGTTTTGTAGTCGTTAAGACGTCATTTTTCTTAACATAATTGGTGATATAGGTTACAAGCAAGTCTGGCGCTGAACAGAAATTGTCGCGCTATGCTCCTTTATTTATTGTGCATAAATAGTGAATTGTCCTGACACAATATTGTGTTTCGCTTCTGTTATTATGGTACATTGACAAAAACATATACTTTTATTCACAGGATAAAACGGTTGTTTTGTATCACTAATTGCCCAGTGCGATTACAACATACAATATTATTGTCACTGCTACATTTCTGTAATGCTACCAGAAATTATTTCCACTACTAATTAATTACCATTGAGTTCAAAGGTCCTATTAATAAACGGTTAAGGAATGTGTATTTATGACGACAGTTTGTGAGACTGGTAAACTTATGATATGTACGATGGTCTTTCGTTCTACACGGTGCATTTCAAGGTCCTGCACCCATCCGTCGGTAAACTGTACCTGGGCTTGTTGCAGTGACCTGAAGTTACTAAACTTCATGAGTGTATGCACTCACTCCAAGAACCGTATGATTATAAATCTGAGCGTGGTGAAAGTTGGGCAGCACGCTAACGTCTTTTGTCCCTCTGTGTGCTCGTAAGGGTCTGACCCTTTCACTCCTTTGATTTTTTCCTCGTATCTTTTCTTTGTCTTTTCGTCGAGTCAGTCTTTGTACGGACCGGCATTGTTCTCCTTTTGTTTTGTACATTCCTTTTTTGTGCAGCAAAGAAAAACAAGAAGGTATTGGAACCGGAGAATGAACGTTTTGCGGTGCTGCAAATGCTTGCATTTGATGCGGTACTTGGATTGTTTTGCCACGAGTTCCCGGCATGCAATGCGCGAAAATCACGTGATTGCTAAACAAGGGGGCGGGTGAATCCGGCCTCCTCGGCTGTAATTGGTTCAGCCCAGAGTCGATCATGACCAATTGGCCAATCCAACACCTTTCATTATATATACCCTTCCTAAAAAAAAAAAAATCCATCGGCCCATAAAAACAAAAAATCGCCATCGGGCGTACCGGGCAAATGCCCGGTACGCCCGATGGCCAGTCCAGCTATGAGTCCTGCCAACATATAGGAAGTTGAGATATTTATCTGCATATACTGAATGGAAAATACTTGTGCTTCAAAAACAGACCACATAACTGCTTTGAAATGGATTCATATACAAAATATTACTATTCTATAGTAATACACTAATGTCAACAATTAATAGTTAGTCAAAGTATTTAGAATAAGAACAATTTAGAACAATTTTCAGTCCGTTTGGCTCGACACCACCGAACAGAGGCAGCAATATAACATAGCTCACATTAACAGTGCAGTGAATCCTGCTTGTGCCGTGATATTCAGGACTGCAAACCGAGCAGCATCACTGACTTTCAGCTTGTTGTGTTTGTGGATATATGACTGACTTTAATTATCCACAAAATCATCACATTCTCTGTAAGATTAAGGTCGACTATTGAACGGCGCATAAAGTAAAGGCTTTAAAACAAAGTAAAAGCTGAAAGTACAAACATCGCTAATGTCACATAACTTTGCTGACATGTGGCCAACAGCAATGTTTTAATGTTCTTCATTATTAAACATTTGCACATAAATAAGTGACATAATATTCAGTACTTACTTTTTAAAGTTTACTCTTCGGCCGCTCCGTTTCCACCGTTTTTTTCGGCAAAATTATCCACACCCACCGCCGTGCTATAAAGTCTGGGATATGTTGGGCCACAAAGTCTACACTTCAGGGAAATGAAGGACGCATTTGAGGGCCGCATTTCGAGCAGCCTTTGAATTAGGACAGCCTTCGTCACGTCGCTGTGACGTAATCGGCCTTAAAATGCGGTAAAGTCAACAGGTAACTGAATAAAACCTTCTTGCTGTATTAAGTTTCCCTGACTGTCTGATATATGCAGCACAATGAGTGTGTTTAGGGATTAATAATCCAACTGGTTCCAGTTCTGAGATGATGCTGACTTTGTGTATCTGGTGATACAGAGTACCAGTATGATACTAGCGGTAAATTAATAAGCTGTCTTCCTCACTGCAGAAAAAGTCTAGCAGTCATTTTTGTTTAAGGCAACATTAGACTCAACTGCTTTTCTACATTTGCTCCACCTTTGTCTAGCATTTTTTGCATGGGTGCATCCAGGCTGGTGAGCTGCTATTTAAAAAAAACAAAACATTTAGAGTGGACTCAAATGTTATTTTTGAAAAACAGATTCTTTTTTCTTTGTTGCTGTGTTGACAAGCGCTATTGGATGTATCAATTATTATATTAAATGTGTACTATATGACATGTGTATGCCCTTAATTGGTGCTAATTAAAAACATATTTTTGTTTAAGTGAGTACTTTGTATATTTTTAGGGAAAGGCTTTTCATCTTCTGGTCTCATTGTCAGTATTTCGCCTTTCTTTTCATCAATCCTTCCTCCATTCCTCTGCTTTTGTCTCCACATTGGACCAATATAGATGCTTAATGAGCCGTAAAATATAATTCAGAAATGATAGTTGTCTGAAAGAGATGGAGAACAAGAGCGAGGGAAAGAGAGATGGAGAGATGGGAAGACAAAGATAGTTTACTGTCAACAGTGATCACATTTCAGTAAAATCTTCTCTTTTCAAAGTGGTGCGTAGCATCTGAACTATTCCAAAAGATGGGATCAGGATCACAAAAAAGTACAGAAACAACAGAGCAGGGCTGTATGTCATGTTGTCTTTACCTAGACCTTTGCTGAAGGAGAACGTTGAGATACTACTACTGAGCTTCCCACATAGATGCAAATAGCCTGAACCTCAGAACCATAATTTTCTGTTGAACAATAATAAATGATACAGAATCTGTCCCACACCAGCCGAAAACCGATGGCTGATTCTAAATTTCATGGTATTTTGAATCAAGTGCAAACTGCTTTTGATTGCACTAAACTGGGACTTTTATTTTTTTATTTATCTATTTCTGGACAGTGAAGAGATGGACAGGAAAGCGGGAGACACACAGCAAAGGGCCTCAGTCAGACTCAAACCCAGGCCGCTGCTCTCTGGTCACTTGCTCGCCCACTGAGCTAAAGAAGCACTTCAAGCTTTGATTTTTAAACTGAATTCAAATAACTGATTATACAACCCTCACATCTTAACAGCCCTTCAGCTCGGTTCTGTTGAAAGACTCTTCCTGTTAAAAGTGAGGTCTTTCTTCTCACTGTCACCAGCTGCTAGTGTGACAGGTTGAATGACTATTGCATATAAAACTGTTTAGTTAATACTAATTCATATCAGTTGATATAAGGACGAAAATAATGTAAATATGGTAAGAAAATGGTTAAGAGTTTATTATTTTTCATGTTATATTAATGGCTTTCATGTTACTTAAGAGAACTGCAATCTATACATCAGTGATCGGCTAGTAAGCCTTTTCTGGGATCGATTAGTAGTGTCTCTATTCTCCACTAGGGGGCTTTCGCGCGTTCTCCTCACTGCAATAAACTACTGCATGAGAGACGCAAGTCATAATCACTCTCGTGATTCTTTTCCCCCTGTTTTCAGGTAAAAGTGTTTAAAAGTTGATATATTTCCAATGTGTACACTGTTAAGATATTTAAGAGGTAATCCTTCATTGTTTTGTAAGCGTTAAAAGCATTACATTGCAGTTTTGTGCACATATACGTGGCGGTTTTGAGCTGTGTTTTGTACTGTGTAATGGCCATTAAGATAACGGCAGGAGCTAAAAAACACCACGATTGTCAGCCATTTTGTCAGGAAACCTGCTCAAGTATATGTATAGTAAGCACTTTAGTATTTCGGTTTATTATTTAGTGTTTTTCTTCCACCATGTGACATTTAGCAGTACAGAATGTGAAACGTTTCTGCTCATTTTGACTGCAATAAACTACTGCATGAGAGACGCAAGTCATAATCACTCTCGTGATTCTTTTCCCCCTGTTTTCAGGGGTGTAACATTTGCACACAGGGGATTGTCTGATCGTTGATATTTTCTCTTTGAATGATTTTTCTAGTTTTATGATCTTCAGCTCATTTGTAACATTCACGATTGCGAAATATAGAGCTACATGGTTCTATAATATAATTATATTATAAACTCTCCCAAGATATTTAGTCCCAACAGTCATCTAATCTGACTGTTGAGACATAAAAGTTTTAAGAATAACTCATCATTCAAAAAAATGACCCAGTTTCTTTTTACTGATCTTTTTTGGTCCATTTTCATCAACAGTTTATGCTACTTTGCTATAAAGAAAGAAAGAAAAAAGAAAGACTGACAGAATAAAATATTAAATGTGCACAGTGGTTTTCAGCAGGCTACATTATGAAGCTTAGTCCACCAATGTATTCTGCAGTGTGACAATAGACAGCCTTTCAGATCCAGTAAAAACCTACAGCTCATATTGAAAGCTGGCCTTTATGTACCATTCAGTGATGGGTGAAAGAGGGCTTTTTTGATCCAGTGAGTCATACTTTAAATGTACTAGCTGGACTGGTCTGTCTATTGTGTCCTCTCTCCTATTATTGGGCATATCCAGTGTTGGGGAGTAATGGAATACATGCGTTACTTATTTAAAATACAAAATATGAGTAACTGTATTCCGTTAGAGTTACTGCTTAAATAGGTGATAATTAGAATACAGTTACTTTATTGAAATAAATGGATTACATTGTGGTCTTTTCCTGTTTCTTATGTTAGGCTATCCCCTCTCTAATTTTGGTAATTCCACAAATTGCCGAAAACCCAAACAAAACACGCAATGTGAGGGTCTCACCAGGAACCTGACCATGCAATGCAAACTCTGTTTGCCAGCAACCAAGCTCCTCAGTGTCAGAAAACTCCACCTCCAGCCTAAAGAAACATCTGGAAGTAAGCTCTTTAAAAAGAAAAAGTTAACATTAGCCTACTGCAGCTAGCTTGTTTTAGTTGTAGTAACTACCTGGGTTACGTGCCACTTCAGTATCTTGGATGTACTACTGCTGTGTGATTTATTAGTATTAATGAAGGCAGCATTACAACCTGCTAGCTGCAAATAATCATGTGCAGTTCTGAAAGCAGACAGAAAGAAAACATATTACTGATACAGAAACAGTTTTCTGTATGAGATCGCTGCAAAAAGTGCAGCCTTACCTAATGTCCACCTACTGTTACTCCACCAAGTCTAACAGTCTGCAGTCGATGAACTAACCTCAGCTAACAATGTTAGCTTGGTGGTGAGTAGCCTTAACAATAGTAATCACACAGCAATAGTACATTCATGTAGTTGTAAAAAGCACGACAATATATGAAGTAATCCAAAGTATTCAGAATACGTTACTCACTCATTAAGTAACTTAATGGAATATGTTACAAACTACATTTTTGACCATGTATTCTGTAATTTTTAGTGGAATACATTTTCAAAGTAACCTTCCCAACACTGAGCATATCAAGACAATTAAACAACAGGAATATAATTGAGTCTCAACAGACTCTAGTTACTTTGAAATAAAATGTGAATTAAATTAAACATTTCCATTACTTGGAAAACTTGTAAATGATTTCATACATGTTATGTTCTGTTAAAACTGCATTAAATCAACACTCATTGCTCATTACATTATTGTAGTTTCATATCATATCATAACACTGAACTAGGCTACAGTCACACCAGAGCAGGGGTCGGCAGCCCGTGCCTCTCTCATCCTTATACTGCGGCTCCGCGTGGCTTGGGAAAATACATTATAACTATTTAACTGAAGTGTATTTTACTTGTGTTAGTTCTTTTTATAACTTGTAGTTCTAAATTGGAAGATTATTATGATCTTGAAATACTAAAATTATATTTTATTATTTTAAGTGTTTTATTAAATAAGCGTCACATTCGTGGAAGCTGGTATATCCGCCAAAAGGCCATGCATTTATCGAGACTTTCAACCGGTGGCCAAGTATGGAGAATTGTAAGAAAAGAAAAATATGCGAAGAAAATAGAACATTTAATGATGCTCGGGCAGATTTATTTGGATTTACTTCTGACGAGAGTGGCCTTGTCAATCTTTGGATCCACATACGTATGTGAGCAGCTACTCTACACCATGAACTATGTTAAAAACAAACACCACTCACGCCTCACAGACGACAGCTTACAGTCCTGTTTAAAGATGAAAGTGACTTCGTACAGCACCGATCTACAGACGCTGTGCGCAGAGGTTCAGGAGCAGAAGTCCCATTGTAAGCATACCTGTCAGGGACCTGGCTCTGAGCCATCCAGGGTCCCTGAGCAGTGATGGACTTGTATTATGTTATTATATGTGTTCTTGGTGTCCCTCGTTCTCCCTGCTTGCAGGTGTGTGTGTGTGTGTGTGTGTGTGTGTGTGTGTGTGTGTGTGTGTGTGTGTGTGTGTGTGTGAGCACCTGTTTACAAGCACCTTCAGGCCTGGTAGGTGGTTGGCCACACCTGAAGACAATCACACAGCTGATGAAGCCCCGTCGGAGGAGCTACGTAAGAGTGTGGTGGAGCTCTCTCCGACGCTGGATCATTGCGTGACTTCACGTTAGTCTCTCGTCCAGTCAGTAAGGTTAGTCTGCCACATTGCGTGTGTCTTACGGCTGCCTGTTTGTTATCTCCCCAGGAGAAGCGTGGAGACGAGAGGTCAGCGAGCACGGGGTGCTCAGACACTGAGGAGTGGGGACAAGGAACACTGACACTGGAAGAGGACACGTCACGGGAGTCGGGAACGCACTGAGGAGTGATTGTTATTTTCACTGTAAATAAACGCACGGTTTGCATTGGGAGTTCCGCGCCTGGGTCCTCCTACCTCACATCCCCACAGGTGACAATACTACTGCAGACCCGACGATGTTTGCATGAACATGCTTTTCAGCATCTCTTTCTTGACCACTTTTCACACACGGTTGCTGTACAAGGGAAACACTAGTTGGAGACTAGGGTGGGTGATTGTTGCAATCACGTGCAATCAACTTGCACTTTCCTTTGAAATGGTCGCGTCAGAGACGAGGACCATGTCTAAGACCACCACCAAGAGACTGCGCAGGAATATAGGGCGCAGATTTCAATGGGCTATATTTTTAACTTGCAAATTTAGAAACAAGCAGAAACAGGTAGTTCATTTTCATTAATGGCAAGCATTTTACCACAAGCAGCACAAACTTGAATAGTATTCTGTCGGTCTGTGTGTGCACACGGTTGAGAAAAGGCAGAGATGTTTTCACTCCATACTGATCTCTGTGTAGAAATATGATTCAAAACCTAAAACACTGGAACATTCTCTGCTCACTATAGAAAGGAAAGTAAGACGTATCCACACTTGTTAGAGAAAAGAACTGGAGTGGAAGATTTCCATAGCTGAAGAAGTAGAACAAAGATTACAAGTTTGCGTCATCATTCACATCATCGCAGATCACCTCTTCTTTTCTACTACTGCAACCAACTGAAAGACACAGACCTATATTCTCATCCTCCTCTCCTTTGCTCGTCTGCTCTTCCTTCTCCTCTCTCCTATCTGTCTGTCTTGGTGAAAGGCCAGTGTGAGCACAAAGGCCTGCTGTAGTAGGTAGTTATAGAGCTCCATTGTCAGACAGCCTTTCTCTATCTGCTCCATCTTAATAAGAGCAGTCGTCATTTAGAGTCTAAGTCGCTCTCAGCCTCCTGGCTTTAATTATGACGTATCGATTGTCTCGTTAAGTCTAGTTTGGCTTAATGAAATCTATTGTTACCTCTAATTCTTCCTTCCATTGTCCCGCCCTGCAGCGCTCGGTGTGTGATGTGGACCTGAGTTCTTTTTGTGTTGTCTAATCTGACTCTGTGTGTGCGTGCAGGCACGTTGTCGTGTTTGTTTCTATTCGTTTGTGTCTTAGTTTATCTATGTTTGTGTCTGTAGGTGTGTTCTTTTTTTTTGCAGTGCGTATATCTTTGCTCCAGAGCCTAAACCTGTGTGTGTGTTTTCGTACTCCTCGTGTGTGTGTGTGTCTTTGTGTTGATGGGTCCCTGCTCTAAAAGGCACTGCTGTCACCGTTTATCTGCTGCTTCCTGATTCCCTTCCATCGACTCTCAGCCAATCAATTCACTAAATGATGCAATTATACGCCCTCTCTCTCCTCCCCCAACATTTAAAGTTGAGAGGTTTATTTTGGATCAATCCAGACCACTTTGTGTGCAAATTACACAATTGCATTGCCTTCAGATTCCTTAGGCAGCCCAATTGGAGCAAGTCCTGGGTGTGAATGCCTAATGAGAGACCCTGTCCTTCAAAAATGCTCTGTCGAACACAGCCAATTAGAGAGGTGGCAGCAGAAAAAAAAACATCACCCGTTCCTGCTGTTTCTTTAAAGCTGCTTCACACCAAATCCCATTCACCACAATCCATTGGTTTAAATAGTGCTTTAGCATTGACACCTTGTGTATTTTAAGATTTTTGCTTTCATGTTGGTGTCTGTCAATGGAAGAGTATTTTATCAACGATCTCATCAAGAACAGAAATTCAAAAACATAACACATAACACCAAATTCACCTTCAGCAAAGGATGACATTCTTGTGTGTGTATATATATACATATATATATGAGCAACAACATCAGAATATCATTCAAACTGGAGAACTGTAGTGGGGGCAAATGGGAACCACCAAGGCCGCTAGCCATAGCCACAACCACCAAATGCATGATGAATGCAGAGGGACAGGCAAGTCCTAAGGGGTCAGCTAAATGGGAGAAAGAAGATCGGGGCTATCGACACCTACTGGGATAATAAGCTGGCCAAATACATATACATATATACATATACACACACACACACATATATATATATATATATATATATATATATATATATATATATATATATATATATAGGGCTGCTCGATTATGGCAAAAATGATAATCACGATTATTTTCACTGAAATTGAGATCTCGATTATTTGACGATATTTATTGAACCCTTTAAGACCTACTATAGAACCAAGTCCACCAGAGCTTATATTATTTTTTTTACATGTTGTAGTGCCATTTGTGGGAGCATTTCAAGTTGCTATACATCAATACAACTGTTATAGCCCATATTTTAATAATATGTATGCATTAAGTCCATAGTAATTACATAAATTGCAAAAAAGTGCAATAAACTACAAAAAAAATTGAAAATCACTTTTGTTTTGTTTACATATATTTCTACTTGGAGAAATTTAAGAGGTTTATCCCTCAAAACTTTAAATACAATAAAGTTGCAAAAAATAGTTTACAACAACAGGAAATTTATTTTGAGTGTCTTCATAGTTTTATTTTGGAGATACAGCAATTTTTATATACTGCAGGAAAAACAAAAAACAATCCTATGATGCAAATTTGCAAAGAAAACAGCAGGTGCATCATTTCACTGTGGGAAGTGTTACGAACAGCTGATAGGAACGGCAAAGCCTGTTTCTGGAATATTATGTTTTTGTTCCTGCAAGCGCTTTTTATGCAATTTTTGCAAAGCTATATGTGGAACGAAACCGTGACCGAGGACAAGCTGATGGCATCAGATGTAAGTACAACTCCTCCGGTTTCATATGCAAAACAAATTATTGCGCTAGCTTACACGGTTCAGGTTCTACAGGGATTTAAAAATAGTTACACAACACGGAGCGTGCTGCTCTGACGGCTTTAAAGGGTTAACAATGACTTTAAAAAAATAATATAACATAGTGTGCAACACCACTGAAGTTTTTTTTTTAAAACTCTCTTTTCAACCAACGGCAGTCACTCTCCTCTCCAAATAACTTCTGCTTAGCTTTCCGAGCTTCCCTCGGGTCCTCTTAATCAGCGGTCTCCAACCTTTTTTGCGCCACGGACCAGTTTATGCCCGACAATATTTTCACGGACCGGCCTTTAAGGTGTCGCAGATAAATGAGGGAGGGGCTAATAATCGGCTCAGTCATTTTTAATGATTGTTGAAAGCCCAGATCGTAATCGTGATTAAAATTCGATTAATTGAGCAGCCCTATATATATATATATATACATATATATATATATATATATATATATATATATATATATATATATATATATATATATATATATATTAGGGGTGCAACGATACACAAAATTCACGGTTCGGTTCGATACTTTGGTGTCACGGTTCGATATTTTTTCGATACAAAAAAAATGTTCATGCCTTTTTAATTTGTCATTTATTAAAATTATAAATATACATTTTAACTCAAAAGTACAGTTTTTAAATTTAACCCTAACCCTTGTGCGTGTTTTTTATTTTGACAGCGAATGCGCACCTGCGGACCACTTATGTGCAGCCCTGGTTATTTAGCTCGTCATATTGCAGCCACAGAAATTATTTTGTCCATGAAACCATAAAGCTGCACTTTCTTTTTGCCTTATAGTCTGATTTGTCATAACTTCTCCGTTTTGTGGTAAGCTTTTCTTTGGCTGTCACTTCTTCACCCTGACCTGTCTTATTTGGCTCAGCAGAACTGAAATGCTTTTAGACATGCACTCACATAAGCTCAGCGATGCTCTGCGCGATCAACCTCTCACATGTTTAAGCTTGCTGCGGGAGATTTCACTTGTCATGTTTGCATAGTAAGCTAACGATTAATAAGACGATGTCAGAGGAATTGGTGCACAAATTATCATCACTCACAGATCAGTGCTGTCGCTCTCTATACACAGTTTGCGTGATTGCAAAGTGAAAGCAAAAAACAAGCGCAAATTCAAATGCGACTTCAATATGTCACATATTGACAGTGGCTCACCGATGCCAATGACATAATTACCCAGCTACATTTCTGAAAGAATGCAAAAGCATTGACATATATTTTTCCTTCCTACAATAGCCCGACGGGCAGGGAAGAGATAGATTTTGGTAGCCCGACTGAAAAAAATCGCTAGCCCCGGGACGTCGGGCTAGCGATATTGCGAGCCCTGTATCTGATTGAGGAATCACTCATCTTTGGAAAAGAGAGTTTATTACAGAGAAATGGCTCTTTCCAAAATAAAAGCTATACTATCCGCTTCTTCTGGGCTATATTCTCAGCAGCATAAGGAGAATCATGTGCTAACAGCTGTCTAAATGACTCGGCTAAAGTTAGTAGTATGCTTGTTGTATTTGTCTTTGCACTAGGATGATGTCGGAGTAAATGTGCAGTCATATTCGTTGTGTTCCCACTAGTGATTTCAGGTTAATCTCGTTGAAATGACCTTAACGCCACAACACGGCAAATCTCCGTTAACGAGCTACGCCGATCGCCCCGTGCATGGGGCTAGACGGCCAACACGTTAACGAGCTAACTGCGCTAACACACTAGTTCCCACCAATGTAATTGAGCATTGCGTGGCACATCCAACATACTGTTTTACTTTAGTCCATGACGCGCTTACCTTCAGGGTCATACGTCACATGAAAACCAAAATAATTCCAAACGCCAGATCTGAATGAGGGTGGGGGAGGTCCATGTTGCAAGGGGAGCTTAACTTCTGTCTCGCTAGCTTGCCCAGCGCTCTTCCTTCTGACGATGCTGTCTGTGTTGAGCGCTCAGTGAATCTGCGTTCGACTACTCCGCCTAGGCTGCACTGTCGAGCCTAATGCAGCTGGATAGCGTAGTGGTTAAACTACACGCCTTTGGAACAGAGGATCGCAAGTTCGATTCCTGCCTGGGGCGTCTGTATCCAGTAAGGGTCCTAAGGCTAGTCCCCCTATGCTAAGCAAGCCTACCGCAGACATGAGCGAGACAGATAAATATGAAGGCATGCCGGCTCGGACGTCGCCCGGATCAACAAGGTCCGCGTCAGGTGTTGAGGAACCAGGGCACCCTGACGAAAAGTGGGCTACTGGAACAAGAAGGCATCGGTGGGCAAGGGACGAAAACAGGGCGTTGTTGGAATGCTACTACGCAAGTAACCCCGGCGGAAGGGGCTACATGAATAGGATGAGGGACCTATGGATTCTTCGATACCCAACATATATATATACACATATATATATACATATATATATACATATATATATATGTATATATATATATACACATATATATATATATATATATATATATATATACACACATATATATATATATATATATATATATTAGGGGTGCAACAATACTCGTATCGATATTGAACCGTTCGATACAGTGCTTTTGGTTCGGTACGCATATGTATCGAACAATACAACATTTTTAATTTATTTTATCAACTTTCCTTCTGACGATGCTGTCTGTGTTGAGCGCTCAGTGGCTCTGCACTCGACAGTGCAGCCTAGGCGGAGCAGTCGAACGCAGATTCACTGAGCGCAGCACAAGCTAGCGAGACAGAAGCTAAGCTCTCCTTGCAACATGGCAAATTGAACCTCCCCCACCCTCATTCAGATCTGGCCTTTGGAACTATTTTGGTTTTCATGTGACGTATCACCCTGAAGGTAAGCGCGTCATGGACTAAAGTAAAACAGTATGTTGGATCCCATATGGAAAAGATATATATAAATCTTATAAAGTTTCTATCTGTCTTGTATGAAACTTGTATGAAAAGCATACAAGAGTGAAAACACATATAAGATCCCTTGAAAAATTATATAATGAAACTTGTATGTTTTGTATACTTACTAAAAAAATATATGAAAGTAATGAGAAAGTGGCCACTTTCATGAGTAAATCATATATGTTTTTACTATTTCTTTTCCATATGGGATGTGCCACGCAATGCTCAATTACATTGGTGGGAACTAGTGCGTTAGCGCAGTTAGCTCGTTAACGTGTTGGCCATCCAGCCCCACGCACGGGGCGATCCGCGGTAGCTCGTTAACGGAGATTTGCCGTGTTGTGGCGTTAACGTGATTTCAGATTAACGCTGACAGCACTAGTGGGAACACAACGAATATGACTGCACATTTACTCCGACATCATCCTAGTGCAAAGACAAGTGGAAGCAGACAAAAACAACAAGCACGCATGCTACAAACTTTACCTGAGTCATTTAGACAGCCGTTAGCACATGATTCTCCTTATGGGGATAAACTCTTTTCCAAAGATGAGTGATTTCTCGATCAGATAGATTTATTATTTTATCCCTTTGTTGTTTCAGCAACATTACATTTAAAAACTGTACGTTTGAGTTAAAATATATATTTATAATTTTAATAAATGACAAATTAAAAAGGCATGAACATTTTTTGGGGGCTGAATAATTACGCACACCCCACTTTGCAGTTATTTATTTGTAAAAAATGTTTGGAATCATGTCTGATTTTCGTTCCACTTCTCACGTGTGCACCACTTTGTGTTGGTCTTTCACGTGGAATTCCAATAACACTGATTCATGTTTGTGGCTGTAATGTGACAAAATGTGGGAAAGTTCAAAGGGCCCGAATACTTTTGCAAGAGTGTGTGTGTGTGTGTGTGTGTGTGTGTGTGTGTGTGTGTGTGTGTGTGTGTGTGTGTGTGTGTGTGTGTGTGTGCTAACTGATTCACAGAATGTGAATCTGTTAAATCCAGATTCACATTTAAAATCCTCCTCCTCACATACAAGCTCTTGAATAATTAATCCTAATGACCGTATGGCTTAAAACATTCCTCTTTGATAAAGCATCTAGTTAGGGGTTAGGGCTGGATCAAGTGACCCTGAATCCTCCCTTAGCTTACACTGTAATAGGTGTAGGCTGCTGGGGGATTCCCATGACGCATTGAGTATTTCTTCTTCAGTCACCTTTCTCACTCACTGTGTGTTAATAGACCTCTCTGCATCTCTGTCTCTCTTCCACAGCATGTCTTTATCCTGTCTTCCTCTCTCAACCTAACGAATCACAGCAGATGGCCCCGCCCCTCCCTGAGCCTGGTTCTGCCGGAGGTTTCGGGAGTTTTTTCTTCCCACTGTCGCCAAAGCGATTGCTCATAGGGGGTCATATAACTGTTGGGTGTTCCTCTGTATGTATTATTGTAGGGGCTACCTTACAATATAAAGCACCTTGAGGCAACTGTTGTGATCTGGTGCTGTATAAATAAAATTGAATTGAATTTTTGGTGAATGGCCAAAGTAATAGTGGAGGAATTACATCTTTAAACTTACATACAGCATTTTCAGAAAAACATCTAGTGTACTGAAATGTATTCCCACATAAATTTGCGAGTACTTCAGGGATTAAAACCTGCAACCTGTCGTTTCATCAGGTTCTCCTACTCTCTCTAAACTCACTGACTGACAGCTCTGCTACAGCTTAAAGGAGCCATTCACCCAAATCCCTGTCTGACCCATGGCCTTTGCTCTCTCTTCTATCTCGGCTGTGCTTAGTTCAGGTTCTAACATCAGTCAGCTAGAAAACACTCTGATCCCTGGCTATGACTAGTCCCCTGTGTGTGCGTGTGAGCTGGGCAAATCTACCAATCTATTCCCAGCAGCAGGCCTGACCAGTCAAACATGGCTGGCAGTGCTGGAGGGATGATGGATGGAGGTTTAGTTAGCTCTGCAGCATGAATCGGAACATAAAGACCGCACATGGCACCCTGATACAGGCCTGTAGTTACAACATCACAGCTTAAAATTCAGAAGTCACCAAGAAAACCACACAACCCCCTCTCCCATGGAAAAAGACATTCATGCAAAGAGCAAAGAAAGAAAGGTTAGCTCCCAATGGGCAGATATACAGACTGGACTTGTACTGGCCAAATCCCATTATGCTGAGGTTTAACCTAGCGTTGCTCTGTTTTAAACTGGCAACTCCAAGCAGAGAGCAGTATACTAGGGCTGTAAGGGACAAAACTCTTTATGCAAAACAGTCCTGATGGAGGTTATCATGTTCTATTTACAAAGGTTAAACAAAACATTAATTACTTAGCATGAATACAATTTTTTGAGCTAACTGTAAGACAAGTAAAGCAAAGTTTTCCAATCAGAGGGTAAGTCTCTAAGTAAGGAAATGCTATTCTTTATTTGTACGCATTGTTTTCTATCTGATAGATAAGACTGTATCCATTTAACTGTGTGATTACTAAAGTTAAATGTTGACAGTCTAGACAAGAGCTTAAGATGATTCACAGTGTCAAACGCACGCTTGAAATCAAGAAAAACAGCCACAACACAACTGCTCTTGTCTAAGTGAGATTTCACTCTCTCAACAGAAACACAGACAGCCGTTTCAGTTGAATGAAGAGTGCGAAATCCGAATTGCATAGGGTGCAAACCCGGATTGGCGTCATTAAGATGTTCGATGATAGAATTAGCAACCCACTTTTCTGCTATCCTTGAAAAGATAGGGAGTATGCTAATAGGTCGATAATTAGCAGGGTCTGTTTTATCACCCGATTTATAAATTGGTGTAACTTTTGCCACCTTCCAACTCAGAGGAACGACTGCCTGCGTCATTGATAAATTAATAAGATGGATCACAGGCACCAAAAGACAAGATTTATAATGCTTCAAGAAATTGGTATCAAATCCAAACGCATCCCTTGCTTTAGAACTTCTTAATTTACAGATTATATTTTCTACTTCATTTTCTGTAATTTTCTGAATATTGAACTTTAAATCTGGAGAAGAAACACCCTCTTTGGTGTCTGTATTCCCAGTGAGGGACAACAATTTATATAGTAGCAACTAAACCCATAAAGTAATCAGGAAAGAGTTTACTAAGGTCACAGATCCAGAGAGCTGAAGGCTATTGTTGCATATATGTCTATGTAAGTAGACTTGCTTTTGCAACCACAGGAGTCACTTTTTACTGGTCATTAGACAGGCTCTATGCTTACGGTGCTTTTACCTTAGCTTCAGCTTTTAGACCCAGAATCTATTTCCAAGTATATATATTTTATATCCAATGTATGATGCAAAGTCAAACTTTTTATTTTCTGATTCAGAGAATAGAGGCACAAAACTTCTGCACAAAGTTTGAACCCTTGAACTTCACAGTGAACAAAACTTGTCTGAATGGAGAAGTTGGAGCAATCTGGTGCAATAATGTTCAAGCGGTTTAAGTACATCGGGACAGTTCTGCTTTCTGTCGGCTGTTTCCTTGTATCTTCTGCTCTTTCCATGGAAGTCCAACAAATTCCATATGATGCAAGATTGCAAGATGTCCTGGAATATAAAGAGTGAAGTAGAGGTGCCGAAAACATATGTAGATTGAGAGTAGGGATGTAAGATGAGGGGAAAAGACAGAGCTTGAATTTACTAAGAAAGACAGAAGATACGGGCGGGATAGGAAAAGGAGTAGCGCATGCAAACCCGAAAGCCTGTGCTGAGAGAGGAGGGGAAGGGTGTGTGTGTTGGGGGTGGGGTAGAGTGTGTGTGTGTGTAGGGGGGGGGCAGTAAATCAGCCAGCCTCTTGTCAACACCTCCCACCAGCTCCCCCTCAGGGGCTTCTGAAGCCACTGAGCTGAGAATAACAAATGGCCGTCATTGGCCAGGCAAAAAGCTGTGATTATAATTATCACATCCCACACTGACCTTGCATAAACCTTAATCCTTCTCCAATGGAGCATTTAAATAGGCTGCCAACAGCGACAGAGATGAGGACCAGGGGAGGAAGGGGAGATGTGGGAAGGCAGGAGAAGGAGGGATGTGGGGAAGAGTGGAAAAAGGGAGCTGAGACAAATGTAAAGACAAGGAAGTGGAAAGGCAAAGAGGTTGAGAGTGGAAGAAGGAGGAGAAGGAGGAGATGAAACAGAGGAGGGACAAGGAAGAACAAGGGAGATGAAGCAGAGAGCGTGTGAGTGGTGTGGTTCGCCAGCACATCTGGAGGTTCAGCAGTTCAACACGAAGAGTAATGAGGAGGTGAGACTGGAAGTCAGTGAGCACAGGGAGAGAAAGCAGCGGGAGAACAGTCACAAGACTCACATGTGGAATGTCAAGTGATTCTGTACAACTTTGTTAACCACGGACAAATGGCAAATTACAGGATAAAAGAAGCAGAAAAAACAAACCCATTTAAATTGCAGCGATTTCTTACTCTTTCCACATTGGATGTTTCTAAATCATAAAAGAAATGTACACAAACTACACTTGCTAGAAAGTCAAAGAGGAACTTCTTTCATTTTGGAATTCCTGGATTTACAACTGCTAAATTTTCTGTGAAGTTATCTCAGCACAACATCGGATACAAAGCCCAGTATCACAAATTAAAATGCATTTGAAGCTGCATGGCACCACCTGTATTCTCAAACCTCCATTCTGAATAATTCTATAAGCTGAACAAGAGGAACAAAGCATAAGAATGTATGCTATTAAAATTCAGATTTATAAAATGTAAGCAAATTCATGTGTGAGGTGACAAACACAAACATTACTGGAATATGGTCACATTTCAGTGAAGATTCTACCTACCTAGTGATATGTTGCTCGTAAACGAACCTTAAGAACAGATTCTTTGTAGCAAATGATCTTCAGCTGCTCCTCCTCAGCCCTGCTGAAAATCCAGTCAGGCAATAGCAAGACTTTGCTTTGATGGCCGCACCATGAAGACACACTCGAGTCATACCATTATATGAGAGAAGGAATAGCTACAGAACCTCTAAAACAATAGTGAGTGTAGGCAACTAGCCTTCAGCACAATATTCTGCATTAGACAGCCATTCATTAACTAAATATGTAGGATTGCCTCACATTAATCTCTGTTTATGCTGCAAGTTGTAATATACTACTACGGGTATACAATTTAAATCGATGGTTAACAAGTTGTACCAGATATGTATGTGCGAGAGATAGTGCAAGATGATAGTACGCGACAGTGTAGTTTCACTCAACAGTGTTTTGGTAAACACAAGCGACGGGATGGTGACGGTTTTTCTCGTAACAACACTGGGTGTCATTAATTACCAGTTTTCAGACGTTTTCTACAAGTTTTAAACCCGTATTTTATTGGGAAGGTTGTCGCCCATGAATCCCCATCTTACCGTGGTGGTCTATGCACCCACTGGTTTCAGAGGCTTTGTTATCAGAGGGGACCTCAGGGCTTAGGACCGTATATAGGTTAAGTGATGGATGGATGGAAATGTTAAGGATGATTGCTAATCAGAGCAAAGAGTGAAGCTTAAGCTAGTATCAGGATGCTTGATGTTTGACTAATTACAGATGTTTGACATTTCACTATTTATCTATTGTCCAATCAGTGTCAGGCATTAAGCATGTGTCGTTATTAGTACAGTTTTTGACTCAGTGTAATTTGTAAAACAAATAAAAGGGATCATTGAATGAATAAAAAACAGAATGAAGAACAAGCATCCTTCCTGCAGACCTCTTATTCACTCTCTTTCTCTCTGGGTGGATGCATGTGAGAAGGCGAGCCTCAGGGAGGTCAGAGGTCAAGTGGTTTGACCCTGAGGTCAATTGACTAGTGCTGGCCTCACTCCTACAACATTTTAGACGTACTTTTTCATGACATAGAGACACACAAATGCACACAGGCACACATCACATTTGTATGAAGAGCTGAAAATGTGTTTAAAATGTAACAATAACAATATTTTAAGGCCAGTCTGGGTTATAGACAGCAGACTGAAAAACTGATCATCTAATAAGAATATTGTCATCCTAAACGAAACCATGTAAACATGTTTTTGAATGTTTCAGATTGAGTGATGATATAATGGAACACAGTCCTAATGAAATAACTGCAAGCTTGTGTAAAAGTGTGACCTAACATAACCTATTCAATGTTTGTGTGGTTTCACAGTAGGATGGCTCATCCATTTACTTTGCAAGCAAAATGTCACTGGTTGAACTCCAGACACTGACACAAATTTCCTTTGAGGCTATTTTAAGAAAGCCATTCAGTGTAAAACTCTGTGGCGCTACCTGCTGTGGCGACCACGTGTGACAAGGGAGCAGCTGGAAGTAACTTTTTCTGATTTTTGAAAACATTTATGACAGATTTTACCCCACTTGTTAAATAATAACTGTAGTATTTACACAACATGATTAATAATGACCGCAACTTAACAGTCATTTACTAACTGTTTACACTGGCAATATAAATGATTTGAAAATGCTATGAAAGACGCAGACTGCTTTGAGCTGATAGGAGGACAACAGCAACTCAAATGAGCTCTCGTTAGAACCAAGATTGAAGAAGAGCATCTATGAATGCACAACATGTGGATCCTTGCAGCAGATGGACCACAGTAGCAGAAGACCACATCAGAGTTAAAAACAGGAAACTGACGCTGCAAATGATAGTGGCTCATCAAAATTAGGTACCTTAATCGTGAAATCAGCTGGATCAGACAACCCTGAGCCTTAACTTAGTTATGCTGCCATGGGGACTTTCCATGAGCATTCCTTCTCGACTGCCACGTGTTTACACACCACTACGCATGTCAGTCTATTCCATTCAGTCTTTTCTCTCCACTTGTGTGTGCTTTGTCATGTCTGCCTGTGCTCTCCTTACCATTTCCCTTCCACCTGGTTGCGGCGGATAGTTGCCCCTCCCTGCGCCTGGTTTTGCCAGAGGCCTCTTCCTCTGGCAAAAAAGGGAGTTTTTCCTTCCCACTGTCGCCAAGTCATTTTTTTCATATGGAGTCATCTGATTGTTGCTGGATCTTTACTTCCCAAAATACAGTACCATGAGGTATCTGTTAAATTGATACCATCTAAATAAAACTGAATTGATATTGACATAAATGCATAAATAAAACACCAAATAAAATGTTCAGTTTTGATAAGTGATTTTTTGTATTTTATTTCAAATTAATCTAGTTAGTATCTCAGTAAAACTAATTTGAACTGTACTATAAAATATATTCTCTCCCACAGCGACACACTGTGCCTGGAGACCACTTTCACTTTCGTGAGTCGCTTTGTTACAAGACCAAGATCTTTGCCGTGATCAGCAGAACAATTATAATTTGGAAGTCTTATTATCGCAAAAAGAGTGAAGTGTTTGCGTCCCACGAGCCTTTATTAAAACCTGTATTTCATTCCTTTTTGTTTATTATTGTGGTTATTACAGCAGCAGTAGTACAGTTAGTCATCCCACTTTCCACTGAATATCTATCTTTATGGAATTGATTCAGCAGAATAAACTAAACTGGATTTATTATTGTGAATCTGTGCAAGTGAGGAATTCTAATAATACACAGATAGTGTAAAGCAGGCCTCGATTAAATTAACTAAGTGCTTTATATTACACTTACCCTCACGTACGCGCACACTACAATCTGTTAGCACAAACACACCTCCATACAAAACTTGCACATAAACATGCATGCACTCACAGATAGGATTTTCTCATGGACAGAGTGTAGGCCACCGGCGCTGTGCTCCCAATCCATAAATCATAATATTTCAGCAAAAGCAGAATTTCATTTCCCTGCAGGCGTCTTATCAGGCTGAGGAGGGATATACAACCCATCACAATGCTCGTTTATTATCTCCATGAATAGGCTGTGGCAGGGTTACGGCTATAACCCACTGAGAGCAACCGGAGACTGGATTAGACTATTAACTGGAATAGCATATCAGGGCTAAGTCTTTTTCCTAAAGCATCAGTATCATGCTCCCCTCAAGATATTCACTATCCAGATGCAGCCATGGCCACAGTGGGAAGTCTCTTTCATTGGTCTATCATTATCTATTCTCTATTGACTTGCACAGCTGAGTGAATTGGGGTCCCTGCAAACCCACTCTGGCCCCAACCTGAAACCTCGCCTTGTTAAAACACTACAGCACTGCTTTAGAGGCTTCATCACACCCATTCAGGGCATATTATTACATAGTACAACCTGCTGCAAAAGGCTAAATTAAACTTATAAACACTGATGGACTGGGTACATCACTCATAGGCAGCCTTCTGTTTGATTAACTCATCATTATGCTGTTAAGTAGAAAAGACTTAAACTTTGCTTCCTTTGCTGGATTGAACCATGAATATAATATAATATACTTGAATATAATTTGATATATTATTTTGGGCTCTAAAGGTGAGTCATTTCACACAAACTGCCATGTTAAAATGCAAAATTAACAGTATGAAAAGGCAGTTTTGATTTCTATGTATATGTGGTCATGGTAGCGCAGTCACGAGAGAATTAGAAGAATGAAGACTGAAAATGCCACCTGGGGAATTGCAGCACAGGAAATGTTGTTCTAATGAAGCGTAATTATATTACCAGTTAATCACAAAAGCACACAGGCTCATTATTGACAAGGCAGAGCCATGGCAAGTTAATTCCAATAATGTATTAAACAAATTGTATCAAAAACAAGACTGGAGCTGCAACAAAAAGAGACGTTGGAGGAAAAGAAAGATGTACTTTTGCAAGATCTGACAAAAGTTTTGCAAGATCCTGAGAAAAACCTTTTTACCTGCATTTATCATCATCATTACCTGTGAAGCTGTCCAGAGTATTGCAGCTGGTTGTTCATGAATTCATCCAAGATCACCAGGTCAGAGTATACCTTGCAAAGAGTGTTTTCCCTGCCACAAAAAATTATGTCTCTCACAAAGCACTGAGTTAATGCCTTTTTAGTTTAGGCCAAGTTTAAAGTCTAAACTAATGTCTCTTGTGGGTGTTTGACTTCCATTGCTATGGTTATTTTCCAGGTGCGAGTAGTGACTTGAAAGTACATGGACTTAAATGAAAAACCTTTGAGAGACCTATGGCCTAAGAGGTTTATTCAGGATGTTTCAGTGCTTAAAATTCTAGTATCTTAACAGCCTTAGGAGCTACTGCAAGATATCTGCGGACCTCATGAAGACATCAGCCCTTGGTTTATAAAGCATTGTTCTGAAGCCTCGAGGTTAGCAATTTCACTGTTGCTGTGTTAACGCATGTGATCAAGGTTTGTCTTGTCTAACCATAAAACCTTTCTCCAAATAGCATCCAGAACACAAAACATCATTTTTGTTTACCTATTACATTAGAGAGTAATACAGATATTTCAATTAATTACATGTGTAATTAATTAACACCATGAAATTGCTTTGAAATAAATAAATGAATCATCTTAATGTGTTAGTAACACTCCTAAAATCAGAGTGTGAGGTCCTGCCAGACCTCGGTGCAGTGTTCAATACCGCTGACCATAATTTTTTATTACAGGGATTTCAGCACTCTGTGGGTACTGGAGGTACTGCGCTGCAGTGGTTTGTATCATAGCTATCTAAGGTTAATTGTGGTGTTCCACAGGGTTTAGAGCTAGGACCAGTTCTGTTTACATTATACATGCTTCCTTTTTGTAGTTTCATTAGAAAGCATAGCATACATTTTCACTGGTATGCAGCTGTACTTTCTTGGAGTCATTTTTTACCAGAATATGTCATTTAATGTGTATATTAAACATATATGTGGGATTCTTTTCTTCGATTTGTGCAATATCTCTAAAATTAGAAACATCCTGTCTCAGAGTGATGCTGAAGAAATAGTTCACACATTTATTACTTCTAGGCTGGACGACTGTAATTCATTATTATCAGGATGTCCTAAAAATCCAAACTGCTGCAGCAGGAGTCCTGACGGGGACTAGAAAGAGTTGTCTTCTTGGCCATATTGATTTCTCTTTTCAGTTAAATCCAAAATGAAACTTAGAATCTTTCTCCTCACAAACTAGGTACTGAATAATCATGCCCTATCTTACCTTAAAGACCTCACAGTACTGCATTATCACACCAGAGCATGTTGCTCTCAGACTGCTTTTTTACTAAGTAGTAAAGTAGTATCCAGATCCCTATAATCAATAAAAAGCTATTCTATTCTATTCTATTCTATTCTAGACTGCTGCTTCTTGTGTCATTTTGAGGCTTTGTGGCAAAGGCATGATGATGGACTGTTTCCCAGAAGGGCACCACTGATCCACTGATCCGACTTCGGCCCGTGTCTTCCCAGTAGCAGCAGCTGTACCAGGCTTAGAAGCTAAGCTACACAAGAAGCCAAGAGTTGGACTTTGCTGTCATAAGTGAAGCCACACCAGTGAAAGCATCTCACAGATAGTGTGAGCTTATCCTTCTTATCACCCTCTGCTTGACAGCCTTAGGAGTCAGCAGACATGTAAAATCCACAAATCATTTCATTAAATGTTTTGAAGATGCACTCCACTCCACCAAGATGATATTATACGGTAAGAATGAATTAGCATCACAAGAATTTGTTAATCTTTTCCAGATTTCACCTCCTGCTGATTTTAACATTAGTTAGACATCAGTATGCTGAGATGGAAGTCAGCGGGCTGCTAATGGGCCATTTTCACAGAGCAGGACACACTTTTATCTTTTATTAATTAGATTCTTTTTATTTGACCTTTTCTTTTTTTTTCATTAAAGCACACGCTACAGTAAGCATGTCTCTGTCTAGCTTTATGTGCATGTCTTCAAAGTGTATGTAAAAGCTACGTTCTTATTTCATCTCATCTAACATATTATATTCTATGATCTTGAATCCGTAACATGCTTTAGGAGTATCAGCAACTTATTCTTCAACATATTATTTTATCCAGCCACACCTCATATTGGTGTGTGAGATCCTGAACCAGATGTTACAACCTCCCAACCCTCTGAAAAAATACAGAGCTAAGGCACCTCTATAGTGGTCTGTGGACAGGGCATGGTTCCCCTAGTGAGTGCAGGAGTTATAGTTAGATAATGAATGAGTCTTCTGTAGTTACTAAAATGCTAAATAACAGCTTGAGTGTATGTTTTATACCAAGTCATACTTAATTTTTGGTAGACAATGACAGGTCTGCCTTTTGCAAGATGTGTGCTCACAAACTCAGCAAATGCAGCAAATGATTAAATTATATTTTAAGGTCTCTACAAGCAACGTGCAAAACACAAAAGAACAGGAAATAATTGAGAATCTGCTGGTGGAAAAACATGTGTTTCATGCTACACTAACACTGACTTTAAAGGTTTTTCAAGTGGGACTGCTCTCATGTCTACAAACTAACAAATTTAAATGTGTCAAAGCACCAACATCAAGAAGTTGGGGGAGTAACAGAGGCATCTGAGAAAACATTACATTGCACCTCAGACTAAGAATACACACTGAATAAGAAAGTAAAAAGTAAAATTATCTGCTACTTTTTTGGTAGCACTTTTTACTACGTGCCACATTCACCCTTTCATACACAGATTCATACACAGATTCATACACAGATTCATACAGTGCTTTGTTATACGTCTTTAGCCACACTCACTCCAGCAGCTGTATTGTGGCCAATTAGAAGTTCACTATCTTGCCTAAGCACACGTCAGTACACAGACTGGAGGAGCCTGGGATCAAACCACCAACCTTCAAATTGATGAATGACCTAAGCTGCCAGGTCTTTGTTTCTTGTACATGTAGTGTGTTTCCTGCAGAGTGGCAAAAGTACATTCAGATGTTTGTGTTGAAAAATACTGCAGTAAAATTCAATGTACTCGTTTAAATTATTTACCAAAGTAAAAGTAAAAAGAGTGCATGCTGTGAAATTTAGGAAGTAAAAGTAGCTCCTCTACCAGCTAAACATTGTGTTATATTAATATAACAATAAAATAATGTTAGTGGACTTTGCTTCCACACCTAAACAAATGAGTGTAATCAGAGCTTATAGTGAGACTCACCAGGTGGAGAAAACCCTGCTCGTAGTGCTGTAGTGGCTCAACAGAGGGAAATGTACCAGAATTCACAGTCATTTCTAATAAGAGCTCTAGTAGAGTTTCTTTGATAAGCTGATATGTATTCCTGCTGCTGCTGTTGCTCTGAGGTTTACTGCTCTTTCATGTAAGCAGGTGTTTCAGCTACTTTGGATAATTTCCATTCTCTGACCCGGCATTATACTGTTTATACTCTCTTTATACTAAATAGTAGAGTTGGAATTATGCAAAATTCAGTGAATGAATATAATCACCAGTTAGCTTAAATTAATCTCTGCTACCACTCATGTAACCTAAATCTGATCGTGATCACAGCCACTGCGCACCAGGCCAAAACAAATTCACCACAATACAACAAGATAAGCTGTTTATCCTGCATTAAACTGCTTTGTATTTTCATGCAAACTTTAATTACCACAAAGTTAGTACACCTCCGTTTATTTGCAGTATAGTTGCAGGACATACGGATCCAGTATCTAATTTTAAAATAGAGGACATGTAAGCTTTAGATTTCCAGTTTTTGAAAAGCAAATAAAGCCTCCCATTTCCTCTCCTGCCCTGCCTTTTTTATATCCTTCTGAGTGAAGTTATCTCGCGCTCTTTTCTCACCCTGGGAAATACACCAGCTGTAACTTTAGCAGCAGATACGCTGTGCAACAAACTGCACACAAACAATTTGTGTGTTTCCTGATCTTTGTTTAGCAAACATTGGCTTTGAAATTAACTACCACTTAAAAAAATGCTACTCCCTTCATGCTACCTCCTCTTCTGTAATGCCAGTTAGATGCTGAAGTACCACGACCACAACCTAATGCCATCTGCACCGAAACACATTTCTAGATCCTTCTGGCCCACTTTAACCCCTGAGTATGTCCCTACAAATGATGTATAAATGAATCATGTGAAATGCCCTGGTGATGGATACACTAATAGGATTTTCTCTTATGTTGGTTATTGGTCCCTAATGTGTAGGCACACAGTTAAATTAAATTAAAACATGTTAAATCTAAAGTAACAAGCTTGTTTTGAAACTGTAAGGAGTAGAACAGATGTTTGTGTTAAAATGTAGGGAGTAAAACATCGTTAAATACTTAAGGAAAGTATAGATACCTGAAAAAGTATTTGTACTTTGCCCCACTTCTGGTTTCGTCTAACAAAAAATACTGTTCCAGCATTGTTTAAAAACATTCTGTTGAAAATGAACATATGTGAACTTTGATGGAGATGAAATCTCCCATTGGCCTGTGCTGAGCTAACATACTGACTGGCTGTTCGTCAGCCTAAGAGGAGGAGACATTTGTGACTCTGACAGCTGATTGGCTGTCTGAAAGTCATCAGAATGCAGCCATGCGTTGGATTGGCTGCACACCTCTCAGCCAAGCTGACATGCTAATGTCAGTGGAATAGACAGTGATAATGTCATTCCAGGTAGATAATGTATTTTGACTAGCTGAGATAGTGGGATTATTAGCATGATAATGAATCGGGACAATGAAAGCACAGTTAAAGAAGATGATCAACACTGACAAGTCAGCGATGAATAACTTTATTATTTTCTATTTTAATTTAACATTTTCCTCTAATTTGTCTTCTTTAATCTAACCTTAAGCAGGCAGGTATTAAAGAATGAATTCTGATTCAGAATGACAGCTATGCTGTTACATTACAGCTGCTGGAAGGACACATTGTTATACTATGTAAAGGAAACCTAAATGAAATGTTTAGAACTGTATCTCTCTGTAAGATGAGCCATCGAGAAACAGCTTTTTTTTCACTGTTTGAAGTCTCAAAAAAAAAAAAAGCATCACAAATAAAACATCTGGGAAAATAGCCGTGTTTTAATTCAACGTATCCAAGGACCCACAAAAGAAGAAAATCTCGAGCAGGCATGTTTATCAGGCGTTTGAACCATAAACATAAAGACAGACGATAGAAGAGGTGATTTCTGTGTCTGAACAATCATGAATATGCATTATCTCTAATGGCCAGCAGGGGTAGATACTCTGGGAGTAGAAAATAAATGAACTACAAGAAAATGATATCAACTCCTGACATCTATGACCTCAGTGAACACCTTCCCGATAAGTTCATAGTTTTAATACATGATGTTCATAAAGGATAACATGTCTTGTGCTTTTGCATCCAGACTTTGTTTCATTTCTTTTCTTTCTGTCTGTACTGGTCTCACTGGTTTAATCTGTTCCCAGAACATTTATATCCAGTCATCAGTTTACATATAGACTATACACAAAAGATGGACACAGCCACGGTCGCACGGAGACACACATGCCTGCTAATTACTTGTAATGACCAGACTAATAAAAAACTACAAATACACTCACCAAAACTGAAGGACAAACTTCATGAACAGTCTTTTTGCACTCAGCTGTGAAGATGTTTGTTTCTGCTGCGATATCATCGACCAGTTTATATGGAAGCCCGTTTCCGCCACTAAAAAAAAAAAAAAAGGATCCATAACTCAAAATTTCGAGTTATTTTCTCAAAATTTCGACATATTAACTCGAAATTTCAATTTATTAACTCAAAATTTTGAGAAAAGTAACGCGAAATTTCGAGTTAGCGCTGCCAATCAGTAATCTACATGAGTGACGTCATTTCCTCGTTACCCGGAAGCTGAAGCCCTCAGCTACAAATGCTACAGCTAAGCTACTGGTATTACATCCAGTCGTGAATGCACAGATTGCTGAGTGTTTTCAGCCTGGCTTCACAAATGATGAAATCCCTGTGTTATTAGCTGAATCACACGGTGTTACTATCAGCAAACGTACTCGCGAAAGCGCCAATTTGTTGGGATCCGTTTTTTGAGTGCGCGGTCCTGCGCCATATGCTTCTGGGTAACAAGAAAGCGACCTCATTCACGTATATTTTTGATTGGCAGAGCTAACTCGAAATTTTGAGAAAAGTAACTCGAAATTTTGAGAAAAGTAACTCGAAATTTTGAGTTATGGATACTAGCTGTTTTGTTTTTATTTAGTGGTGGAAACGGGCTTCCATAAGTTTAACATGGGAGTCTATGGGAACTCATCAGCTGACGTTTTTCAACATTCTTGGTTGCTACTTGCTTTTGTCACCTATCATTTGGTGTTTATTATTGTAATGGTTTAATGTTTTAGTGTTGTTGTCCAGTGTTGATTTAGTTATAATATAAAACATAAAATAGCACAGGGTTAGAATAACAATCATCACCACTGATGGCTTCAAAGGGTTGAAAAAAAATCACATAATTGTTTTCTTTGTTTTAACGATCACAACAAATCACATTATTTTAAAAGAAAAACCATTTAGGGATACAAACATAATTACTGTCCAAAGATAGTAACTTATAATGAATAATGTGCTACTGATGTTAATATGAAGTTTACAAACACGTCATTGCACAACTCCAAAGGATATGCGGCCAATAAATGAAAAGCAAAGTTGCACAGAGTGAAAGCTGCTTCCATAATAGATTTTTATACAATTTTATACACCTGTCCCGTGGAAAGCTTCCACCTTCACAGTGTTATATGTTTCTTTTACATGCTGATTCAGTCCATTCAGTTCACATTTCGAACCGTTACAGTGTTGTAATGTGACGTCTGCGTTTGTGACGGTGGTCCGGATATGCTGCAGTGTTCGGCTGCTTGCATTCAGATGCAGATCTGCACTAATTAATTCTCATGTTAAAGGGAATTAAACATTATCCTGAAGAAAAGAGCGTGCCGGTGTGAGTCACTTTAATATGTAGGCCAGATGAAACGAGAACTGTTTTTCTGTGATAGACATGCATTTATTCACATTTCCCCTAGCCAATTTCATTTCAATGTGAAATGAGGAGATGAGGTTAGGGGACGCAGAGAGGAGAGTTAGCTAATAGAAAACAATGATCGCTGTTTTATTCTCTGGAGGCTATTCTGCTGTTGTCAGTGCTCTCTCTTGCAAGCCGCACAATGCTTAGAGACAAAGAGAGAGATCAGTGGGGCCAAGTGCCTCTTCTAAAACACACGGCAGCTTATTAACCCCAACATGCACACACACACACAAACACACGGAGCATCACAGCGGGCTGCAAACCATATCAGGGAGGAATATATTGAGGTTATATTCAGGTTGTAATGGTGTTATTAAAGCAACAAGCTCAGGCTGAATAGAGAGAAAATCCTATTAAAATAATTATAGAGTCCTGGGATAGTAGTGAGAGTGTGTGTGTGTGTGTGTGTGTGTGTGTGTGTGTGTGTGTATGTGTGTGTGTGTGTGTGTGTGTGTGTGTGTGTGTGTGTGTGTGTGTGTGTGTGTGTGTGTGTGTAAGTTAAGAAAAGGAGAAAGCGAAACAGCTTGGCAGCATATGTTCAAATATAATAGTCTGTGTGTGTGTGCGCGCGCGTCCTTGGCTAATGTCTAGTAATTGACTCTGCTAATAGTGATTGCCAGCTAATTTTATTTTCGTCAGCTTTTAGCTTAATTAGAATGCATTGCTGCTATATTCACTCAACCTGGACCTCTTAGAAATAATTATTTCTACCTCTAATTATAGAGTTATATTGTTACAAAAATTATAGTCCACTAGGTAGCATTAAAATCTAATTCAAAAATCTAGGTTTCTCTTTCTCTCCGTTTCTTCTGTCAGTAGCTTTAGACATAGTTTAAATATCAACACAGAACACTGAATGTTTGTATCGACAGCCTGTGTGGAAAAATACAACGTTATTCTATTAATTAATACAAGTTATTTAATTTATGTGGGGCCTTTTCACCATAGACGTTCTTTCAAGGTGCTTTGTATGAAGACTCTATAATAGAAGAAAGAGAGACCCACCAATCAGATTATCCCATATGAGCTCACATTTGCTGACAGTAAGGAAAAAGAACTCCCTTTGAACAGGAAGAAACCATGCCCAGGCAAGAGTATACACTTGTAGTGAGTGTTTGAGGGATAGTGGGAAAAAATGTTTTTGTAATTCAAAACCAGAATTTTTTTTCTTTTTTTTATATGTATAAAAAAAAAGTCGATGTCTCATTCATTCTTGCCATACTGATTGAAGTCATCCAAGTACAAGAGGTGGCTGACGATTGCTCCGTTCCATAGTCGGTATCTGTAGCCAGTCTTGTCAATGACCTTTTCTCTGCCCCACTCATGTATTGAGCTGCGTGCCTATTCATCTTAGCCGCTATGGTGCCTGATAGGAGGTTCCATGTGATACTGAGGCAGGTTATTGGCTGGTATTTGGACAGGACCGGTATCTTGTCCTGCCTTCACTTAGCCACTCTGGGTGTCTGTCATCGTGTCTCTCATTGACTAGCAGCTGGTTCATTTGTGCTGCCAGACACTCATGGAGTGCAGTCAGCAGATGTGTGTAGGCAGCTGGATCGCCTAATGGTAAGACTACGCTTATAGACATGCCTATATACAGTATATAAGACCAGTTTACAATCACCTCCCAGAGAGCAAAGTTCCTCATGATTAACCTGTGCCCCAACTTGCTAGTAATATACAACAAAACTGTAATTACAAATAAAACTTTCATTTCAGTTCAGTTTTGTTCATACAGCGCCAAAACAGTTTATATTAAGGTAAGGTGAAGTAAAGACTGTACAATAATACAGAGAAAACAGAGAAAACCCCAACAATCAAATGACCCTCTATGACCAAGTGCTTTGTGAAAGTGAAAAACTCCCTTTTAACAGCAAGAAACTTCCAGCAGAACCAGGCTCAGAGAGGGGCGGCCATCCGGGGTGATGGGAGGAAGACAAAAAAAGAAATTGTTGTTTAAGAGATAACTAGAAATAGCCAGAAGTAACTAATGCTTAAATGCAGAGAGGTGTTTAAATACATAGTCAGCGGAAAAGGTACCTAAAGAAGAAATACCCAGTACATCATGGAAAGCCCCCTGTGGCCTAGACCTATTGCAACATAATAAAAGGGACAATTCAGGGTCACCTGATCCAGCTCTAACCATATAGTTAGAGCTTATCAAAAAAGAAAGTTTGAGGCCTAATCTTTAAAGTACGGAGGATGCCTGTCTCTAGAATCAAAACGTGCAGCTGTTTCCCAGTCCAAAAGCTGAAGGCTCTGCCTCCCATTCTACCTTGAAATATCCCAGCACCACAAGTAAGCCAGCAGTGTGAAAACAAAGTGCTCTATTGGGGTGATACGGTACTATGACGTCGTATTCAAGATCTTGTATGTGAGGACCAGGGTTTTAAATTTGAGTTAGGATTTAACAGGAGAAATATGCTCTCTCTTTCTAGTCCCTGTCAGGACTCTTGCTGCAGCACTTTAGATTAACTGAAAGGTTTCAGGGACTTTTTCAAACATCTTGATAATAACAAATTGCAGAAGTCCAGCCTCAGAGTAATAAATGGACGATCACTCTG
This sequence comes from Maylandia zebra, assembly GCF_041146795.1. Classification (NCBI taxonomy): domain Eukaryota; kingdom Metazoa; phylum Chordata; class Actinopteri; order Cichliformes; family Cichlidae; genus Maylandia; species Maylandia zebra. The sequence continues at coordinate 3,306,593 of NC_135168.1, read as the reverse complement.
GCACAGGATGTTTCTAATTTTGAAAGCATTGCACAAATGGAAGAAACCAGCTCCTTAATATGTGCATTGAAGGACATATCCAAAAACAACTCCTCACAGTGTTACTGGAGGCAAAGGTAACGCCATCCAGAGTAAGCATCTGGTTAGATACCATATTTCTAAGATTTTTAGTGCAGTGACCTCAGTTTTTCTGGATTTAGAGCAGCGGTCTCCAACCTTTTTTGCGCCACGGACCGGTTTATGCCCGACAATATTTTCACGGACCGGCCTTTAAGGTGTCGCGGATAAATACAACAAAATAAAAGTAGTACCGGTACCGAAAAAAAGAAAATTTATTCATAACACACGTGAAAAGACCCAGGAAAACAGAGTCAACGATAAAAACGATAACAAAATAACGCTGAAAACCGATAAAACCCTGAAAACCATACATTTCACACCTGAGCCTCGACTCTCGCGGCCCGGTACCAAACGACTCACGGACCGGTACCGGTCCGAGGCCCGGGGGTTGGGGACCGCTGATTTAGAGGGAGGATGTCTTTAAGACATTCCTGCAGTTTGACTAAATGGTGTGTGTTATCTGGCTTTATACATAGATTAAGATGGGTGTCATCTGCATAGCAGTGAAAATGTATGCTCTTCTGATGATACTCCCTAAGGGAAGCATGTATGATGTAAACAGAATTGGTCCTAGCACTGAACCCTGTGGAACTCCATAATTAACCTCAGTGTGTGAAGAGGACTCTCCATTTACATGCACAAACTGGAGTCTATTAGATAGATATGATACAAACCACTGCAGCGCAGTACCTGTAATACCTACAGCATGCTCTAATCGCTCTAATAGGATATTATGGTCGACAGTATCGAACGCTGCACTGAGGTCTAGCAGGACAAGCACAGAGATGAGTCCACTGTCAGAGGCCATAAGAAGATCATTTGTAACCTTCACTAAAGCTGTTTCTGTGCTGTGATGAGCTCTGAAACCTGACTGAAACTCTTCAAATAAACCTCTGCAGATGATCTGTTAGCTGTTTGACAACTACTCTTTCAAGGATTTTGAGACAAAAGGTAAGTTAAGATGAGATGGCCTATAATTAGCTAAGACAGTTGGGGCAAGTGATGGCTGCTGCCAGCTGTGGTATGTAGTTGATTAATAGAGATATGTTGATCATATTTAAGATTAAAGCATTAATTAATGCTTTAACTTCTTTGTGCAGTCTTTCAGGGATGAGGTCTAAATGACACATTGATAGTTTGGATGACATAATTAAGCCAATTGGAGATGAAGAGTCTAAATAAATATCAGTGGGATTGAAAGCAGCTGTAAATAATGTTACGCCTGAGATGGTTATGAGTAATTGTTTTATTTTTAAAATTTTTATTTTAGAAGAAATTTATTAAGTCCTCACTAATTAAGGTTTACGAATGCTGACCTATTGTCTGTGTGGCTACAGTGCTGAAGAGAAACCTACCATTGTACTTTAATCAGTGATGAATAGTAAGATGTTCTAGTTTTACGGAGGGCTTTCTCATAGACCAGCAAATTATTTTTCTAGCCTAAATGATGATCTTCTAAATTAGTGAGACCCCATTTCCTCTCCAGCTTACAAGTTATCTGTTTTAAGGTGGGGAGTTGGGAGTTACACCAGGGAGTCAAGCACAAGTGATCTGAGGCTTTGTTTTTCAGAGAGAGTATAGTTTCCAGAGTCATATGCAGTGAAGATGAAAAATAACAACAAGATTATCAATCTCTGTGGGAGTAGAGTTCAGGTTGCTGCTCTGCATTGTTAGGATATGGCAGTGAAGTAGATAACAGTGGAGGAATTATACCCTTAAACTTAGTTACAGCACTTTCACAAAGTCCAGTCTGTAGTGGTCAGTATGTATCAAAAGTGGTCCAAGGAAAGAAGAGTGGTGAACCCGTGATGGGGTTTCCAAGGATCACTGATCCACATGGAGAGCGAAGGTCTGCTGTGGTCGGATCCAAAAGACGAGCTTCTGCACCACAAAAAGCCGAAAAAGGCAATGCTAGTTCTGAAAATAATACACAGTGTTTACTGTGTATGGGGCTGCATCTCTGCAGACCAGTCAGGGTGCCCATGTCTTTTTTGGCAAATATGAGAGGTTTTTTCCATTTGTGGATAATGGGTGTGACTGTGGTTGGCCTCAGAAATGGCTTTGTAACCCTTTCCATACAGGATGATGCCAGTTACTTTATTTCTCAGCTGTTCTTGAGGGTTTTTAGAAGGTGCCACAATGTGTTGTTTTGGGATCTTTTAACTTATTCACTTTGTCACACAGGTTCTATATAAGTGGTTTCTTGATTTAATAGGTTTGGCAGTAATCAGGCTAAAACTGAACTCAGGTTTCCAAAAACATGTAGGTAATCACAGTTAATGCACCGAGATGTGAAAGACTCACTGCCAGTTGTTGCAGTTCTTGCCGCCAAGGGTCGGGAAACTAGTTACTAGGTTTAGCGGTCACTTAATTTTTCACATACGTCCAGGTAGCTTTGGATGACTATGCAATTATAATTTCAAAACTGTATATTATATATTTACTCCGATTATCTTTGTCTAATATTAAAATTGGTTTGATTATCTGAAACACATAAGTGCGACAAATATGGAGAAAAACTGAATCAGGAAGGGGTGGAGTAGTTTCACAGCACTGTAATTGTCTTGAGAAGAATTATCAGAATCAGAATACGTTATTAATCCCAGAGGAAATTTTTGAATCCCTTTCCTACAGGAGGTAGATCCATATAGAGAAATGGACTTTAAATTTACTGCTATCGCTAGAGTCAATAGTGGCATATAAAACAGTGAAAAGAGAGGGGTGAAGGAGGGAAGTGACCAGTGCATTATGGGAAGGCTCCAGTAGCCTGAGCTTAACATATCTCAGATAACTTGATTCAGTCCTAATAGACTTTTTTTATACATTTATTCGATGGAACCACTGGTGGAATAATATGAAAGGTTTTAAGAACATAGTCATGTGAAAAAACGCAACACTGGCCTTTTAGGTGCAGCAGGCGGGAAGGCGAAGGCGAAGACTTGCTGCTGGTGGCATTTGTGCACGTGGTTTGCACTATAACCGCTATTTAGACACTCAGATGCAAATATATCCAAGATATGACATTTTGTGCACAATAAATGGTCTGATTCTTCTATAGCGCTTTTCTACTCAAAGCGCTCTATACACCATGCCTCCTTCACAGACTCTAAACTGAGTGCTTTTTTCTAACAACATTCACTCTCTGATGGATGCATCGGAGAGCAACTTGGGGTTAGTATCTTGCCCAAGGATACTTGACATGCAGACTGGAGGAGCCAGGGATCGAACCACCTTCCGATCAGTAGGTGACCTGCTCTACCACCCCAGATACAAAACAGGCTGATCGTTACCTGGATACTCGGTGCATGTGTACACGCTCATAGTACCAGTTTAAGCCACATCAACACCCTGAAACAGGAGCAGCCAAACCAGTTGTGACAGCTCAATTTTGATCATTTCCATATTTTTCCTGCTGTCAAGGAAAATTAATATTCCATTTTCTGACACTTATTGTCAGCAGTTACACAATAACTGCAAAACTAAGAATTTTCTCTGAATTTTTGCTATTATCACACTTATACTGTGAGCTATTAGATGAGAATTCATAAAAAATTATTTTATTTCTATTTTAGGTCCCTGCAATACAAGCAAATTTAAATAGAGAAGCGTAGACGTGTGCTCTCTGTGAGCCTGTGATCACAATTTTAAATCCCTGACATGATTTTTTTTTCCCCAGAGCAGATTAAAATATTGTGTTATCTTAATTTGGTAGCATGAACCAAATCATTTACAACACACTATAATCACTTTAAAACGGCTTTAATAAGCTCCACTGGGGAAATTAGGAGCGCTGATACGTATTATCTTGAAAGAAAATGTAAGCTTGTTGACACGGTGCTTTTGGAGGCTTTGAGCGCACATTTACTTTCTGTTCAGGTCCCTTTTTTAATCCTGGTACATCTTCACGTCTCTTACTTAGCCTGATCGGGTTTTCAGCGAACACTTTATATTTCTTTGGCTCAAAAGAAATTGATGGACACAAACCTACTCTATGCTATTTTTAATTTTCAAGACCACATTTTATTAGCAGTGGATATGCTTTCACATGCACGTGAAATTAGTGAATTAACTCGATAGTAATATATACATAATGTATAACTCAAGAATATCAATTTCTGCCCCAAGCCTTGGTATCCAGCTGTCTGACAACTCAGAGGTTAGAAATTGAGATGTACAATACAAAACCTCTAAAATTTACATTTAAAATGAACAATGTAATCCTGTGCAATTAATAAGACTATACACTTGGACATTTTATACAATACATACAATAAATAACCATCACGACATGCTTGAAATATCTGTACTAATGCACTAATATGAAAGTGAAGGCATACTTTCTTTAGATTCAAAGGTTTTATGCTATAATACACAAAACCTGCCTGTCTGTCCACAAACTTCTCCACAGCAGCAACCAAATCTGAAACATGTGCCTCTTAAGCTACTGAAGTTTCTTATCTTTATCGCATATTATTCCAAGCAGCTACTTTCAACTGGTAGAAATTGTAGTGTTTATGAAATTGTTGTTCAAGCAACAGGTTTTTTTTCTAAATTGCAGAAACACTGTGTGAAAAACATACATGCATCCCATTATTCAACAGCTTGTAGAAACACCTTTAGCAGCAATAACTTGAAGTAATCATTCTCTGTATCAGTCTCTCACATCATAGAGAACTTTGTCCAACTCTTGGCAAAGTTGTTTCAGTTAACTGAGGTTTGCAGGAATTAATTTGTGCACAGCTCTCTTTAGGACTCCAGCAGAGCATTTTAGTTAAAGGGGACACGAAACGCTACAAATATCAAGGCTAATTTACATCATGGAAACCTAGGGTTGCCAACTGTGCTGTTTTAGCCAGGACAACCCGTATAATGAGCAAAATTGGTTTGTCCCTTATTCTAACTTAAATGTGGCCTGCATTACCATTACGTGCAATATCACTTTTGACCAACAGATGGCACTCTTAGAAATCCCGAATCTGATTTGACCTATTAGACAAGTGCTCGTGTCCGGTCACTTCTGTCGCTAGTTAGCTAACACAAACTAATATAAGTCTACTAGCTGCAACCAACCAACCACATGACGTCATGTTCAATACTGACAGAAAATGGCGCTAAACATGTTTTTAAAACTTTAAGCACTTATTTCTTAAATCCAGCTTCACAGAGTGTTACAGCAAGGCTCAGAGGTGTAAAGTAGCCTTTATATGTCTTGCAATTCATGTCCCCTTTAACCTGGTCCTTCGCAACGACTGCAAAATAAGTCATCACCCTTCTTGTGTGTGACTTTTTTCTTTCGTGTCCTTTGACTGCGCGTCTGTTTGTTTTCCTTTCCTGTTTCCTTTATGTGTTCGTGTGTTTTCCCCCCATGCTACTTTGGATTCATAAAGGTCAGGTGTTTTGTTCTCTTACCTGAGTTTCAGTCCTGCACTTGGATCCAGCCAGTCTACCTTGACTATAACTCTCTTCCTATGCAAGCAGTAACAGTGTTCTTGATCTTTCCCATTTTATCATAGTTTTTGTTCATTAATGACACAGTGTAATATGTAATGTGTTGCTGTTCATTTAATTGTATTTATCTCACTTCAAGACCTTGTAACCACTATTTTTATTTATATATCTATATATTTCTATTTATAATTTTTTATTGTGTCCTGATATCTCAAACTTTAGAATTCAGCAAGCTTTTACTTTCTTTTTCACATAACTATCGATACCCCACTCTCTCTGTGTGAGCTTTATTGTTGACTTTGCATTGGTATTTGGCTTTTTTATTTATTGATGCAGCTGTTCACCTCATCCAGAAACAATAAGACGGGAAGGTTTGATCATAATATAGCTCTGTCTTCCTAAAAACAAAATGTGGAAAAAAACAAAACGATTATTTGTAATTCTGAATGATACTTTTCAGACTGCTTTCAGGAGCTGTTGGCTCTCCGTCTGCCTCTGGTCTTCTTACCCTGATCAAGTTTATTGTGTTCAGTCAGCTCTGTTATAATGAGGAGATTTCTGCATGGATTTTTTAATGCTTTAGCATAGCATTTCAGCACTTCCTAATTTACAAGAAATTTGACAAAATTGATCCATTCCATTATTCTGACTTGTTGGTGGCAAATGTGTTTGGTCTCAGTGTGCAGATGGTGTAGCAAAGAGGAGACAAATGTGTGTATTTAAGCTGCTGAGATTCTGTGTATAGGCACATGCACATGCAACAGTTTCTGTGTGTGGGTGCACTCTGATAGACATCAGGGAGCCAGATAGCTGAAGGCATTAGGAGAGGAGAGGAGGACATTAATCTAAAGAAAATTAAAATCTGGAGCGGTGCATTTAGGATGGAAAGCGACCGCTACTTCTGATAAGAAGTGGTTAAGGAGAGCACAGATTTAGATAAATAGGCAGGAGAGAGAAAAGAAGAAAGGAGGGAAAGCCAGAGAGAAGAAGAACAGGAGGTATAGAAGTGAGGAAAACTAGATTATGTGGAGTGTGCAGAAAAGGCTGGAGGTATGGAAGGAAGGAACAACCCAGAAATGAAAGGAGGGATGGAGTCAGGGACTGAGAGGAATGAGAGGAGGTAAGGTGAAAGCAAAAGAGAACGGGGAACTAGAACGGAGTGTCCAACAGAATCACCAGGACCTGAGCAGGCTGCTGAAATGGCCTCAGTGTGTGTGTGTGTGTGTGTGTGTGTGTGTGTGTGTGTGTGTGTGTGTGTGTGTGTGTGTGTGTGTGTGTGTGTGTGTGTGTGACCAGACCATACTCCAGATAACCTGATGTTATTGATGCTCAGGACCACAGAGCCACTGCTATCTACATGTGCTGCATAACACAGGCACACACACGCACGCACACACACCGACACACACACACAGTGAGTGATAGCAGTGCCACAGAGGTGGCTGTCTGAGGTTAGCAAAGCTGTGCTCAACAGAATGTTGTAGATTTAAGAGTGCGGCAAGTCGACAAGATGTGGAACAGATTTAAGTGCAGCCTGCAGCTTCTGCTGTCCACTGACACACTACACGGCATTTTACATGAAGACGGGGAAAGATATGCCTCTGGCTTTTATAGAACCTTTATTTCATGTTATTTACTGACTAGATATTTTGTTTTTATTTGCAACCAGAAGAAAAGGATGAGAAGATGCTAATTTAGCCACAAATATGAAAATTATTTTTCATATGTATCATGGCTCTCATAATACTGTAAAGTTAATTAAATATAATTACTGGGGCTTTTTATACTATATATTGACACTGAAATTTAAAAAAAGGTGAAAGATCAGTAGCAATAAGATCCAAGCCGACCATACATCAGATACCCAGGAATAATGAGTTGGCCTGTGTAGGGGATCGATGCCACAGATTTCAAAACACAAAAACTCCTCACAATACCACAGACGTCTCCACGTCTATGGTATTGTGAGCATACCTGGAAAAAGAGGTAGGATGAGGACTTGAGCCACAATCCAGAAACATGAAGCATTTGCAAATACTTTAGGAAGATGGTCCCATGTCATGAGCTCCTCCAAGAATGCCTCAGACAGTTGAAGACAGATGAGGAAACATAACAGAGGAAGTGATGGATGACCAAGCTCCTGCATGGAATGTACCATCAGCGGATAGAGGAAGTAGGTGGCATCACAAAATCCTACCTGTGACTAGTAAAGGAGAGCTAAAAGAACATCACAGGGGTCTGAGCATGACAGCACAAAAGCAGGCCCTAAGCACCAGCTCAATACAGGCAGGAGTCTACTCTGTGGGGTTGCAGACTGTGCGTAGGTCCCCCCTGAGGACTATCCAACGCATAGTAGCAGGATGCAAATTGGGACCATGTACACTGAGAGGCACAGACAGCTGAACATGGACTAGTACGGATAGCCTACTCTCACAGCTCAACACACTGTTGAAAGGACTCAAAGATTAAATTCACTGAGCAATTACAGCCTTGCTAACTTCAATGGTATTTGTTAACTAGCTCTCTCCCACTTTGCAGATTCTCCTTGAATATCGCTATTAAAGTTAGCAATTGCCAAATTAACCACCTGTGCTTTATTCATCTTAATTCGGTTACAAATAAACCTTTCAAACTTTTCATTACTTGTATGTCTGTTCTTTGGATCCGGTCTCTGCAAAGCCACGACAGTATCGCTTTTTAGAAGCGGTCATGCCGATAAAGTACCTTTGGATTGAATTTTAAGATAATATTATGATGCAGGAAGTAGTATTCTAATGCTGCTTTCAGAATAGTAAGGAAATAGACAGTCCCACAGTAAACTCAGTTTACAGCACCAGTCCTCTTTCATTTATGTTATTGTGTGTTCTATGCAGTGGTTTAACTGACCCAGCTGGACAGCTTAGTGTCATTTGTGGTTTTAGACGAAGCGATCATTGATTCATGTTCTGATTAGGTAGATTTTACCAGAGCTGGAAAAAGTACAGACATTCCCTACTTAAGTAAAAGTACAGATACTTGTGTTGAAAATACTCCAGTAAAAGTTGAAGTAATGATTCAGTTTCTTTACTCAAGTAAAAGTAAAAAGTGGGCTTTGATCAGTGGTTGTTGATCAGTGGTCATGAGAATTTGCATAATTATGATGAAGGAACTGACCTCCCAGCCCATTGTTCCTTCAGTGGGCTGGTTTCAGTCATTGTGCAAATGTCCTGTTTATAAGACTGAAACCTGCAGTCAGCTGAGACTGAAGACGTCACCTGGATGATGATGAAACGTTTCTCCCAGAAAACGCTACGTCCAGATGAACAGAATCAACTTTTGGAGATTTACTCCTCTGGATGATTGAGCATGCATCAAGACGTTTTTCTCACAAGAATCAGAAGAAAAAAAGGAAAATGAAAAATATTTCTGTTTTCTGTCTTTGTCTCTAAACAGTAAAATGTGTACAGTCAGGGTTAAAGTGGATTCAGCAGGTGGGGGAACCCTAACATTGGCTGTAATGGTTAGGTGTGAGGAAAACAATCACATCTCACAATAATTACAATAATTTCACACACATAGCTTGTTTTTTTTGCTGATGTTTGTTGAGCTGATAGAAACGTTACATGCGAAATTATCTGCCACTTCAAAATATCGCTCCCTTTATGTTCACTCATCTTCTGCAGTTAGCCAGATGCTGAAGTAGCAGGACTGCAACTTATGGACACCTGCAGTCGTTCTTGTGTTGTGCCAAAGAAAAAGAAAGAAAGAAAACACTGGCCCCTGACTATGGCACACGTCATCTCATTTTATGTGCCATCCCCTCCGGTGATCAGCACAGCAACAGGACTGCCTCTGATCGTACTGTTTACGCTCACATTGCTTTGATGTTTGAAGACTTGCAGTGACGTGAAATAATAACACCCCACTAATCTGTTAAACCAAAAGTAACGAGCTCATTTTGAAAATGTAAGGAGTAGAAAGTATAGAACATAGATAGTACAATAACAACGTACTTCGTTACTTCCCATCTCTGGGTTTTGCATACAGGTTTTGGGTGCCAAAATGTGCGATATTAATATCCTGTGTGAGTTAGCCTGCGAGTTGGCAGTCTGCAGATTGAGTTGGGCATTTTGTTGCCTCCAGCAGCAGACCTGAGCATCCTCGCTGCAGCTGTCTGACACCTATTTAACACCACAGTCAGTCTCCTGACCTTTTTATTCGGTAAGAAAAACCCTCCATTATGGTTTGTGGAATCACTCAGGTACTCTAAATGTCTGTCTGTCAGGTGGCCTGACAACTTTAGGCCACACACACACAAACACATACAAAGACTAGCAGCCACTGGCCAGTCAATCACTCAGAACAAAGCTTGGAAGCCCAGAGTCAAACCTAGTAGACCATGTGAAAGAGTGATAGTGTGTGAGGCTGTGTGTGCATTTCAGTGTGTCAGAGTGATGACTGCAGCTGTAGCAAAAGAATGGCCATCAATAGGGCTGAAATGAGCCAAACATCCATGAGTTAAATTGTATTATGTGGATCATCCATAGTGTCCATAGGGCAGAAAACGTGTGAGTTTGTCATTTGTACAATAGAGTGGGTCTTGGTCACCTCACATCATAAAATATCAAGCACGATAGACCAGGAAGCAATAACACATCTGTGGTGTCTCTCAGTTACAAAAGGCAAGATTTTTAAGATCATAATTCCCTAAAAATGTGGCCACAAAAACTAATGTTTTGCAGTCTGGGCCTGATGTTAGACTAACCATCACGCTGTGCACATAAACCATCATACATACAATAGCAATGGAAACTGCATTGCATCGTGTCTCTTGGACACTTTGTTTGTCAAAAATGTCAGTTTCCTCCAATGAAAACACTGCTCTAAATTTTGACAAAATATATTCACAGCAAGTCAGCCATGAAGAGGTGGGCCACCTAAAATCACACAGCAAGGTCAACAGATGCTGAGGTGCAAGGTGCACATGTTCTCTGAAGTGACACAACACACTTCTCCATCCAGCAATCTGATGGAAGTCAGAACAGCACTTCTTATGAATGCTAGCTTTACTATCTCGATGATACAAGTTCAGTTCCGCTCTTCAGCTCCACTTGCACTTCGTGTGCCAGAGGAGGAAAACAGCAGCGTGGATGTGGACATTACTTTTATTCTTATTATTCTTTTATGCTTATTCCAATAAAAAGGATAAGAGTTCAGTGGTAACGTGCAAACTGTGTCCAGAACACATCTGCATTATACTGCTAACACAACTTCAGCTCTTTGCAAGGATCTGAATGCTAATGCTGAGCTGTCCAAGAACCCAAAGTGATGTTAAAGTTGAGTGACTGCTGACCCGAGCCAACAGCCAAATCCTGAACTTCACCAGGCAACAAACTGAGCTGCAGCCTTCAAACTGTTAGTGCTTCTCAAGTATTGGGATAACTTTAAGCTCTCTTTGTGCTGGTTTTCATCTTTGCTTCCTGTTCATCCCTAAATACTAAGTCTATAGAGCTCCATTGTGAAAATTATCATTATGAGACAGTGTGTTTCAGGTTGTTTTACGGAGAAATGTGACAAGTAGTGTGGCAAATTACTTTACTGGGAGAAATTAAGTAATGTACTGTATTACCTTTAGGAAAAGTCTTCCGTGTAATATGTGTAATACATTAGCTTTTTTGAGTAAGGACCTCGACACTGTGGGTTTGACCATTTGACCACACAGCATGCACAAATGTAATGTTTTTGATATGCTGCATAGCCACGGTGGACAAAGTGGACAAAGCAAGGTCCATAAAGACATGGAAGAATGAGTTTGATTTAAAAGAAGTTGACTGGCCTGCACAGAGTCCTGACCTTTACCTGACAGAACACCTTTGGAATGAAATTGAATAAGAGACTTCAAGTCAGACGTCAGTGTCTGACCTCACACTCCTAAACCTTTCCCAGAAGTCAGAGCTGTTATAGCTGCAAAGGATGGGCTAACATCATATTAAACCCTATGGATTAAGAATGGGGTTTCACTCAAGTTCATATATGTGTGACAATAGAGTGTATCTGCATTCTTGTGTTTAGCCCAGGTCACTGTGCTGATCTGAAAGCTCGCTTATTACGAGCTGTGAGTGAGCGAAGCAACAGGAAGCTAAATGTGGAGGAGCTGCAGGACAGGATGAAATATGTGTGTGTGTGTGTGTGTGTGTGTGTGTGTGTGTGTGTGTGTGTGTGTGTGTGTGTGTGTGTGTGTGTGTGTGTGTGTGTGTGTGTGAGATGAAGTGTGTTTAGCAGATAATTTGTGGTGTGCAGGTGATTTCCAGTGATAGGGTTAAGGTTGGCTAGCTTTCCATTAGCCTGGACATCATTCAGTCACCTTCACTTTCACCCTTCCTCAGGCCATACATTAACATTCACTCCAGCTGTGTGTGTGTGTGTGTGTGTGTGTGTGTGTGTGTGTGTGTGTGTGTGTGTGTGTGTGTGTGTGTGTGTGTGAGAGAGAGAGAGAGAGAGACATAGAAAAAGACACAGAGAGAGAAAGTGTAAGTATTAATCTCCTCAATATTGTCTCCATGAAATTGACATTTGACAGTAATTGTGTAGCGACAGCAATCCGGTCCTCCCTGTGCTGTGATTGGATGAGGATATTACACACACATACTATGATCAGTCACACTTCCTGCCAGTTAACAGCACAAATATAACAGCAAAACAAATTCACACAGTCTTAAACTGGATGGAGAGATGGGTAGATTTGGATTATCTCAACACCATGAAACAGACAAAACAAGACATTTATTAGACCTGAATTAGACCTTTATTAGAGGTCTTTTATTAGAGAAAGCTTTTTATACTGAAACCTTTGCAGCGCTGTTCTGGTTCTATCAGTTCTTCTCACACAAGTCTGACACTAAAACAATTTAATAGAATTGTAAATGAGATTTTAATTTGCTTCCTTGCCAAGTGTAACAGAATATCTGCATCCTAAATATGAAGCCCCAGCACTTAGCTTAAGGGCTGAAAGCAACAGAAACAGAGAGCCTGGCTCTGCCCGAAGGTAAATCTTCTAATTCTGTGACACATCAAAATGTTGTTTTTTTCATCCAAGCATCTGATTAGGAACTCACGCTGACATAAATTACTGATATTTCTCTTGTATTCATGTAGCCAACAATTTAGATTTCTGTAATATGAACAGTAACATACTATAATAGCAACGGTAAGAAACCGTAATAGGTTTATACAATAATTTATTGTAAAAGGAAAAGGATTGTGGGAAAATATGGGCTCACTACTGCTATTCTTCTTCACTGTAATTCCATTTTACAGCATTAAAACCCAACCCTGAAAAAAAACAAAGCCAGAGATTTCTTTTAAAATTCAAATTTTAGCGGAGCAATTGAAGTGGCAGCAAAAAGACAATAGATACATATATCATAATTATTATACACATATCCTTATTATTATTGATTTATGTTTTTAAATGCATTTTTTCTGGCTTGACCACTGCCTTTCAGCTCTATATTGGTATATATCTATCTATTTAAATAGATAGGCTGTTAGTGGAGCTGGTGTATCGTAATAGAGACAGTTCAGCTGGTGAATGATCCATGATCCCAAAGTAAGAACAGTAAAATAAAGATTAGCTCATTAGACAAACAAATGTGTGTAAAATGTATATTCTCCTCTGCCTCTTCTGATATCATTTGTAATTAGAGCTCCCATTTCTCCATGTTAGCAGCGATCTAACATGAGTGTAGAGTTTTGTGCTGTAGATGCAGTCCTTCACTGAACCGGAGTGATTGTTTTTCTGAAGCTAGCCAGATCGTCAAATTTGGGTCATAACGGTGAAAAGCGGTGAGTAACTAAATATCAACCAGATGAAAGATGACCACATAAAACATTAGATGTTTACCATCATTGATTGGTTGGATAATTAGGGAGCGATGCCTCATAATTAAGGAGGCTGAGAAGGGAAGGGAGTTAGTAGCGAGCTGCTCTGCAGAGTGAAGTTACAGGAACAGGGAACAAGCTCCAAAGGATATTTAGAGGTATATAAATCATGGATTCATTCAACAGCAGGATAGCTCCAGGTAACACTGACGCCGTGAATGGCCTCCTGTTTATTTTTATACGGATTTTTTATTTTTATTTCATTTCCTTTTATTTTATTTGTTTACTTTTTGCAGTAAAAAGTGTTTACAGTACGGATCAGTAACTAGCATGCATCTAGTATGCTATATGAAGTTTACTAATGACTTCATATAAATCATTTACTCTTCATTTGTCAGGGAAAACCTAACTGCACTTTGGTACAGTCATGACAGGGTCAGCAGAAACACAACTGCTACTTTGTTAGATGTTTATGTAGGCCAGCCGAGGAAGATGCCGTCCTTATCCGGTTGTTAAGTGATGACGCGACGAATCCTACTTCCGGGCGTAAAGTAGTCTGCGTTTAATATGGCTTTTGTGTTGTTAACATGTTTAATGTTTTGTATTTTCTTCTATTTGATCTCAAAAAGCTCCTAAAACAGTCAGTGATCACTGTTGACCTCCCTCGGCTTTTATTACCGCTAATCATTTATTTAAGCTCAGTTTTTAAAACCTTAGGATGTAACTACAGCCCAGCCCATGCAGCAGTATATGAATGACTAACCTCGTATTGTGGATGGATTATCTCAGTTGTTCTCCTGGCTGAAGTTTGGTCCTTTTACAGCATCCTGCCATGCGATTACATTTGTTCCTGACCACCGAGAACACTCACGTTAACTTTTATCGAGTGGAAAAAAAGTTAGCTTGTTTATATTATGCTAACATAGCTGTGTCGCTAGCGGTCACGTAGCACATCATTATATACCAGCTAGCCAAACTTCAGTAACCCTACAAACGTCCCTGCTGTTTAGTTTTCTGTCTTCATTTATGTTGGAAGTGATAACAGAGCTGTACGTTTGAATTTGTTTCCAAACCCCCGCAGTCAGGACATGCTATATTGTTTTTAGATAGAAGCTAGCGAGCTAACTCCCTGCTAACTTCTAACTCCGTTAAATGTCATAAATTCCGTTTTCATGGATGCCTGGATGTTAAACTCAATTGTTACACCTGGTAGAGCAGAACGCTGATCATTTTATTAAAGATGAAAGACTTTAGACAGTTTTTCAACTCTCAGTAATGCCATAGTGATCGTTTGATATATGGACCTGCAGCGGAGTTTAGGTCCAGACACGGCTAGTGACGTCAGACTGAACAACCGGATCCTGACAACGTGAACATGAAAATACACTATATTGTTTCAACAGGGTGACAGGACAGGTTGCTTTTGTTTATTTGTTTTCTAAGTAGGGTTGATGAAGTGTTTGTGTAAATATAGTGGTTTTGTTTGTATAAAAGGTCATTTCTGGCAAAACACCAATGCTGACAATTAGCCCTCCATTGCCTGTGTCTGTCTCTCTGTTTCCTTCCACCTCTAAGCACCTTGGACAGGACCTACAGCCATTCCATCTCTGATTAAACCTAATAATTAGCTCTGAGTGTGTGTGTGTGTGTGTGTGTGTGTGTGTGTGTGTGTGTGTGTGTGTGTGTGTGTGTGATTTTTATCATGGTTTTGAGGACATCCTATTCTTCTCCAATCATCTGCCCATTCCCTGTGGGCAGAGACTAATTAAAATCAATAGTCTCCTCAGACTGACACTGAAGATTCAGCTACGATGAAGCAATGCAACCGAAAGACAACAATCTTCAAATAACTCTGCTTTCCTAGGATGTGTCTTTTAAAAGGGGAAAAGAGTCAAGGAAAACATGCTTTAATACATTCAGCACTGACAGATGAAACCAGTTACTTGTAATTCAAAAACCAGAGAGTGTCAATGTTGATTAACTCTGGTCTTGACAGTGAAGTCTTTTTCATCCTGGCAAGGTGAGGGGAGAAAGGAGGAGGAGGCTGGGGGTAAAAGGTCACAGAGACATTGTTGACCTAAAGATGTGCTTGCAGAGATACACAAAAACCCTTTTCTGTGCATAGTGCCTCAAATACGTACAACGACACCAAATGCATAGAAGAAGGACAAGTGTATTCATGTAGACACACATTTATTCAGGTTTGCAGTGTATGACTTTTAAAAGTAATAGGCAGTACGATTCAAAGACATGGCACCATTTTCATTTCTAAGCACGACACCCACTTCTGTCAGTGAAGCCAGATGACATACACATATTAGTTAAACTGCAGTAATGTCTTAAACACATAAAGACCAAGATGACTTCTAATTTTCTGCTTCTAAGTACAGATTAAAACTGAGGTTTATGGTGCACGGTCTTAAAGATCTTAGAAGAATGGCTAACCAGAACCTTACGACTCTTGTTGTGATTTGGCGCTATATAAATAAAATTGAATTAAAATAAAATATAAGAGGAAACTAAGAAAAGACTGCAAATGTTTACCATTTAAAAACACATTTTGTTCAATTAAAAAGATATATAGTACCGAAGACCAGAGATGGGCAGTAACGCGTTACTTGTAACGAGTAAAGTAAGGGATTACTATTGCAAAAACGGTAATTAGATTACCGTTACTTTCCCGTAGGAACACTGCATTACTGCGTTACTAAAACCGTGATTTTCTTGCGAGAATGTCTCACGACAGTGACGTAAGCGAGTGCAACGTTCGTGACAGCAGCTGTGTGCAGATCAACAGTGGATCATATATCAGTGCAGAGAGAGTATGAGCGTGCAGCATTTAAAGCGTGGAAGTACTGACCTTACTTTGAGTTTGATTCCATAAAAAGTGACAAAAACATTAGTGTCCGCTGTGCGTGGGAAGAAAACTTCTTTTTACAGTGAAAAAACCCCTAAACTTCCAAACAAGCACCGAGTAGCTACGACGTAATGGGAAACTCACAGAGAAACTCGCGGATTCTTCCACTGACCGCGGCACACCTGCACCAGGGTAAACCTCCGCCTACCCCACTCCTGCTATACAGGTGAAAATAGAGCAACAGGACCGCTGAGTCTGTGACTTTATTTATTTTCTGCTGTGTTTTACTTGCATCTATTTGAAAGACTGAGTGTAAACACAAAAAATGTTTTATTTTATGAGCTGGAATGTGCAGAAAATAGGTTTAAATGTTAAACTAATTTCTTCCAGTCAGAGAATGTTGCATATAATTAAATCTTTGCTTGATGCATAAAGTTAAAAGATTAAAACTGATAAAACAAGTTTTAAAAAGAGACTTTTCCATTTGATTACATTTTGTATGATGGATTATGCAGAAAATGTAGAATTGGGCTGAAAGATCCATCACTTTATCACCTCTTCAGGTTGTAAATCGTGTTTTTAAAAAGTAACTAAGTAATTAATTACTTTTGAAAATAAGTAATCAGTAAAGTAACGGGATTACTTTTTGGGGAAGTAATTGGTAATTAGTTACTGATTACCTTTTTCAAGTAACTTGACCAACACTGCTGAAGAGTATACTGGGCTAGAAGGCGTGTCAAATTTAGCTCAGGAGACTGGATTTGCCCAAAAGAAATGCTATTTAATTGTTTCCAGTTCCCCAGGTGTGGGTCAGCTCCATCCACTACTTACCTGAAACAGAGACACAGGCCAGCCCAGTGTCTGTCACAGATGGAATTATTACATCTGTGACAGATTTGCTTGATGTGACAAAGGTTAGTTTCCTCGTGGTTCCACGCAGATCTGAGGTTTTCCTCAAACATCGTTTGTGACTTTTTTGTTTGTTTTTTACTGAAGCAGTTTGGTAGGTGGAAGCAGCTGAAAGTAGGTAAGCTGGATGTAACTGATAATGGATACAAAGCATAGCAATAGTATAGTTTTTGAATCTGAACATCCACCAGGTCTTCAGTGAACCACTCAGTGAACTATGCTTGTATAGCATTTTAGCCACATGCAATGCAAGCAGATGTTACCTTAGATTCTTCCATTAACTTCAGAGGGTAAGTGTGAACTCTTTAACTAACACTAAACAGGTCACTAGTGATATGCTCATTATCACAGTGAAAGATAATGAATAGATGACGTCTGGATTTCAGATATGAACTATTGATAAAACTGTAACTCTGTAACCATTTGGGGGTATTTACTAAACATTTAAGAACTAAAGTGAGTAATAGGGACTGCAATATCACCTATTAAGCATGAATAGGAGTGTGTTGTGGCCTCTTGCACTGTGTATGTATAAGTGATGTGTTAATAGTGGGATGGGTGTAGGTGATAGCAGTGTAGCAGTGTTTAGTCCCATCCCACATATTAGCAAATGCTTTCTATCCATCCATCACAGTGTGCCTGAAACACACCACCAAATAGACACATTCATCAAAGCCTCTGAAGATCACAACACGCACACACAGACACACACACAAGTGAGATACACACACATCATCTCAGCCAGATCTATGCCTCTGTGGGCGCAGCCAGCACAGTTTCTCTCTCTGTCTCACACACACATGCACACTCTTGCTCTCTCTCTCCCTCTCTCTCTCTCTAATAGTGTTGTGGTTGACGGAGTTGTGTGTGATGAATTGTATGTCTCTTCCAGACTTCTCAAAGTAAATTTCCTAAAGACTGCTACCCATTGGAGGGTAGAGGCGATGATAGGAGACTGGTCAGTGTGTGTGTGTGTGTGTGTGTGTGTGTGTGTGTGTGTGTGTGTGTGTGTGTGAGAGAGAGCGAGAGAGAGAGAGAGAGTTGGAAGGGAGGTCAGTATCACTCAGTAAAGCCTTTGTCTAGTGAGTTGCCACAGAAACTCTCATTCACACTATTTTTGTTACTAAGGCCTTATGGCAGCGCAGGAGTCAAAGGGCTTTTTGTAAGAACAGGAGTGATGCAGTTTATGAATTAACAGATAAAATAGTAAAAAAAAATCCTTACACTGCAAAATTAAAGGCTTCACATGATAAAAAATAAACAAAATATCTTCATATCAAAATATCTTTGGGGCGACCGTGGCTCAGGGGGTTGGGAAGCGTATCTGTAACCGGAAGGTCGCCGGTTCGATCCCTGGGCTCTCTGTCCTGGTCGTTGTGTCCTTGGGCAAGACACTTCACCTACCGCCTACTGGTGTTGGCCAGAGGGGCCGATGCTTCTGTCAGTCTGCCCCAGGGCAGCTGTGGCTACAACCGTAGCTGCCTCCACCAGTGTATGAATGCTAGAGTGAATGAATAGTGGCATTGTAAAGCGCTTTGGGTGCCTTGAAAAGCGCTATATAAATCCAATCCATTATTATTATTATTATTATAGGTGCCAAAAGTCTTAACTGAGCAGGTCTCTACCTGGGATTTAGGCCAGATCACCGAGCCACCAAGTCTTGAATATTTGGCCTGATCAATAATTGTACTTTTTTAAACCAGTTCAAAACCTAATTATGCTCTGTTCTCTCCCTCTGAGTCTAAGAAACAGTTCTTGTCCATATTCAAAACCTCCCCTAAAGGCTTCAGTGATTATTATACCGTACACTAAGACATATAAACAGCACCATGGGAACCTCTCTCTGTGCCAGGCTTTGTCTTAGTTCTGCACCTGAAACCTCAAAATCTCAAAACCCCTATTTTGAGATTTAGAGAAATCATTATTGTGCTACAGTGGGCTGCTAACTGCCAATCAAATTTTAAACCAAGGCGATTCCTTCTTTTAAAGAGTGGTTGATTCGCTTAGTAGAAATCAATTCAATTGAATTTTATTCATATAGCACCAAATCACAATAGTTTTCTCAAGGCCCCTTTTGTTGACCCTAGGAAACCACATCAGTCAGATGACTTTCTATGAGTAAGCACTTGGCCACAGTGGGAAGGAAAAACATCCTCTTAACAGAAACAAACATGGGGCAGGGAGGGGCAGGGAGGGGCAGCCAACTGCTCCCAAAAAAACCCCACACTGTGGAAGAGAGCCAGAGAGCAACAACTAATAAGAATCACTCAGTGCATCTTGGGAAGCTGACAGCAGCCCAGACCTGTTGCAGTGTAACTAAGTGAAGGGTCACCTGATCAAACACTGATAGTATGAATAAGACCTTTAAGTATCTTGTTGTACAGCAGAGCTAATTGTGAAGTCAGCTGAAGGTTACATTGATGCTCATAATTCACCTTGTTAGGAGTGAGCGTGACGGCGTCATAATTGTGAACAAACCCAGTTTGACACAAAGCCTCGGTTGAAGAGTCGAGATTAGACAGTTCCAAGTAACTATGGCGAGCTAACCTGCTCAGACTGCTATGTAGACCCCTGGGACAGAAACCTGCACAACTGCAGATTTCATTTTCCAATTCAGCGTTGAAGAACAGACAGTTCATAATTGAGTTCAGCGTCAGCTGTCCTGCCGTTCCTACTTATGACATTGGTCCAGTGGTAGCTTTCTTATTCTTACTGATTAAATATAATTATTATTACACATGGGTGATGGACAACTAGTGTTGAACTCTGCCTCAGCAACATCATCCCATCCCTTCAGCCCGTCGAACAAAACAAACCAAAACAAGCATTTTATCAATGAACTGATAGCTGACGTTTTTACACAAAAGCAAAGACATTGTCATTACAAAGGTTTTCATACAGAACTACAAATATAAGTTCGCTTGTGATATTAATAACAATGTCTCTGCTTTTCATCCGCTGCAAAATGCCAAATATTTTACACACACACACACACACACACACACACACACACACACACACACACACACACACCTACTTTAAAGACGAGTGAAAATGTCTGCTTCCTGTTTGATAATGGAGCAAGATGGTAGAGATATAGAACAGAACATTCAGCCTTCAAACATTTTAGTAATACAGAAAATTAGCTTGGATTTCGTTACCACTGTACAGAGGTCTGGACTGTGTCTCTGGATATTTGTCTAATAGGTTAACAGAAACTATACCTTCGTCTGAATGTCCAACCCACTGTCCACTATTTCAACTCAATTCAGTTTGATTCATATAGTGTCACCAGTGTTGGGAAGGTTACTTTTAAAATGTATTCCACTACAGATTACAGATTACATGCCCCAAAATGTATTCTGTAACGTATTCTGAATATGTTGGATTACTTAATATATTATCATGCTTTTTACAACTACAACTACTATTGTACAATGTACTATTGCTGTGTGATTTATGACTATTACTGAAGGTGGCTGCTCTGAGGATCCACACGCAGGACTCTGGAGTTGCGATTTAACAGAGAAGCTTTTATTTACAATTTCTTCACCAAGTGTATTCACAGGCAGTGCGAGGATTGTGCTATTTACATGACGTGAGGGGCAGGGATCCAGGGAAACAGGGAAATCACACACACGACCACTCCGACCTCTCTGCACACGGGGAAACACGGGGACGGGGAATCCAGAGACACAGAAACACACCCCACTTTTCAGTTATTTATTTGTAAAAAATGTTTGGAATCATGTCTGATTTTCATTCCACTTCTCACGTGTGCACCACTTTGTGTTGGTCTTTCACGTGGAATTCCAATAATATTGATTCATGTTTGTGGCTGTAATGTGACAAAATGTGGAAAAGTTCAAGGGGGCCGAATACTTTTGCAAGCCACTGTAAATAAATAAACCAGTGATTTACACAGTTTTAATGTTAAATTAAATTATCTTCACTTTTATTATCCATCCATTTTATTCCACAGGAGGGCTGGAGCCTATCCTAGCCCTCATAGAGCTGGTACACCCTGGACAGTCTGTCGCAGGGCTAACACAGAGAGACAGACAATCACTCATTTTCACACATATGGACAATTTAGATTCCCCACTTAACTTAACCCCACTAATTGCATGTCTTTGGACTGTGGGAGAAAGCTGCAGTATCCAGCAAACACAGGGAGAACATGCACTCCACACAGAAAGGCCCCAGACAGACTTCTTGCTGTGAGGCACCAGCGCTAATCATTGTGCCACCGTCACTTTTATTAACCAGTGATAAATATACATTTTTGCCGACAGAAAAGCACCTTTTTTTTTCCAGAAACCACAACCAAAGTAGAGCATTACATCACACAAATGAGTGTTGGCTTTAAAATGAGTTATTGTCTTATGATCTGATAAGTGCCAAAAGAAGGAATGCGTAGAGAAAAGGAAAAAGCAAAGGTAAAAGGAAGGAAGGAAGAGAGGTAACTGACAATTCGCATACCGCCACAACAGGTCCACTGATGATGCCATAGCCCTGACACTACACACTGCCCTCTCACACCTGGAGAAGAGAGACACGTATGTGAGGATGCTGTTTGTAGATTACAGCTCAGCATTCAATACCATCGTTCCCTCGAAGCTGGACAGGAAACTGCAGGATCTAGGACTGAGCAGCTCCCTCTGCAGCTGGATCCTTAGCTTCCTGTCTGACAGACGCCAGGTGGTCAGACTGGGCAGCATCACCTCATCCCCCATCACACTGAACACTGGTGCTCCACAGGGGTGTGTACTGAGCCCTCTCCTGTACTCACTCTACACCTACGACTGCACAGCCACTAACAACTCCAACATCATCGTGAAGTTTGCGGACGACACTACAGTGGTGGGTCTTATCACCAACGGTGATGAGACGGCTTACAGGGAGGAGGTCAGCGCCCTGACCCACTGGTGTCAAGACAACCATCTCACCCTCAACGTCGCAAAGACAAAGGAGTTGATAGTGGACTTCCGGAGGTGCAGAGAAGTACACACCCCCATCACCATCAACAGCGCTGCTGTGGAGAGAGTGAGCAGCTTCCGGTTCCTTGGAGTCCATCTGGCTGAGGATCTTACGTGGTCAGTACACACAAACAAAACAGTGAAGAAGGCGCAGCAGCGCCTCTTCTTTCTCAGGAGACTGAAAAGATTCGGCATGAGCCCCCGCATCCTCAGGACCTTCTATCACTGTGCCATTGAGAGCATCCTCACTGGATGCATCACCACCTGGTATGGCAACAGCACCGCCTACAACTGCAAAGCTCTCCAGCGAGTCGTGCGGTGCTCTGAACGGATAATTGGAGGTGAGCTTCCCTCCCTCCAAGACATCTACAGGATCGGTGCCTGAGGAAAGCGGGGAGGATCATCAAGGACTCCAGTCACCCCAGCCATAAACTGTTCAGACTACTTCCATCAGGAAGGAGGTTCTGCAGCATCCGGTCCCGTACCAGCAGACTGAGAGACAGCTTCTTCCACCAGGCCATCAGACTGATGAACACGTCATAGACACCTCAGCTTCACTACTGGAACTTCAACATTATGCACTCCATACTGTACAGTAACGCCACTGTTTTGCACAATATCCAACTAACAACCTCTGTATATTTTATATATTTTATTTATTGTTTACTCTATTTAATTTGTAAAATACACACACACGTAGAAAAACATATTTAGTATACACATCCAGTAATGCATACACTCTTATATTGTACACATATTTATTACTCTCAGATTTAGCCATTCTTATATTTGCTTGTTTTATGTTATTGTATTTTTTTTTTTGCACACCTCTGTTGCTTGTGAAGCTCACGCACAAGAATTTCACTCACACGTGCTGTACCAGTGTACCTGCACACGTGATGTGACAATAAAAGTGATTTGATTTGATTTAGAGTGGAAGGATTGACAGAAACTCTTCTTCTTCACTTTATATTCCATTAGTGCAGGTAGGCTGTCTTGCACGTGTTTGTGACAAAGTGCTGACATTATCTCCCTCTGACAAAAACCCCTCGGGCAATTTCTAGAAATTATTTTAACAATGGAGCACGCCAAATGTCAGCATTTGCTAATTATGTTTATGCTAATTGTTAATTAGTGTCTTAATGGGATGATCTTAATTAACAAAAGGTTTGAGGCTGCCACTTCCAATGGGGCTGCCATAAAGGAGATGTAATTGCTCCACAGTGCTCGATGAACATGGATTTATTGGGCATTTTGACTGCAGTGTTTAATTCTATGATGGATAGAATTGCTGGATTGAGCAAAGGAAATATGGAGTGAGGAGGCCTAACAGTGTAGCATATATACAGGTACACAGCAAAGCTGGGCCACACTTTGGCTGCATTATATAAAGATGCCACTATGGCATTTTTCATTGGTCTGTTTGTTTGTTTGTTTGTTTGTTTGTTTGTTTGTTTGTTTGTTTAAAGCAAGAAGTCGTCATATTTGTATGAGAGGTTGATGTCATCAGGTAATCCTTGCATGCTTGGGTAGCAAGCTTCAAGAGTCCAACACAGCAATATCTGATCATCAGCGCTCACCAAAACATGAGCACAAATTTCTCGGTCTGTATCTTCTAGGAGGCGCTGAACATACATTTTAACACTGTAAAGTTGTGCAATTTGACACACTTTGTAATCATCTCATTTTTTGGAGCCAACCTCATGTGAACAATAGAGGAACTGCATTTTTTGGCACTTGCCAGCTTGACTGGCTTGAGCAGCCATCCACAGAATATCCTGACAGGCCAAGAAAGTGGGCTGATGGCTCAATGAGATTATTCAATTCAATTTGATCTTATTTATATAGCGCCAAATCACAACATAAGTCGCCTCAAGGCGCAAAAACCCAACAATCATATGACCCCCTATGAGCAAGCACTTTGGCGACAGTGGGAAGGAAAAACTCCCTTTTAACAGGAAGAAACCTCCAGCAGAACCAGGCTCAGGGAGGGGCGGGGCCATCTGCTGCGACCGGTTGGGGTGAGAGAAGGAAGACAGGATAAAAGACAGCTGTGTGGTAGTTATCCTGTCTGGCAGGCTGCAGTCCACATAGTATGAACTGTGTTAGTGTCAGTTTTGTGTAATTTCTCATTTATTTGTAAAGTTTGATTCTAGTCATGGGCTATGCTCTCTTGGTGTCACAACTCAAGTTCTTGAGGAAAAGAAAAAATGAGCATAGTGAGCGAATAAATTAATAAATTAATGATTAAAAAGAAACAGTGCATCATGGGAAGCCCCCAGCAAAACAGACCTATTATAGTAAAACTAAAGGAGGATTCAGGGTCATCTTATCCAACCATAACTGTATGTTTTATCAGAAAGGAAAGTGTTAAGCCTAATTTGAAACGTAAAGAGGGTCTCTGTGTCCTGAATCCAAACTGGGAGCTGGGTCCACAGAAGAGGGGCCTGAAAGCTGAAGCCTCCCAGTCTACTTTTAGATATCCTAGCAACCACAAGCAAACCACGAGTAGTCTTTTGTTATTGTTCAGTATTTCATTACAACACTTCAAGTTCTAGTGTAGTCGCAGGTGCAGGAGCTTGTAAGTGCCCTTGTTCCTCGTTGATGTAAAACAGTCACAGTCACATCGTCACATTTCAGAAGCTGGTCTGCCTAAAACCAAAGCATAAAGATGCTGTTTGTGTGTGCTAAGTTGTAGCAGCCTTGCAGCCTGCAGTCTGTATGTATGTAACAGTTAAATGAGTACTGAAGTGTAATGACACCACGTAGTCATGATCTCACTGTTGCATTTTAAAAGGTGATTAAAAAAAAAAAAACAATAGCATAAAGCTGCTATGTAGCTACAAGTGTCACATCTAAGATGTACGAGTTTCATGCTGTAGGGTTGTTGCTACATTACACAACTGTTGTGTTGATGTGAAGCAGAAGAAGCATCTGTCTCCATATATTCCAATATCAACTAGGACTTGCATGAACAATGGTTCCATAATGTATGGTACTGGCGATGTCACGATCCAGGGCTCAATTCTGACAAGCCCCTCCCCCGGTGGAGGTGAAGGATACTTTGAACTGGACTTAGTCTGACCCTTCAACCAGGATTAATGGGCTTTTTGCAATGCTATTCTGGATTCCCTCTTAGATATAAGAAGATCTCAGTCATTCTGGAGGTAGTCAGGGAAGAGCACCAGTTCTTCCACATTAAAAGTTGCCAGCTGTGTCCCCAAGGCAAGGTTTGTCACGCTTGTCCCTGGAGGGAGACCCAGAATATGCTAGGGAGACTACATCTGTTGGAGCATTAGCAAACGATTCTTTGACCATAGAGAATCTGTGAGAAATACAAAAGAAAATAAAAAATACAGAGTGGTTGAAGGCTGCTATCGAAGCCACCTTGGCTTAAAATCAAAGCCGTGCTGACAAATTAAGAACTTCTTTACAATTACCTAATTTTTTGAGACTCTTAGTGACTCTTACTGGTGAACAAGCTCAGCATCATAAACAGATGTGTTTAATTTCCCTTTGAGTCGTGTAC
This sequence comes from Maylandia zebra, assembly GCF_041146795.1. NCBI lineage: Eukaryota > Metazoa > Chordata > Actinopteri > Cichliformes > Cichlidae > Maylandia > Maylandia zebra. The sequence continues at coordinate 3,280,891 of NC_135168.1, read as the reverse complement.
ATGTACACAGCCAGTATGACTCTGCAGTGATAGACGTGAGGCTTGTGTTTTACTATGTGCATGCAGTGGTGGTGCTGGGGTCATAAACAGCAGAGTGGATACATTGTGTTGTGGAGATAAAAGATTCCAGTGGACAGATCAATAGGCCATATCAGCCTGCTGTTAAATTACTGATAACACTATTTGCTTTATTTGCTTTTTTTTCTGTTGCTGCGCACATGCCACATTTCTCTGCCTGGAGGTCTTGTGTTATACTGGACAGATGTGTGTGTGTGTGTGTGTGTGTGTGTGTGTGTGTGTGTGTGTGTGTGTGTGTGTGTGTGTGTGTGTGTGTGTGTGTGTGTGTGTACACATATTTTTTCGTAACCTCCTCACAATGACAAATAGTGTTTTCGTGGTCTGAACTTTACATAACTATTATTTTTACTGTGATTGAGTTATTAAGTGCATCTTCTGAAACTGTAGTTTTGCCGTTTTAATTATACATGATACTGTACAAAAGATTAATTGGATGGAAGTGCAGAGGTCAGAGGATTTAGAACTTTTCTGTAAATTCTCTGGTTTAACAAAATTTTGAATACAGTTGAAATGAAATTCAAAGTCATAAAAATGAAGAAAATGTGATTTTTATTCAACTTTCAACCTGACCAAATATTACAAGCTGACACACAAAAGCTAAAATATCAGTAGTTTGTCCTGCCCAAAATTGGACTTGGACTTTCCAGATGATACTGTGAGTATAACCTCATTAAATAAGTGTGTATTTTTTAAACTTCAAAAAATGGGGGGGGGTTATGTATTAGTCCCAAATTACAGACTTATTATGGACTTATTTTGATAGGAAACCATTGAAAGCTTCAGGCTTTTATCTTTAATAGTGTTTGAAATATTAGATTTCAGTGAAAACGCAGGAAGAAAATCAACAGACCATTTTCCAAAAAAAAAAACAACTTTTATATAGGAAGATTTCACAGCACTCATATATAGATATTTGTTCAAACTTTGGACAATAACATATTTTTGCAAATTAGATATAGACGAGCTAAAAAAAAATTGATGCATGGGACAACCCTACAGTCATTGATGCAAACTGCTGTGAAGTTCAGCAGTGTGTTCCTGATAACAATAAACACTGGAACACTTGGCTTCAGTGATTTAAGTGCTACTGAAGGATAACATTTGCAGCTTTATTATTAGGTGCTGAAGCACAGCATGGTACATTTGCTATAACATTTAATTCTAACATTTAAGTCAATTGCAACCTTTGTGGATGTGTACAAGCCTTCTTCTTACTTTAGATAGAGTAGACTGTGTGTATGTGTGTGTGTGTGTGTGTGCGTGTGTGTGTGTGTGTGTGTGTGCGTGTGTGTGTGTGTGTGTGTGTGCGTGTGTGTGTGTGTGCGTGTGTGCGTGTGCGTGTGCGCGTGTGCGTGTGCGTGTGTGTGTGCGTGTGTGTGTGTGCGTGTGCGTGTGCGCGTGTGTGCGTGTGCGCGTGTGCGTGTGTGTGTGTGCGTGTGTGTGTGTGTGTGTGTGTGTGTGTGTGTGTGTGTGTGTGTGTGTGTGTGTGTGTGTTGGAACAGTTATTTAGCTCCCTGCTGAGTCTGTAACAATACTGATGGTTATCAGTTTAATTGAGAGGCATAAGAGAAGGTGTTACGTCTCATTTTGCTCTGTTCTTTAAACAGACTTGTCTCTGTGTTTTATTTGGCTTCAGCAAGTTTACGCTCTCATTCACCACAAGTGCCAGCAGTACAACAGATTCTGGTTTTACACAGTAGAAGTACTTTGTCTGTTTTCGAGACTCCAATCCTCTTACTTCCTCCGAGTTCACTTTTAAGCTAAAGAGAAACTGTTTCATTTTGTCTTTAACCCTGCTCGGATGCCTTTTCTCTATTCCCTGCAGCAGATTTTGTTGTGACAGATCAGCATTTTTTATTTGTCATTTAACAGACATTATCCTTTACCTATACATGGAATACAAATATACATCAGGTCATTTTACTGATTTATTGTTGTGGAGTTCAAAGTCAAAGCCTAGCTGGTAATCAGCACCTTGGACAGCACCAATGGTGACAGTGCTGAAACCATAGGCTGCTTATAAAAGATGGAGGCAGCCAGTGCAATGTCTCCCGTTGGGAGGAAGCATGTTGAACAGCTCTGAATTTAAAATCAACTCTGAGATCTGCAACTCTGAGTTTCCAGTTCCCAAACAGCTGATCCTAGTTCAGTCAACTCTGAGTATGTTCAGCCCAAGTCAAGTGCATGCATGTGATACTAAGTCATCATCAGTTGAGCTCCAATACCACAATCACTATAGTAACAGATAAATAAAGAGCACATTCTCCACTGGGCCAAACAACACATGTTACTGTTTATCTTCCATCTAAACTGTGAGGAAAGAAAAGATTTTTATTTTTATTTTAATCCGCCCGGCTCATTCTGTCATTTTGTTGGGAGCTCTTTGGAATCTGACTTGAATTGAAAGCCTTTATTGTTATTATACAGATATTTAAAACACCTCTATAAAGGTGCACATGTGCTTAGCACGTTATAAAAAACTATACAATAATATAACTATACACATATTAAAAATACATAATATGAATACACAGTACGAGGTGACAGAGACAGACAGCCAGAGAATGATGACACAGTCGGTCAGTTCAGATATTTCAGTGCAAATTACTTTTGTGCAAGTTTGAGTTAAGTATGGTGATGGCTTTGGAGAAGAAGCTGTCCCTCAGTCTGTTTGTTCTGGCCCGTATGGATCTGAAGTGCCTGCCAGTGGTGAGGGCCCACATTGGCAGGTGGAGCACTGACTGGAGTATCTGATGGTGGCTTTTAGCAAGTCACAATTTGAAAAGAACTAGGATGTACCCCACAAACAACACATAATAATAATAATAATAATAATAATAATAGTAAAAATAACAATAACAATAAAAAAAATAAAAAAAATAATAATAATAATAATAATAATAGTAATGAAGCTAGCCCAGAGACATTTTAAATAAGGAGGGGACACGATAAGCCATGATAAACAGATCCAAAATGGATCAGTTTGCATTCATGCTGTGCATGTGGACACTGACCAGAGCACAGTTTGCTGATCCTCCATGGAGCCGCACATATGCTACCTTCAAGTGGTTTGGGTTCTGGGTATCACTCAAATCCAAAGCTGTTTAGAGAACTCAAAAAGAGGTCAAGTAAACCAAAACCCAACCACGGCTAACTTAACATAACTAACCTGTTTACTTGTTAACACACAAGGCTACCCTACCAGACACAAAAAGAGGATGCTTTCACAAACAACATATACATCTAGAAACTGTAAAAAACAAATGATTTTACAAAAGTTGAACTCTTCTGTTTTCTGCTTGCTTGTATAAAAGGTCCTCTCACTCAGTTAACTAGCTCTTTGGAGCTCGGGAGAAACACAGCAGGTAAGTATTATTAGCATAAGACAGAACTGTTAGCTAAGAGCGTGCACCAATATCATAATATATATATCAAATCATGATTGTGTATCATCTTATTTAAATGAAAACTAACTAGATAAAGTAATAAGTAAAAATACTAACACTCACACTCTGACCTACAAATGATCATTGATTAACATGTTATGTATCCTTATGCAGATAGGTTTATTTAAACCATGCTACAGTATGGTACAGTAGTGAAAATATTTGTTTTCTTTTGTTTCGTTGTTTTAGGTATTATTGTGGGGTCTTTGCTAAGAAATATCGAGCTCCTTGAGGCAACTGTTGTTGTGATTTGGCACAACTTGAATAGAGCACTGAGCTCTCTGTCTTTTGTGCTAGTCATCAAATTGGGTCTCAAAGCATTAACTAGAACAACAGAATAATTACATAAAATTATTACATCGTTTTTTCATTTGGCATTATTACTGGATCAGAAACAGAACCTGCGTTGGTAAGAATCAGAATCAGAATCAGAATCAGAATACTTTATTGATCCCTGGGGGAAATTATTTTTTTGTTACAGTGCTCCATTTTAAACCAACATTAAGACAAGACAGACAATACGCTAACTAAGAATAGTACAATATATACATATATATACATACATACATACATAAGTCACTTATAAATAAATATTTGGAAAAGAAACATGTGTAGTTGTAGCAGCAAACAGTGTGTTAAGTGGATGCGTTGTACAGGGAGATGGCCACAGGCAGGAATGATTTCCTGTGTCGTTCAGTGGTGCTTTTCGGTAATCTCAGTCTCTCACTGAACGAGCTCCTGTGACTGACCAACATGTCATGGAGTGGGTGGGAGGTGTTATCCAACATTGTCTTTATCTTGGACAGCATCCGCCTCTCCGACACCACCTTGAGGGAGTCCAGCTCCATCCCCACAACATTGCTGGCCTTACGGATCAGTTTATTAAGTCTGTTGGCATCTGCGACCCTCAGCCTGCTCCCCCAGCATGCAACAGCATAGAGGATCGCACTGGCCACCACAGACTCATAGAAAATCCTCAGCATTTTCTGGCAGATGTTGAAGGACCTCAGTCGCCTCAAAAAATAGAGACGACTCTGGCCCTTCCTGTAAAGTGCTGTGGTGTTTTTAGCCCAGTCCAGTTTATTGTCAATGTGTACTCCAAGGTATTTATAGTCCTCCACAATGTCAACACTGACCCCCTGGATTGAAACAGGGGTCAAGTGTTTCCTGGTCTTCCTGAAGTCCACGATCAGTTCCTTGGTCTTTGCCACGTTGAGCTGCAGATGATTCTGCTCACACCACGTGACAAAGGAGTCGACCACAGCCCGGTACTCTGTCTCATCATCCCTGCTGATGCATCCAACCACCGCAGAGTCATCAGAAAACTTCTGAAGATGGCAGGTCTCTGTGCAGTGGCTGAAGTCTGTGGTGTAGAGGGTGAAGAGGAAGGGGGAGAGGACAGTCCCCTGTGGTGCCCCTGTGTTGCTAATCACCTTGTCAGACACACACTGTGGGAGACGTACATATTGTGGTCTTCCTGTCAGGTAATCAACAATCCAGGACACCAGAGAAGCATCCACCTGCATCGCTGCTAACTTATCACCCAGGAGGGTCGGCCTGATGGTGTTGAAAGCACTGGAAAAGTCAAAAAACATGACCCTCACAGTGCTCGCCGGCTGGTCCAGATGGGTGTAGACACGATTGAGCAGGTAGATGATGGCGTCCTCTGTTCCGAGACGAGGCTGATAAGCGAACTGAAGGGGATCCAGATGTGGTCTTACTATGGGTCGCAGCTGGTCCAGGATGAGCCTTTCCAGGGTCTTCATGATGTGGGAGGTCAGTGCCACGGGCCTATAATCCTGGGGGCCACTGGGACGAGGCGTCTTTGGTACAGGGACGAGGCATGATGTCTTCCACATCACCGGGACCCTCTGCAGACTCAGACTCAGCATAAACAGTTTATGAAAGACTCCACACAGCTGGGGGGCACAGGCCTTGAGGACGAGGGGACTCACTCCGTCTGGTCCAGCAGACTTGCCTGAGTGAAGTCTCCTCATTTGCATCTCAACCTGGTATTGAGTGAAGGTGATGGGTGGGGGAGGGGTGTCAGGAATCTCACAGGAGGCAACATGTGAAGAGAGAGGCTGGCACAGTGGTGTGGCTCTGGATTCCAGGCTGACTGCAGGTGAGGTTGTGGGGGTGGGAGCAGACACTGTGGTGTCGAATCTATTGAAAAACAGATTCAACTCGTCGGCTCTATTCTCACCTCCCTCAGCTCCCCTGCTGTTGGTTGGCCTGAATCCAGTGATGGTCTTCATGCCCCTCCACACCTCTCTCATGCTGTTCTGCTGGAGTTTCCACTCCAGCTTCCTCCTGTAATTGTCCTTAGCCTCTCTGATCTTGTCCTTTAGTAACACCTGGACCTTCCTCACCTCCTCTTTGTTGCCCCCTCTGAAAGCCCTCTTCTTGTTGTTGAGGAGGGCTTTGATGTCCTTAGTCACCCACGGCTTGTTATTTGGGTAACAATGAACAGTCTGAGCTGGAACAATAGAGTCGGTGCAGAAAGTTATGTAGTCTGTGATACACTCAGTAAGCCCATTGATGTCCTCGGCGTGAGGCTCACAGAGTGTTTCCCAGTCGGTCACCTCGAAACAGCCCTGTAGTTCCGCTATTGCCTCCTCTGACCACCTCCTAACAGTCCTGGTGGTCACAGGTTCCCTCCTCACAATTGGCACATAGCGGGGGGTGAGGTGAATCAGGTTATGATCTGACCTACCAAGTGGGGGGAGGGAGGAGGAGCTGTATGCATCCTTGACGTTAGCATACAGTAAGTCTAAAGTTTTCTCTCCCCTGGTGGGACAGTCCACATATTGTTTGAATGTTGGTAGTGTATTGTCCAGTGATACATGGTTGAAGTCACCCGAGATCACAATAAAGGCACTCGGGTGCTGAGTCTGTAGCCGAGCTATGGCAGAGTGGATAGTGTCACATGCAGCTGTGGGGTTAGCAGAGGGGGGAACATAAACAGCCACCAAGATGACGTGAGAGAATTCCCTGGGTAAATAATACGGCCTGAGTCCAACAGCACACAGTTCAGTGTCCGGGCAACAAATCCTTTCTTTGATTGTTATGTTGGCAGGGTTACACCACCGGTTGTTAACTAAAACAGCAAGCCCACCTCCTTTACGCTTACCGCTAGCGATGCTGTCCCTGTCCGCCCGAACAGTGTGGAAGCCTTCCACGGAAGCATTCTCATCGGGAATGACCTGGTGCAGCCATGATTCGGTGAAACACATCAGGCTACACTCTCGGTATTCCCTCTGACTCCGTACCAGTGCTGAGAGCTCGTCGATTTTACTTGCCAACGATCGCACATTTCCCATCACGATAGACGGCAGACACGGTTTAAACCTCCTCCTCGCTTCGAGCCTCCGCTGTCTCACCGTCACCTTTTTTCTTCTCTTCTGTCCTTGACCTCTGCATCCCCGATGTGTTTTCCTCCAAAAGCACATGCTAGCTGAGTGTTTCCAGACTTTGGATCACATGGGGGGGGGGGGGGGGGGGGGGGGGGGGGGGTTGTTTTTTGTTTGGTGTTTTTGTTGCTTTTCTTAATTAAAGTGACGACTAGAAACTACTGCTCAGTTAGCATTTTATTCTCCTTCAACATTCAGAGTTGTTACCACATAATAAAAAGAGGATTTCAAAATGCGTATGGAGTTTATATCACTTGGTGTTATAATTGTCAGAGAATCTGACTTAATTATCCAAGCTGCAGCTTGTCAGATTGGAACATCTTGTCCTAATAATGAGAATAATGAGTAGTGGAAGTGTTTCTCACACTGTGATTGGATGTGACAGGAACAGGACAGCTGATGACAATGGAGGCAGTAAGTGGGCAGACACAAAATAGAAATTAGGAATGTTTTTTGTGAAGAGCACTTTTGGTTCTACATTTCAAAGTACTAATCAGTATTGAAAAAGCACGCATCTCAAAGCAGAATGCATGTTTTCAGAAGGAAATGTGAGGAAATATTACATTCAGAGGAACATTGTGAGTTTTATCACATACATAAAGTAAAACTGGTCGTTTTAACTTCCGTGTTCTTACCAGGACATGACTGCAAGATTAACAGAATCTGCTCGTGCTCACAGAAGAAACTTCAACTTTGTAAATCACCACCAACAACGTTTAAAATTTCCAAAAAGACCTGGCAGAAAAAGACTATCTAGGTTTACATCTAGATTTTTAAAAAAACTATATTGGTTCCTATATACAGACAAACTAAACCAAAAGGGGCAGAATCACCTTTTTTGTTGAGAAAGCTAAGATCTCTTGACATCTGCAGTAAGTTGTTGAACATGTTCTGTTAGTCTGTGGTGGCAAGTGTGCTGTTCTGTGCTGCAGTCTGCTCGGGAGGCAGCATCAGAAACAAGGATGCAAGGAGACTGGACAAGCTAGTGAGGAATTCTGGCTTTGTAATTGGAGCCAGACTGCTGGTGAAGAGATGCACATTAAACCAAACCCTGGAACCAGATTCACTCTGTGCTAAATTTTATTGCTATGAAACAAAAGTGATGAAATGAAAGTCTTGAACATGAAAAATGGTCACTGTGATGTAAGTTTCGCAGCCCATAGATGATGTGTGGGTGCATCAGACAGACACAGATGGCTGCTGATATGTGCTGAATAAAATAAATAGAGCCTGTTCCACTTTGCAAGCAAAAACCTAAATGGACGGGTTCTTATATAGTGCTTTTCTACTCAAAGGAAAGTCATATATGCATTAACAGTCTAGAGGTCCAATTTAGAGAGACAGACTGTGTTGGTACCCACCACTGATGTCCCAAAAAGACTTCAAATTTTCCTCTTAGAAGAAGCCTCAAATAAGTGGTGACTTTGACAACCTAGAAAGGATCCCATCATTGCTGCAATGAGCACAAGCTGCTTTGGAGAGCTTCCATTATTCAGTGAGCTGCTCTTTCCTCGTTTAACTTCCAGTGAATGGTACCATTGTCATTAGCCCTTTGTCTTCTTTTTCCCATAGTTCCTACTCTTCTATAGCTCCTCTCTGTTTAACTTTCCGTAGCTATCTGGTCCAAGTTAACAGCTTGCAAAGGCAGTCTTGTACAAAGACCAGTTTTGGTGTCTATCGATGATTTCCCTTAATAAAAGTTTTGAATGTTGCATAGCTGTGTGGCCCCTTTGATTGACAAATGTGCTGACATAGGGAGCTGAAGCTGGATCCCGTCTGCTATCTGCTACTCAACTGGACTTTTTAACTATGTTTGTGCTGTTGGTGCCTTTGGAGCATTTTAATGGGACTGTCTGACAAATATTACCTTGAGGTACAGACTATCCAAGAGCTTTGGAGTTTCACTTTTCATTTGTCATTTTATTTTATTTTTGCTTGATTTTATTGATCTGCCACTCAGCACTAATAGCAGACTATTGTCATGAAATCAATATCCTTAGTATCCTTATTTTCCTATTATATTGTTTTATGTACTTTTATAATAAAGGCTTGTAGAGCAAGGCCACTTTTAACTCCCAAACTAAGTGCTCAGCCAGACTGAAAAACAGGAAGTTTTAGTGCACAGCCATATTAATAGATAAGACACTGAAATGAGGAACTTGCCATATAAGCAATGTTTGAGAATGTGTGACGTGTAAAGTACCAAAATAAAACCTATATGAGGCACAGTTTATGATTCTAATGTTAGAGCTCTTGCAACTGGCGTTTGAGCTGTGCAGGGGTCTCTCTCTTCTGGAAGATGATTGAATAAAAGAAATATCAATATTTTAACACACTATGAGTCGGTTTTCTCTGTTCTGTCATGGGGACAAAAGAATCGGGATTTAATACTATGCAGCCGATGTGTCTGAAGTCCTTGATGTGTTTCTGGACAACTTAAAACTCTCCTTTACTGACAAAATGGTTTGTCATTACTAGAGACATCTCAGTGCAGAAAGGTTGAGATAAGATATTTCAATAACTGGTAATTCCATATCTCCACAGTTTGGTTCTGAACTCGGTTCTGCAAGATGACAACACATACCCCCATAGTGTGGGTTTATCAGAGACTACCTAAGAAATTTGGGAGAGGAGGTTAGAATGGCCTGCCTGCAGTCCTGACCAGCAGTTTGTGACCAAGCAGACCAGCACGAGTATGAGGTGCCAGGCTGTTATGGTTCAATTCAATTTGATCTTATTTATATAGCACCAAATCACAACAACAGTCACCTCAAGGCTCTTTATATTGTAAGGTAGACCCTACAATAATACATACAGAGAAAAACCTCAAAATCATATGACCCCCTATGAGCAAGCACTTTGGCGACAGTGGGAAGGAAAAACTCCCTTTTAACAGGAAGAAACCTCCAGCAGAACCAGGCTCAAGAAGGGGCGGGGCCATCTGCCGCTACTGGTTGAGGGTTGTGGTTGTGTATGCTACTGACGCCTGTCTGTTCAATGAATAACTTGCTGAGCTGCAAACATGCCTTTTTAATTCAGACTTCAGTCATCCAATCTAATGACAATAAAAGAGTCAACAGCAGAATAAGCTGTTTGTCATTATCAGAGGAGATTTGGCAAGTTTTTCATGGGCACAACCCACCTGCTGCTCAACTCTGCTGCTCAACCCCTTAATGCCTTTTCTTTAGAAATGTTGGACCATTTGAGGGCAAATAAACAACCATTCCAATGGTATAAAACCAAAACCTTACATTTTGTACTGTGTGTAGTATATAATGCTTAAATATAACAAAATAAAGAAATAACAAATAATATTCATGCAGAGTCCTGAAAAAAAACGCTAGACTTACAAGTGCATTTAAATACTTCTCACAGTGATCCTGCAACAATGTGCCCTTCATTAGCTGAAGGACTGTGAAGGGACTCTGGTGAAGAGAAGGTTTCCCTCTGTGTCCTTATAAATGTTGTCAAGTGGCCAGCTATGACCTGATTAGCTGGCCAAGGTGTGTGTGTGTGTGTGTGTGTGTGTGTGTGTGTGTGTGTGTGTGTGTGTGTGTGTGTGTGTGTGTGTGTGTGTGTGTGTGTGTGTGTGTGTGTGCGCACGCATGTCCTCCCTGCAGTAAAGCGCATTTTATTGGAGTTAACACTAAGGTCAAATAAAGCAGATTTATTTCTATGGATTACTAGCACTCTGCTAGCCAGTCCATAAAACAGAAACCAATCACTGACACACACACACTCACTCACACGAAGGACTGTGCGGCAGAGATATCATTGCTACTGTGTGAAAGAGCCACTATGAGAATAAAGTGTTATGTTTAGCCATTTTAGCCCTGAAGACCCACAAAGACCTTAAAGTGATTCCAGCTTTTTAAAGTAGGACAGCCTCTCTCATCACCTCACAACCTTTTCATTTTTACTCTTCTGCTGGTACACACTGTCAGTGTTTTGTGCAGAAATCCATTTGCAAGTCCTTTTCATGGCTTTTTTATGTGTTACTTCAATACAGTGCAACACTGTGGACACTGGAGTTGGATGTTTGCTGAAATATGATGATTAGGGTAGAATCATATTTTTAATATCCACTTATTGCTAAAGACTTTCAGATTTTCTGAGTTTCTGAAGGATATGAAAAAAACAAGTGAATAAGATTATTATTATTATTAGGTTGAATCAAACACAGAGGTAGGTTGCAACAAACCAAGTGACACAAAATGAATATGGCACATGTCCATTTTCAGGTCAGGAGCTAAGTAGGATTGTTGTATAGCAGCTGTGCAGCTGTGATGAATGATTAATTGATTTTCAATTAAGAGCCACAAAAATGGTGCTTCTAAACTTTGAGTTGCATCAGCTTCTAGATTTTTCTTTCTTTGTCAAGAGCACGATAGCTCATAAAAATTGATCTGCTGGTCATCTATGCATGTGCATGTGTGGTCAGCAGTTTGAATGTCTTTGTTATACCAAGCACAACTACAAAAAGCCTCATACCCAGAGACTAGAAATATTATTGAGACAAGGAATAAAAGCCTTGAGGCCATCCTAGTGGGTTTATACATTAAGAGACAACCTTTTTTAGTGATCTTGTAAAAGAAAAGCTGTCTCGGACATCGTGGACATCTGGCATGCTATGTAGGGAACTGATGGACTATTCGGACCACGACTGGGATCTTATTAATCTGATTTAGCAAGCACGCTTTCTGACAATATGGAGACTCCATGGTTAAGAGAATGTGAAGGCGTAGTATCGATACTTTTAAAACGTCTTGATCATTGAGCCAGAGTTACTTATGCCATGTTCATGCTATATGAAATATGTGATAGAAATCCAAGAGAAGCTCAATAGGTTTTATTTTCAGTCATCCTACCACCTTCCACAGTATTTATTTCAAAGGCAGACAGTGTCTTTGGCTAAACTAACTGCTTGAGAACACACAGAGAGAGAGAGATCACTGAGCTGTGACTTCCACCAATAAAAACTCATCTGGCTCCACAGCTTCACTCCAGCCGTGGGGTTTCCACAGGGATCACTAAAATGACCTTCAGTCAGGTGGGGAAGCAAAGGTGAAGTCTCCCTTCTGTCAATCTGAATCTGCCCGTCAGTCCATTCATCCATACTTTGAAACAATTTAATTTAAAACAAAAGTTTCCAAAATTCAGAAATGACAACATGACAAACCTACAGAATAATGAGCAATATAATACGAATAAGAGTCGCTGACTTCAGTCTTTGTTACGCTTGTTCAGCATGAATATGTCACAAATAATGCTGAATTTCACAACTGAGGCAGTTTGAAAAAATAACATCCACTGTGTTATTTTCCATCCGTCATGACTTTTTTAGATTTTTGATAGAATAAGCCAGCCAGAGGAGTCAGAGTTTACACTGTGAGCACAGCAAACATCCAAACCTGCCCATAAGGCCTCCGGACGAAAATAAAGATCACTAGAAGAGTGCTTTTACTGTGAAGGGACAAATACAATTAAACCTCTAACAGTTGATTCCTGCAGGTTTATAGATAGTTTTATACCATCAGGGATAAGAAGATTCCCCAAGAGTTTCACTGCAAACATGCATGATTATAGGCAAATATGTTTGTTTGCTTGGATTTCTTTGTTCTGTTTTGTTTTTTGATTGTCTGTTTATTTAAAAGCTAAACATATCTTTCTTTCTGCTAAAAACTCCCAGTTTGAAGTCTCAGACCAAAGCCAAGACAACCAGGTAGATATGATCACGGTTGTTTTCTCGGTTTCCTTAATATACTAGGACTCTGTCATCACTCTTTTCACTCTCTTCTCTTTTTTCTACACACACACACACACACACACATATATATATATATATATATATACATATTTCGTGTTATAACTTTATTTTACCAATTACAATATTGCCTTTGTAGATTGTTGCTACACTGATTCAATCCTGTCATTAGAAAAGAGTGGTGGAATTGAAATAAATTAAATATAAATGGATAAAGGTGAGAAAATAGGGTAAGAGACAGGCAGAGAGACACAGAGGGAGACAGCGAGTTTAATGATTCCAGATGAGCTGAGTGGTCTGCCTGACAACTGAAATGAACAGGAATCAATAGTGAGAGCGTCTGTCTGCAGCAGATAAGACACACACTCACAATGTTGACTATTAAAGACGACAGTTTGAGATATTACACTATTAGTTATGCTATTTTTAATCAGCTATCATATTTAATTAATTCTTCAGGTCAGATTCTATCTGAGTGTCTAACTGCGAGGTGTGTATGGTGCGAGGGTTCTGCCTCTGTGTGTGAGTGGAGGATGGGGGGCTTTTACCCCTGTAATGGGGAAGAGGAGGAGGGCTAATCTAAAACACAGAACCTTGAAAAGACACAAAATAAAAAAAATGGGAGGAATAGAGGAAGTGAAGAGATGGATAGGAGAAGTATAGCGGCAGAAATAAAGAGAAGATGGGGAAAAAATTCACTGAAGCTATATCTATAACACTAATAAATAAAGCTGTACTGCTCAAGGTTTTGAAATCCAGTGGATTTGGACAGGTGTCCGGTTTGTTGATAGTAGCAGTCCTTATTCTTACATTGTTGAAACCTGTTTTAAAGTATTACTGTTTTCTGTCAGGCCCTTCAAACTTTGAGAGGCCTCGTTTAGATAGTGATAATGTAAACTCACAAGTGTGACTACACGGCGTATAGCAGCTCTGATCACTGACACTAACGTACACAATTATTCTGACTGATATTACGATCAGCAATAATCAAATTAGTGCAGCAAATCTCAGATCCAGTCTGGAGGCTCTACGCTGAAAGACCAGCTCCATGAACATTATGTTTATGCAGAGCCAAAGCCAGTGGACACAGTGGAAGGAGGGAGAGATGAAAGTTGTGGGTGTGATGAAAGCCTCCGTGTCACACCACACCTTGCTCTGACCAGCCACCGGCATGAGATCAGGCAGCTCAAGCTGCTAATTATAGTAATTATGATTCATTACCGGCTGAGATTAATTTAATAAAGAGGAGGCTGAGCAGAGCTCATTAACCTTCATTAGAATAATTATAGACACAAGACACACACATGCTCACATACACGTGCGTGCTGACTGTTAATCGGGAAGGGGAGTTCTCCCATAGCATCTGTTGGCCCACACTGTGGAAAGTGGGACTACCACTGCATGTGTGTGTGTTTTCTGTTCGTTCTGTCATAGTGAGAAGCAAATTAGCATCATAGCAATAATAAACAGAAAGGACACATATTTTGCAAATTGTGCAAATACTACTATACACAACTCCAGTTGATATGGTTATTCTTTTTTTGCTGTTTCTCGGGCTTCTTCCTCTCTGAATATAATGGAGCTGCACTACAAATTGCATTAAAGAGATATTAGGGTCAAAGGCCAGAACGCTAGGCACACAGCTCATTACACTCACTGATGTGTGGAACCGGGGTTGGACTGCTCTTAAAACTCATTCTTTTAAGACTTTAGCGGTTAATATTCTTCTAATTTGACATATATGCACCTGAGGTCACATGCAGTGAGGCTGTTTGGCTGGATTTCAAATGCAGAATAAATAATAATAATAATAATAATAATAATAATACTGTTCCATATTCACTTGGCTGCATCGCTTCCTCTCTGTAGCACTGTGCAGTGCAGTGGTGCTGCTTTATGCAAATATTTTCCAAGGTAAATAAGCTGCAGTGATGTTTAATATAGTTAATATATTGACCATTTTAAAATAAAGCTATAAAGCCTCAGGGTGGAAGCAGGAAGTAGATCAAATGGGTTCAGCTCTCTGATTGGTTAATCATGTCCCATTGTTTCAGTCATTATTTTACTCAACTTTTAATTTCTTCCTCCCAAGGATCATTGAGCAAGGCAATTACATGGAGCTGACCTTGTGTATTAGGACCGGGGAGGAGGACAGGAAAGATGTCCCGTCACCTCGCTTTCTTCCTTCTTTTTTTAAATATTTTCCACAACAATATTTTTTTTAAAGTGTGGCGTTAGAGCTTCCATCACCATTGCCCTCTCCTCTGTGGCTGAAAATGAGAGTCAACGGAATATTAAGTCCCTAGTATTAGAATAAACACGTCGTGTGTTAAATCAAAATCCAATTCTGTGGTCTATTATTTTCTGGCATAGTAATGACTGCCAAGGATTAGGAATCAATATTTCACTGCAGCGGGGACATTACCGGCTTTATTCAGGCCGTAATTGAGTTTTGAGAGAGGCCCTGCCCTGGAATCTGCATTAAAGATAAGCGCCCCCTTTCATGTGGATGCACGAGTAAAGTGCGAGCGAGGCGGCGTATTACACATTAGCTATAAATTAGAGCACACGGCTGTTAACCTCCGAACGCTAATGTAACTCGCTGGTTAAGGCTAATTCTAGAACTAATAACTGAGCAGTGTGACTGTGTTCCAACTATCTGTACACCTGCTACACCTTTACGTCACCTGTTGGCGAACAAAGCAACATTTCACGAAGCGTCGACCTAAACAATTTAGCGTCGTGAGATCCGCGAGGCGACACCGCGCGCTGTGAAGTGGGGACAGCCAGCGCTCTTCCCGCTCTGTCTCTATTTCTCCGCGTGCTCTGATAGCGAATTGGCCCGGGCCACACAGCACCACCCGCGCGCTTGCAGCCTCGAGATAATAGCCTATTAGTGCAAGTGGGATTAATTTGTAGCCAATTACAACCCGTAGAGTTGAATAAGAATGCATAAATAAGGAGGGAGATGGCGACGCACAGGCCTACACACACACACGGGGACAAATGTATGGTAGAGGCTCCTCGAGTGGCCTGCTAAAAGCCAAAAACGGAGACAAGAACTGAGAGAGAGAGGGGGGAGAGAGAGGGTTCTTCACTTAACTAATGGGGGAGAGAGAGCAAGCGAGGGGGGAGCAGGCTAGTTTTAACTATTAGAGAGATAGATCAGTCTGTCCCGCCTTCAACTCCTGTCAGGCTTCCAGAGCGCGCAAGGCTGGAGGTCGGAACATCGCGCGCTGTTTATGTGTGCGTGCCAGTACGGGATAACGGCACGGTACGAGACGGACAGACAAAAGATCGCCGGAGACGCTGAGTTGCAGCGGCCGATGTAGAGGATGAAGGCCGGAGAGAACAAGTTTAAAGTTTGACGGAAGCGAGAGTCCAGCTAAAGCTCGTATTCTGCCCAGACTGTCCGGATGCCAATGGAAAACTTTACCTGGGTGAACACACCGCTTGAGACAGAATGCTGACGGGACACATGAACCGGCCTGTGGTGTGAACTTGTTATTTGACATGAGTATCATCCAAGCTCTTTAAAACGACTTGGTGTTGATTTGTTTCTTTAAATTTTCATCTCTAACGGATTGTTATTATATGGGAAAGGGAGAGTAAAGTGATGAACCGGGACAGAGCGGATGGGGTCCAGACCGTGATAAGCCGGGAGAGAGCTGCGGCGGGGCCAGTGACGGACGCCGTGCCACCCGTCATGAGTCGGGACAGAGCGCTACCGGCGCCCAGCGGCGGGGACGGCGTCCAAACTGTGGTGAGCCCGGACAGCGGTGACTTGTTAGACGGAGCCGCCGCAGGGGAGAAGCGGCTCTTCTCCAGCGCGACCGCCGGCGGCAGAGATGCTCAGGCCACGGAGAACCACTCGGAAGCTCCACCGACGAATCCGGTGTTGGCCCCGCCACAGCAGGTAGGCTAATACGGGCACGAGCAAACTTTGTGAAGCGCTACCGGAGCGGTGCGTGACGGTAGCAGCAGACAGTAACGGCAGACTCTCAGGTAGCCTATATAGACCAGCGGACAGGACACAACCGGGACACTGCAGCATAAATAAAGAAGCATCGAGACAGACAGATATTACATTACAGGAAAGAAGGATGGCACGAAAAGTAGCTGGGCGAGCAGAAAAGTAAGAATTCTTAGCACAGGGAGCAGCCGAAGCACCGAAAACGGAAGACGGTTTTTAAAATAAAATTATTTGGTTACTTGGTCCTGTTGTGTAACTGCTATGATTCTTTGTTTTTAAAATGTGGCCCGTGTTGTCAGGTTATGGGTCATATTATGGAGATGAGGCCTTTAATAAAATGCAGCTGGAAAGTGTGATCGGAAAGAGACAAAATAAAAAGTTCTAAATTAAAAGCATTCAAATTCGCTCCCGTAAAGGACACCGACTTTTATTTTGTTATAATTATTATTGCTCTAATTAAAGCTGTTAGATTTTTTTCGTTCGTTTCTGAACGAAATTAATTGAATTCAAAATAATTCAAAGTAGGCCTGTTTGTAAAGACGGGCGTTTCTCTATATTTTTTCCATAGACGCGAATTTGTTTATTCTTAAATAAAACGTGATTGTGTTTATTCGCAGCTCTGATTGTGGCATTTTTCCATTAGACTATTCTTATCACCAGTTGTTAATACGCCCCTGGGTCTTTCTCCAGAGGCTCCCTGGGATTATTTAAAGAGAGAATATTAATGTAGGATTATTCATGTCGACATGCTCAAGACTGGCCTCATTAATAAATGGATGATCCTAATCAGGATGTAATGCAGGGAGGGGTGGAAACAGAGTCACTGCACCACCTTTTATCTGTCTTTTACACTTGGCTACCTTTTTGGCTCCACATAAATTATGATATAAAAAGTCTGAACATTTCTACATCACACTGTAAACCTTATGCCCACATGCAGGTTCAAACAATCTGGTAAAGCAGTATTTTTACCTTAAGTGTAAGCCTTCCCCTGAACTCACATATTTTCCAACCAATTACGTGTGGAAATGTAAAACTGAAGTTTTAGAAATCTATAGACTGCACTACTTAAAATGGGATTGATTCGTTTTTCTTCTGATAGCCTATTGACCGCTACACAGCCTGCGCAGGAAATGCAGCTGATCTGTGTTCATGTTTGCTTTATGAACACACTTTACCGTCTGTTTTATTGGATGTGATGTGTGCTACCAACACCTAACACTGGGATTTGTCTTTGACTTTAACACTGCTTACTACTAATAGTAATAATAGTAATAATAAAAATAATAATATTTAAAGTGATCATTATTAATATTACAATTAAATATATAGCAGTTAAAATGCGTGGCAAAACGTAATTGTGGGGGGACAAGAAAAAAAAGCAAGTTCAAATAAATTCAGCTATACGGGATAAAAGGCGATGATGTCTTGTTTTTTAACTAAATAAATCATTCCCATTTGTTACTCTCCAGGGCCCCATCGGGCACCGGACAACTTCTTTCTCCGTGCTGGACATCCTGGACCCCAACAAGTTCACGAGCAACCGGCGACACCAGCTGCAACAACAGCACGTGAGCCACCGCGGCGAGCTCGAGCAGAGCGTGTACGGAGCGGAGAACCGGCGAGGAGGAGCCGGGGAGCGCGAGCCCAGCCTCGAGGCCAGCAAGGGCTACGGTGCAGACGAATACCAGAGCAGTAAGTCTCCGTGGACTTCAAACCAAGTCCATTATCGAATCATTTATTTTTAATTTCCTTTAATTTCCCGCCATTGCGTCAGTAACGTCTTTTCCTTCGGGCAGCTGAATTCAGTCGAACTGCTCCTGTTACGGTTCAAAGTCCCGTTTCCTTAGAAACCACTCTGAATGATTCTGCAACATCCTTTAACGTTTTCAGAAATTTGACCTGTTTTTTTATATGATTAAAATAGGTGTGCGCGCGAGCGTGTGTGCTCGCGCGTTTGTAGTTAGTAATTAGGTTGTTTATTTTCTGTGTCATTCAAATCATATTTATTCTTACCGGTGAATTAACTGATTTATTCATGTATAGTTAAACATACCAACATTAGCCTGAGTGAAACCTAACCAATGTAACCGTTTTACCCCAAATCGAATATAGAGCTTTTCCATTTCTACTTTAATATAGCCCGTTTACGCTATTTATCAATAATACATGTGTTGTGAACACCGCTAGGCTTTTCCGACGGAAGAAAAATGATCCGGAAGAAGGCCTTTCTAATTGTGATCATATTTTAAGGGCACTGCATTGTTGTGTGTGGTTTCACTGTGACCTAAGGATTCTGGTTTTAATTACCCACCAGTTGTTGTTGGGCTTTTGCTTCGTCCGTAAATATTTTCTCACTAAACCCTGATGTCACACAGAAATCTGTGTTCCAGGCCACTTATTCGGTGAAATCTTGTGATGATGTAAGAGATGAGAAAACTACCGAGTACGGACCATTAAAACATGGAAGAATGGGGAGAACGAGCTCTCTGGTTTTAAGTTTAAAACAGCATCTGTTTTTATCTAGAATTAAAAGGAGCAAAAAAGTTAATTGGCTGCAGTTCCTGTGTGTGATCGGTATTATTGGACAGGTGTGCACTAAGTTCATGGACCCCACGTAAACGCAGTAGCTCCAATCAGCTCCGTCTCCTCGATTTCATATTATTATAATATTGGACGTTTTCCTCCTTTTGTCCTCTTTTCTTTGTTTTTTCCGTCACATTTTTATTTTCCTTATTTATTTATTTATTTTTAAATCTCTCATTTGTTTTAATTAAATTTTCCGTACATTTTACAGATTTCAAATCAACAAAATTCTGACTTTATTTTTCAGAAGCAGACACAGGCATATACCCTACATCATAAATAATTATAACTTCGTGATATAGTCGAGCTGGGTTAAAAACAAAAGCTCAAAACAAAAGAAAAAGAAAGAAAACAGTAAAAACATCACAGGAACGCATGCACTGCTGTTGTAGTTTGTATACTATTATTCTGTTTTATTATACTGACTGCCAAAAAGTATCCCAGCACAGTGAAACTAGCGAAATACATATCACGTACAGACTATAATAAATATAGTGGTAACATAAGGCTTTATTTTTAACGACTGTAAAATCAGGCCTTTTTAAAAATTTAAATTTAAATTAGAATCAGTATATGATTAAATGGCTGGCGTGTTTTTGCAAAAACAAACCAAATTATTATTAATTTCTGTTTGTTATAAAATGGACAAGAAACCATCTCACCAAGCATCATGGTTCCTTTATTCTTAATTATTTTTATTAATATAATAATAATATTATTATTATTACATATGAGAAAAATGAAAAAGTGGACATTTTATGAGTAAATTACATGTAAAACATAATCTTATTGAGCTATCTTTTCTGCACACCTGTAAACATGCTTGTTTTTTAAATTTCTCTCAGGTTCTTCTGTCTACATCATCACAGCTAAACTAACCCTTCTGTGTTAGCTTTCATACATATTTTGTCTCTGATTTAATCTGTAAAACTACACAGTCTTACTCCAGATGATAACACATGCTCAGTCATTTTTCAGTGGAAATCATGCAGGTGGATTTGTCACTGGTTAAAAAATGCTTTTATTTTCTCACTTTTTTTGGGGGGGGGGGGGGGGGGGGGGGGGGGGGGCGGTTATAACAATATAATGTCTTACATTATACATTTTTAAAAATATATAATTTAGTATTATTCAAGGTGCAGTTTACTTTTTCTTGCCATTTAAAACTGTTGATGTTGTCGAGATTAAGGACAAAAGGAACAGCATAATTGGGACATAAATATTCAAACCAATAACGTGAAAAAAGCACACACAGTATCTCTCTAACATTAGCAATAAGAGCATTTGCAGGGATGTAAGCACATGTGTGCTGTACATGTTGAGGTGGACTGTGCTCGGTGTTTTCATGACATGTACGTGCACAATGCACAAACTGTATGAAAGCTTAGCGTGAACGTCCAGATCGTTTTTGTCCCTAACGTATAATTGCAGAAAGAGTTACAGTTTCATTAAAGACTAAAGCACCATGTGCTCCTCTGAAGGGCTGACGTAAAAGCAGTCGATTTGCAGCTAAAATATTTAATTGGACATTTAAGAGGTCCAACAATGTCTATTAATGTTTTTCTGCTGATCTGTGGTACCTTAAAATCCACCATATTCCAATGCTCCATTGTTATTTTAGCACACTATTAGTATTCAAACACAATTTCTTTTGCCTGATAATCATCTAGTATATTTTACAGTGCACAGTAATGTACGGTGATCAGTTTATGGTCATTTCATACCTTTTCGTTTCGTCTGAAGATACTGTTTTCAGAACCTTCTTGATCTAATTGCTTTCTTATTTCTGTTGATTTTATCGTTTTATTTCCAAATATTGCCCTCACTCATTTAGCCACAAATGAAGTAAGACACCACAGACTTATGATGCAGTAATCGTGTGATGAGTAAACTCCAGAAAGTGGAGCACATAGCAAAAAATGATGATGGATACCGGATGACACAGTGATTAATACTAATGGAGAGTTGGCAGCTCAGTATCAGCAGCTCATTCTTGCCCTCTGGCTCTTTAGCACTTTACTCAGGTTAGGCTCATGGCTGCTCTGTCTTTGGAAACTTGACGTGTTTATTCATTCAAGATATTTTTAAATTCAACTGCAAGTTTCTGAAGGAAGCGTACAGTGGCCATAATTGGGACCGCAGTTCAACACTCACTGATTATGCTGGGAAGAGACTGTTTTTCCATATAGCAGATAATTAAGATAATTACAATCCTCAGCTACATTTTTAGATTAATTGGCCTACCGTGGCAACGGTAATTATGAGGAGATAGGGGTAAATAGATGGGCCAGTAAACTTAGTACTTAGAAGACCACTGTTTGCTTTATGGCCAGCATTGCTTCTTCTAGCTCTAACCATTTCATAATCCATACCACCAATTTATTACTGCAACCAAGAAGCTGAACCTTAAAGTATTTATTTGAAGCCAAACCTTCTTTGCAGTGAAGAAATAAAAATGTTTCTGATTGTAACTGATGAAATAAGACTTCAGTTTGATATTACAGAAAAGATCAATTAAAAAGCTCTAGTCATTTTATGAAGTCTCCATATTGTGAGCTAACTTGTTCATATGCATATTTGTCAGATGCTAATAATTTGAATTACACAATATTTTGGTATCTTTGTTTCTGTAGCTGTGACATTTGGTACCAAATCTAGTTTAACTGGCTTAACTTGCTAGTGCAGGACCTTGGTTAAACCATGGGTTTTATTTAGCCTGCCTAAATATCTTAAGGTATTGGTAGTGATCCAGGTAGTGAACTACTTACGTAAGCCTAAACATGAGCTTGGTATGCCTTAATCTGAATAAACCACTTCATTAAGCTACTGTGGGCTGTAGAGACAAACCACCTGTACAACCATATAGGATGGAGAATCTGTTGGATGTTACATGTGGCTGAACTCTTTGTTGTGTGCGTTCTTCTAGAGGAGGGCTTTATATACAGAAGTCCGGATGAGGAAGACTTCCACAGATCTGGGACCCCGGACTCAGAGGCTGCAGACGGGCCCTACAGCAGTGAGGAGAGCAGCTCGGCTCTTCCCAGTAATGGAGACAGAGAACTAGGCCAGCACAGCCACCAGGATCCCAGCAGAGACACAAAGACCCCTAACGGAGGCCCCACAAGCCAGATCACCAGTCCCCAAACCAATGGGGGCCAAGGGGCCAAGCCCAAGAGGAAACGCTCTGGCTCAGACTCCAAGTCGGGGAAGCCCCGCAGAGCCCGGACTGCCTTCACCTACGAGCAACTGGTGGCGCTGGAGAACAAGTTCAAGTCCACACGCTACCTGTCAGTGTGTGAGCGCCTCAACCTGGCCCTGTCCCTCTCCCTCACTGAGACCCAAGTTAAGATCTGGTTCCAGAACCGGCGAACCAAATGGAAGAAGCAGAACCCTGGAGCCGACACCTCGGCCCCCACGGGAGGAGCAGGAGGCACGGGAGGCACAGGGGGAGGAGCGGGAGGAGGCTTGGGAAGCCTCAGCCCTCTGAGCCAATCCCCTCCAGTCAGTGGGCATCTGGCCATGCACACAGGCTATGCCGGCCACCATCACCCCCCTGCTGGGAGCCTTGTCCAGCTGCCTTTCCTCACCGCCAGCCACGTCCTGTCTCCCTTCATGCTGGGGACACAGAGTTATGCTGCACCTGCGTTCTACAGCACACACCTGTAGATACACACAAACACACACAGAAGCCCTGACTGAAATGTCCCAGTATGAACTGCAGCACAGCGTTCAGCTCCTCCCCCTTTTTTACTACCGTTTAAAGGCTTTAATTTTATTTTGATAGAATGTTAATATCTTGCAGAACTGTACATAAATCTATGTTCTAGCTCTGAATGCTGTTTTAAACACTGTAATAGACAAATAGTTGATCTCATTGTTTTCTTTTCTAAAGTCTGTAAAAATATTGAATGTTTATTTAAGACTTGAGAATGGCTTGATCTATTGTCAGTACCATGTAACTCCAGCTGTGATCGTTTTCATTTCTTTTATTTATTGAGGTGGTTAACAGTTTCCATAAAATCCTTGGATGTACTGAGTCCTCAGCTCAACATGGTATTGTCCTTTGATATTAAAATGATGACAATTAAACAGAAAAGTATCCCAGTAATGTTTTTTTTTAATAACAGTGAGCTGAAGCGTTGGGTGCTGCAGTGCCTCAGAGGTAAGTAACTTCCATGCAGGGTTTGGGTGTGAAGCTAATCCTGGGCCTGTTGGTTGGTTTGGATATCTGTGAGGTTTCCTGTTTGTCAAAAACAAACCAATAAAAAAATCCAAATGGGAACTGGAAAATATTTATGCGAGGAAGGGGTTTGCAAACAATACAAATCTCAAAAACGATAAAGATAATTACAGTGAAATGACTTTTCTGTCATAGAAATATGAGACGTGACGAATATAACGTCGATTACAATCTTTCGTTAATGTTTTGACAGACAGCACAATAGGCCAATGACAATAAGAATAGCACTGAGCCGAGCCAATCATGTGCCTGGAAAACAGACTGAGCCGCGTGATACGGATAAGTTGAAGTAGTGCGCACGGACCGCAGCGGGAGCCGCACAGCACGTGCAAAGTCCACTAAGAGTGCGCGAGATTTTCTTTTAATAAAAGGAAAATTGAAAATTGAACATTTTAACGAAAACTGGAGCGACAGTGTCACAATGTCACCATTTTTGTTTGTCTCAAAAGACCAGAAAACTGTTGAAAAGAAGCGAGAGTGCAGTGAGAGTTTGCAGTTTTTGCTTCTTTGTCGGACTTTAAATACTGTGCTTGAAGCATGTGCCCAAAGAGCCAGTAACAGGAGCATCTGGAGCAAATCCCTGCTGAACAGAGTGTCGAGCGGCCTTTCTTTAAACATTTCATTATTCCAGATGATTTAGTTTCAGTTCAGCTGAGTGTATGTCCGTTTGTTTATGTTCTCCTTTATTTACATTTGAGCGCCTTTAATTTATAACAATTTTTTTTTTTTTGAAATTTTATCTTGTAATGATGTCTACAATATTTATCCGGAAGTGACAAAAATGTTTTATTTGTCTGTTTTTGTAATACTTGAAGCTTTTGATTGGTCAGGATTAAATAGAGCTGTATCATGTTCCACAGGACATTTATGGTCTGACACAAAATGAAAAACATTTAATCAAAATGAATCTTTTATCTTCAGTTAAAAAAATAACAATAAAAAATAAATAAATCCAACTTATTTTAGCTCACGAGCCTCAGGAGTGAAAGTCTTCACAGGACTCTGCAGTGTTGGCAAATCGAAGAACATATTTAAGAGGAAACGGCATCAAATCTAGTTGGTTTATCAGTCATCGTTAAGTGTAAGCATCTCTCTGAGTGGGATTCTTTTGTTTCGTGTTATTATCAGAGAAAAGCGCCAGTGTTAGTCTCTGTTGCTTAAAAGGGGAAAGTGCTGTGACAACCAGCCTGCTTTCAAAGTGTTTGTGCTGCTGTTAAATATGAAGAACATGATTCACACACTGCGTATAAAACACGGATCTATAGCCACCCTTACTGTAGGCAT
The DNA here is from genome assembly GCF_041146795.1 of Maylandia zebra. Classification (NCBI taxonomy): domain Eukaryota; kingdom Metazoa; phylum Chordata; class Actinopteri; order Cichliformes; family Cichlidae; genus Maylandia; species Maylandia zebra. The sequence goes on along the minus strand of NC_135168.1, from coordinate 3,256,107 downwards.
GTGTACATTTTTTTCCTCAAATGGCTATTTGCAAAATAGTTTTAGGCATTTCTGCATTGGATGTATTTTTCAGCCCTCCGATCAAAATAGGAACAACAGATGAAGTAGAGTCTGCAGCATGATGTCAAGACATCGACAGGACGCTGACAGTCAACACAGAAGGAGGTCAAATGCTCCAGAAAGACACGCCTCCCGGATATTAATGATAGAAAGCTTTTAAAAAAAAGCAGCGGCCACCCTTCAGTAGTAGCATTTTTTCATTTAACAAAAAGTGATATAGAGTAGTATTTTTTTAGTTTCACATGAACTTTGCATATTCATGCAGCGTCTGTCAGCTAGCATGCCTCCATCACTTTCTGCAGTCACTCCACTGCAAGAGGCCACACGTGTTTCAAAGGTGCGTTGATATAATCCCTGAATAATTTGTGCAGCGTGTCCGGGTGCAGTGGATATCACTTTGACTCCCACAACATCCCATCCTGAACTTAAATTGCTTCATATAGAATACCAAGTTAGAAGACGGTACTCTGTGCACTCATCCAGTAGCTTAACAATCTACAGCCAATCATATGAAACTGCTTAGAGCAACTGAAGTTCTAGTTTGGTTAATAGTTTAACTTGAAAAAGCTGTGTTGAGGTTTGGGTTCAGATCTCAGCACAGCTTAAACAAAAGTGTTGATACACATTTGGCAGCACAATTAATGCTTGAAGCTATATTATCACAGTTTTTCCCCACAAACTGGTATAAATGAAACAAGCCCAAAACAGATAAATTAGTGTGTGTGGGCGTCGTGTGGGAGTGACTGACTTTTAGAGCTACAGCTCCTTGTTTCAGCACACCTGTCAATCACGGCAGCCACACCCCTGATTTAAGCTTTCCAACTGTCACGAAGGAGGAGCCCGCTGTTATGCAGCAGGCTGTAAACATGTTCCGTAGTTTTTGCTGTAAACTGGACGTTTTAACATGACGGTCATTGAGGACTCACAAATTTTTTTTAACCAGGATCAAGTGGCCACTAGAGGAGCTGCAGGTTTTAGCATTTCTTATTAATAATGGTAATAATAATAATAATAATAATAATAATAATAATAACCAGCAATAAAATGATAGCTGATGTTTGGACAGGTGTGGATCCCAGAATCATTAGATTTGTTATGTCATCATTGCAAAAGTACCGACTGAATAACACGTTCCATGTGCCTGTTAGACAGCACAAAGGAACAACCATGTTCTGCATAGACAAAGTTGCCGCCTTTATGGATAATATAGAAGTCCAAGGGATTTAATGACGCTGAAACAGTCCGGAGTGAGGTGGTAGGACAGGCTAAGGAAGTCTGTGTGAGTGTTTCAGGAACGGCATGTCTGCTGGGGAGGAGTGCTGGTGGATCCTCGTGGCATCAGATCAAGGCAGCAGCAAGCAGTGAAGCCTGGAGAGGCAGAGCAAATCATGGATGAGATGAGGCTTTAAGGTGTCCCATGGGAAGCCAGGACCAACCCTACAAAATCCACAATCAGAAGTCAGCAGAGTACAAGTTCCAACCATTCATCCATCCTCTCCTGCTTATCCAGTACAGGTTTAATGGGGGCTGCAGCCTATCCCAGCTGTCATAGGGCCAGAGGCAAACACAGAACACTCACACTCACACTTACAGCCTATTAAACTGACCCCATGTAAGTCTTTGGACTGTGGGAGGAAGCCAGAGAGAACCCATGCAGACATGGGGTTCTCCACACAGACACGCTGACGATGTGACCCCAGAACCTTCTGTGACACAACAGTGCCAACAACGCCACGTTGCCCCTACCAGGCATCATTAGTTGTGCTATGAGAAATGTAGGATCTTGTGTTACTGAAGCTAAATTATTTAGTTTCAACCATTTGTGAAAAAACATTCTCTGTAAGACGTGTAATTTGATGGAAATGCATAACTGAGCTGTGAGCTCTTCATTAAGTGCAGAGAATCACAGATCACAGAGAAAAGAAGCAAATCATTTTTCTTAAGCTGCAGGATGTCTGCTGTTCTCGTGATGTCACTGCAATGTAAACCAAATATCACCTGTCTTTTCAATATAGTGTTGCAAATATATATTTATTTACTCCCCTTAGTTGCCACTTATTCCTAAAATAGCTTCACAGGAGAACTTTCCCACAGTCAGTGTTGTTGTGTTCAATGAATCTCGTTTGAAAGGACAGAAAAAAGGCAAAAATGTAACAAGATGCAGGTTTACAATTTTATTCTCACTAAAACACATTTGAAACCTGTCAGTCGCACAAAACACCGACGTAATAAGAAAGCGTAAAAGTCAGCTGATCACTAGCTTTAGCTTCAGCTGCCACAGAAGTGATATCATATGAAACAACTTTCATGTCCTGTATCGAGCATCAGCTTTGAGGTAGAACACACAGAATCCTTTATCATCATATTTCCTTTATCATCATATTTCCCAGCAATTATTGAAACACTTCTTCTTTCATTACAAAGAAACAACAACTCTGGACCCTTAACATTTCACCTTTATTGTACAAAACTGTGGATCAGGTTTGGCGATTCAGTCTTCCAGCTTCCGCCTCCTTCACTGTTCCTACAGAGTCCGCCTCATAAGTTCAACTACAAATACAAAAAGTTCCAATTTGAAATGTGACAATGCATTCTTTAGCTCCTTGTTTCCCTGAATCTCTACAAGAGGTGGAGACATAAAAGAGACATATAAATAACAAACGATAAACGCAGGAGCGGTCGGGGGCTGAAAGGTTACTGAGAGCAACGCTCCACCCGTCTGACTTCAGTTAAAGGCACACGAGCTTAGTTGAGAGCATAGTTGAACTGGTTGGAGAACTTGTCGTGTTTCCTCTTGTCGGCCTTATTCATCACCTGAGCCACTCGTCTCAGGGAACTCCTGAAGGGAGGGAGAACAGAGCAGGGAGGAAATGAGAAGGATTGATGGGAAAAATCCAAAGAAACAATAACTTTAAGCCCAGGAGCTAAAACCCATTCTGCTCATCTCTAGCTCCATATTTCTACTCTTAGACTGTGATACTTGCCTCCACAGTTTAAAAAATAATGAATCATTGGTTATTTTATGGACTTGGTCTAGGCCTTGGACTAAGAGCACTTTGAGAATCAACTCGATGGTGCAAAAATAGAATTTCATTTCCATCACAGTGTCATCTGTGGATTTGTTTTGTAGATTTGGTGAAAGAAAACAAATGATGTGTTTCTTGTGATATGATGCTAGTAAGTGCCTAAAATACACTGATTAATTGGGTCTTAGCTAGCCTACCCATAGATGACAGTTTAGCAGTGAGGTGCCTTTTTGAGGCCTGTGTTCAGTGGCTTAACTTTATTTAACTCGATGTACGCCACACTGTTTTGTCTATGACAAAGTTTCCATCTTTTAGTTAGTTGGTTGTTTCCAGTTTCACCAAGCACTTAGCTCCTACACTCAGAGAATCATCTAGAAGCTGAAGTTAGCATCCGTACTTGTTAAAGACTTTCTTCTCTAGTCTGCAGCGGGACGTGTTGCTGCTCTGCTTCAGGTCGCTGAGGTGGGGGTATTTCTTCTTCTTTCCTTTCCCTTTTTTACCGCCCAGCCGCTCAGAACCCAGGTCCTCTCCTGTTGCTGCCTCAATGTCTCGCATCAACTCTGCATCTCGCCAATCTGCAACAGAGAGACCAATGTTACTCTGCTCCTGGAGGACGTTTAGGATTCTCCCGCTCTTCATCGCACCTCATTCAGAGAGATGAAGAGGCGTGGCACTTTTGTCTATATAATCCAGCAGTGCGGTGCAAAGATCTGCCAGGTGGAACAGAGAGAGCTGCTGCAACAGTGGGACAAGATCAGAGGTCCTGAGAAAACTATGAAAACTTTTTTCATTTCAGCTGAGATTTGTTCTGTGCAGCAACACCTGTGGCTTTGACAGCAGTGGGCGTCCTGTAGCAGCACGGCCACGGGATTAAAAGAAATACCCGTTCACCATCGGACCACTTCACGTCAGCCTGGACTGACGTCCTGCCCCAGGATCCCTGCCAGGATTTACAAACAGGACTTTATGTTGTTTAATCCAATATGGCCATTAGGAAAATGTTCTCTGAGATCATAGACCAAGGCAGCTGAGGGGAATTTTCTCAGACTTCTACACACTATTAATGATTTAAAAGAATCCAGGTTTCACTTATTGTCCAGCTTTTCTATACAGCCTATGGACTAAGGTTAAGACTGGGACTGAAGCCTCAAACTGGACTAAAACAAACAAACATTTAAAAATGAGGATATTAAACTTCTCTCTGCACGCGTACTTTGTGTGTTTCAGCCACAAAGGCCTGGTGCGTGTGAGGTTACTCCCTGTATGAGCTGCTATGAAAGCCTAAAACTTGAACAAAAACCAATTTGACTGAGAAGTGTAATGAAGTAATTAGAAGTGATAATGTAAATGAGCTCACAGCGGCGGGCCTTACAGAGCACGGGTCGTAAACCGTGTGTCCTGCGGCTCATTCGGATGCAATTTTGGTGTTAATGAAAACTGTAACGTCATAATTCTGGCTGATAAAGTAAAAGCAGCAGTAATGCAGAGCAATGACGATCTAAACGAAGAGACGTTTCTAGTTAATGATGTACTGCGAAGGAATTCCAGATAAACCTGCGGTAATGCAAAGTAATTACACCGTGATTGTGATGGGCCTGAAGCCACACACTCCGTCAAAACACTGACCCCAGCTCAGAGCGAGCGTGTATGCAGGGTTATTAATCAGCTGCTCTGACCCGGGTCTGACTGGACCTTCAACTATCCCTCATCACACTCTCACACACGCTGGAGCAGTAATTGAAAAGCAGCTGGTGTATTTAGGGGACTCATTACTGCTATAAGAGGAGCAGCTGCATTTACATTCATGCGTGTTCAGAGTGTGTGTCACTTTGTTGTTGAAAGTTTCAGAGAAAATAAAAAGAGAAGAGATGAAAGAAGAATCGAAAGAAAAGCACGAGAGGAGAAAAAAGACAGGCAAGCGCGAATAACAGTGGGAATTTAATCAGTGTTGCAGCAGGGCTCTTTTCTCCGTCAACACCTCTTAGTCTGTCCAGCTGGGGTCTCTGTGTGTGTGTGTGTGTGTGTGTGTGTGTGTGTGTGTGTGTGTGTGTGTGTGTGTGTGTGTGTGTTAGGGCAGGGGGCAGAGGTGTGTGTGCGCCTGGGGTCTTTGGTTGGTTCAAATGTAACTCGGTTACGCATCACTTAACACAAGGAGCCTGCATATATGTGACAGAGTAGCACAGCATCCATTTCCCTCCTCCTGTCAATCACCTGAATGGACTTCTTATTTTTTGGTAAGAGTGTGTGTGTGTGTGTGTGTGTGTGTGTGTGTGTGTGTGTGTGTGTGTGTGTGTGTGTGTGTGTGTGTGTGTGGGTCTGAGTCAGACGCATAACGCAACATACAATTCTTATTATAAGACAAGAGCAGAGCTAAAAAAAAAAAGAGTAACACAGTCATGAGAAAAAGGACATTTGCACAGACCTCTGTGTCTCTGTGCAGGTAAAAATCAAAGCACACCCCATTGGTCAGTAAATTGTAGAACCACCTTCAGCAGCATTACCTTGAAATGTCTGTCTTCTGTGTGACCTTACCTGCCTCTGTTCTGAGCTCTGCGCCAACAGAACTTGTGCCCCGCCCACAGTTCTCTATGTTATCCAGGTGATGTTGTAAGAGAGAAGCCTGCACCTTGAATGTGAGAAACTAAAAAACATTTGAGGTCAAGGAAGGAAGCTGGGAGAGGTGCAGCTTCCCACACCGTTTCCATGGCAACGATGACTGTTGTTTTGTTTGTCCCATGAATGCTGGAAGATCTGGATTTTGGCAGATGTATTCTACTTTTTCTTGTGTCCCTTTTTATTCATTCGTTTATTTTTAAAGGGTCACCACTCCTGAGTGCGCCTCTGCAGGCTCCCGCCTTACACCTCAGACATTATTTAACTTTCTAGTTGGGGTGGCTGTAGCTCAGGCGGTACAGCAGGCCATCTACTGATCGGAAGGTTAGTGGTTCGATTCCTGGCTCCTCCAGTTTATCCTTAGGCAATATACTAACCCCAAGTTGCGCTTCGATGGATGAATGTTCGTGAGGAAGCACTGAAAACGTAGAAGAAAAGTGACTGAGTGAATGTGTTGTATAGAGTGCTTTGAGTACTCTGGGAGAGAAGAAAAGCACAATATCTATAGTATATATATATATATATATATATATATATATATATATATATAGTCAGACTTCCTCCTTATTTCTTGCCTAGAGGTGCAGGCTCCTCTAAAGACACATCGCCACCTCCGCTTCACCTGGAGAGAAACATGTTTCCTTAGATTGAAAAACGGGGGCAGGGCAGTATGCAGATCGTAGTAGAGATCGCACAAGGCTGTTGTTTCCGAACGAGTCCGACTTGCTAATAAGAACAAAATAGGCTGGCACGCACTTTTCATAAACGTTGCGTGGGAACCAACTTTCTGCGGAGAATAAGAATGATTCCATACAAACATTAGTGAATGAAGCTCGTCTTGTGCGGCTGTCTTCTGGTGACCCTTCCAAACCCTGGCTGTTAGTTCCTCTACTGTCATAAACTCGAACATCTGACATTCTGAGTCGTGCAGAGACTAAGATGTAACTGGCTTTTGTTGTTTTGTTTCTCTGAGCATGGGAGCAGCATATTCACCCATGGCAGGGCGAATATGCTGGGATGTGTCCTCCTGGAAAGATGGCGATTGTCTTGACTGTTTGCACTTGTGAATAATCTTAATAAACTTCATATCATCTGGTAATGACTTCGTAACCTCTCTAATACTGATGGGCAGCAACAGCTGCTGATGTCTTTCGCCCTGGATGCTCCACTAATTCTGCTTTTTTCCACATGCTGATGAACAGTTAATCAAGTGCACTTGATTAAGAGCATCGGGTTGCTACTAAACTCCTATGGAAGCAGTAAAGTAGTACTTACTTCAAAGGGCTGCACAGAGTCCTATGAAAACATTTGTGGCTAGATAGTAGCAGTAAATTTCACTAACAGTTGTAAATAGAACTGAGTCACCATAGCAACAGATGCCTGCAGTATTCACCAGAAGACTGAAAAATAATCTTCACTATGATTTACAGGCTGTCGCTTATAGGAATCTGTGTTCAGTTTAGCTTTTAATCCGGAAACTTGACAGCAAATGGATTCAATTAAAACACGAATATTTATAATCTTTGATTTCCTCCATTTCCTAATTGCCTTTTGTGTTGTGGGTGTGTCTGTCTATAGTTTTCAATTTCTAGTTCACACCCTAAATAATAATATGGATAATAAATTGCTTCTACTTTCTGATAAGTTAGACATCGTTTCTTTAGGCCGGCTGTGTGCTTCCTCACCACCTGCTGCTTCTCATCTGTCAGTCACCGGCTTCATCAAACTCCATTAAGAAATCCTTCGCTGCCCTACTGACTTCAGTATAAGGAAGCCGACCAGGAAGACTGACGCTAATCTCGACCGGGTTCACATCAGCCAGCTCACCCTGTTGTACTTTGTTGACTTGTGGTCATCTGGAAGCAATTAAGCAGGAAGGTTCAGCTATTGCTTTGTGGACACTGCAGGATTAATATAGCTGTAAAACAAAGGCACTGCTGCTACATGACTGACAGTAACTCAAAGAAGACTTCCATGATGACAGTGCTCTTGGACGGCAAATGACACTAACAGCTAAAGTACTTCTTATCCTCTAAAAGCATTCAGAGAGGATCCAGACTGCTGACAGATTGTACTGATGGAATTTTATGGTTACATCAAGTGAAGCTTTTGATTTTTATTCTCTGGCTGACAGAACTTTTTGGTAACACAACTGTACTGTTACAAATACACTTACAGTCAGAGTCTGATATTAGCTTCCTTGGAGCGGTCTACAGGGGTGGTTACTACGGGCAACCCTTGGCATGGATATAAGGCAATAATTCAGCAAAAACAATTATGTTTGAGCGTAGCTGCTACTGTAGGAAGTGTGTGTGTTACTGGCCGTTTAGGCTCACTGTATGCGCCTGTGGATGTTTGAAGAGGTAAAAGCAGCTGAGGCCAACAGTTCATCAAGTTATTCAGGCCAGCGCCCCCCTACTGTGAAGTTGATGTGTGTGTATGTGCGTCTAAGACTCTTGGATCGATACTGTAGTTGGTAACAAAAGATGCTATTTCACAACTCACTGGACTGCAAGCTACAGCTACACACACACACACACACACACACACACACACACACACACACACACACACACACACACACACAGAGCAGCTGGTTAAGACACTGCAGGCAGCTGCTGGACATCCTGCAGACTGGAGACGCAGCCACATGACCTGAGCCGTCCCTCACATACACTCATTTCTAATTCTGTCGCTCTTGGTTACTCTCAAAGAAAAGCTGAGCATTTTTAACTCTTCCACCTCCAACTCCAGGTCCTGTCTTTGTGGCAGTGCCACAGCCTGCATACATCATAGAGCTCTCACTGCCACCTCGGTCACACATCACCCTTGACACCTGCCTCCGTCTCATTCGTGCATGTTTCTCATTTCTACAGACTTTCCATCCTCTCTACTCCAGAACATGCCTCCCCCTCAAGGCTTGACTCCCTACACTCACTTCGAGCATCTCCATAGCCTCTGTCACCCTGTCCACAACCACAGGCTCAGAGGTCAGCCCTGATGTAATCCCAGATCCACCCAGAACCGCTCGCATATTTCTCTGCCACTCCTGACTTCCTCCTCCTTCCTCTAGAGTCACAAAGACTCTGTGTGCCCTTCCCTTACAAACCTTTGATGCTATTGTTAAAAGTTATCCCTCTGATGACATTTCTTCTGTGTGATTCAAATGTGTTTGTATTTTTCACTTCTCACCAGGCTGCTGCTCTCTCTTCCTCCTTTCTTCCTGCTCCTCCCTCTCTCGGTCCTCCTGCCGGCAGGGTCGACCCTCCTGGTCTCGTGGAACGATGGGGCCATGGAAAGGACACTGAGGAGACACAGGCCTCGCTCAGTTTGGTGAGCCAGAGGGAGACCAACAGCTTCTCACTTTATGACAGACTCCAAGTTTATCCTGTTACCTTGAAGCGGTCCTGCCGCTGACAGAGCTTGCCATCACCCAGTGGAGCTCTGCAAAAATGGCTGACAGGAACGAAGCTCCCAGGGAAGGAGATGTATCTGCTCCTGCTCTCTGCCAGCAGCTCTTCATTCTCCACCTCCTCCTCCACCTCTGCTGGAACCCAGAACTGGTGCTGAGAGGCTGACCTGCAGCGGAAAGAATGTGACACATGTTAAATGAATGTTAAAGAAGAGTAAACGCTCTGTAGCTTTAATATCACATTAAAATGATCCTTTTTACTTTATCATCTGTGACACAACACACAGATCAGTAAACTAGGGACGGTGCTTGTCTGGTGCATACTTAATGATCCTGCCAGCGCTGGGCTGCTCCTGACCCCAGTAGAACAGGTCCAAACCAAATGGAACCACTGGAGCGTTGACACTGGTCTGCTTTGAACTGGACTGAGATGAACTGGGCTCCGAGGAGCTGCTGCTAAATGGAACACGTTTGGAGAACCATTAAAAACCTTTCCAAGTTCCTCAGACTTCACACTGTTCTAGTCTCTCCTTTATATTTACAACAGTTGGCGTCACTGAGACATAACACGGCAGTGTTACTATATGACTATAATGTAGTGAGAAGAGGAGGGGGTGGGAGATGGTTGCTGGGGGTTTACAGAAAGCAGACCTGCAGAGGCAGCGGTCAGACTTCACCTGGATTCTATGGGCGGCGGCATCTTCTCTCTAAGGAGGTGCAGTGTGGCGACAACAGAGGTTGGATCCTGAACCTCTTCTGCAAGCTGCTTCAGCCGCCTCATTGAAGAATAAGAGGAGGAAGAAAGAGGAGGAGCTGCAGGTTTTTTAGTGGAAGGTTTCTTTTCTGCGACTGATCCTGTTGAGGTGGAAGGAGAGGGATCCAAACCTGCAGAGAGAGGCGGATATCAATGTGTAAGGACCGGTTCGTCTGACATCTGGGTTTATTTTCGCTCCAGCTCCCAAGAACTAATAGTGAAAACACGCTGCTCACTCTTCCTTCCTCTGATTAAAATGGCCAACATCAGTGGTGATCGCTAACATCACCTGCTCATTAATGTCACCTGAGAACATGGCCGCTGAAACTTTAGCATGCTTTCTGTGCTCTCTCCAAGCTGCTGAACTCTTGAGCCGCTCCCTCTTACATGTTTGGCTTCTTAGGAGCCAGACTTGAATTTTTGAAAGTGGTATTGAGCGATAGTTCTTGAAACCTTCACAGAACCTTCTGAACCCCGAGTTGTGTTCATTGGAGTGTGAGCATGTGCGCACATTAGACAGAAAGTAAGTGCAGAAAAATAGTGCTGAAAATGTGTGTGAATGGGTCAATGAGGCATGTTATGTAAAGAGTTTTGAGCACTTGAGTATATAAAGAAGTCCCCTTTTATTTTCTGCCCACATTGGTACATCTGGGATTACTGCCTGATCTGGAGTGCCGACAGGAATGAAGACAGACCTCCAGCAGTGTGGGGTTATATCTCCAGGATAAGTGAAGTCAGACGCTGGCTGTTGTGTGTGTGTGTGTGTGTGTGTGTGTGTGTGTGTGTGTGTGTGTGTGTGTGTGGTCAAGCACAATATCATCTGGAGTCTCCGGGGATTGAACAAGACTTAAACACACACACACAGCAGGTGAGATCAGAGGGATGCAGTAAGCCGAGAGCTGCCAACATGCTGATCCCAAACATTATTAGGACTGACCCGAGTGCTTCAGGGATTCAATCACTGGCACAAGAGACTAACACAAGTCATTCACACGGTGCACGGCCTGTTCAAACAATAAGACAGGTTCATATTTTCCGACTCTTTCTTCTTCTTTAATTAAACGGTACATGGACTGTTTCTTATAAAGAGCTTTTCTTTTCTGTCTGAGCACTCAAAGCACTTTGCAGCACACTCACTGAGTCATTCATATAAGCACTACTTCCTATGGGTAAGTGCTTTCTATCTAACATTCACATATATTCATACTCCAAAGCAGCGGTCCCCAACCCCCGGGCCTCGGACCGGTACCGGTCCGTGAGAGTTGAGGCCTCAGGTGTGAAATGTGTGGTTTTCAGGGTTTTTATCAGTGTTCAGCGTTATTTTGTTATCGTTTTTATCGTTAACTCTGTTTCCCTGGGTCTTTTCACGTGTGTTATGAATAAATTTTCTTTTTTCGGTACTGGTACTAGTTTTATTTTGTTGTATTTATCCGCGACACCTTAAAGGCCGGTCCGTGAAAATATTGTCAGGCATAAACCGGTCCATAGCACAAAAAAGGTTGGAGACCGCTGCTCCAAAGGATGCACTGGAGAGGAACTTGATGTTGGTATCTTGCCCAAGGATGTGTGGCATGTAGACTGGAGCAGGCAGGAAACAAACCAGCAACCGCCTGATAAGAAAACCAGTCAACTTAATAATATAAAAGATGGCTAAAGCTACTGTGACATCGCCATTCGATTAGTAAAGTTCTGTCTTAAAGCCTCATTGTTACAGTCGCCTTCTTACAATAATCAGAAAATGACAAGCAAGGGATGAATCTGAAGGACATTGTATGCTCAATGTAGCCCTGCCCTAAAGCATAACCAGCTTTATCATCCTTCTGGACATCATTTACTAAATGGACATGCTATTTTCAATAACACTCAAAGGTAGTAGCTGAGGCCATAAACCTGTCAGAAAAGCTGTGTTTCTGAGGCCACAGAGCAAAGAAGCTGAAGGTCATCTTCCCCCTGAGCTGCTGGCTCACAGAAGCATCTGGTCATCAGGAGGAATGCAGATAAAACACCTGGAAGACCTTAGAAGTCTATCGTTTACACACAGTCCACTGGAGAGCATGCATTAACTGAAATGACTCAGTGATGTTTAAATCACTCTGTATTCTTTGCACTGTTTAAGCTTCAACCAGCACTCTTCGTGTCCTCTTCTCCTGCACTGGGTTCTTTTGGGCACGAACTGCAGAATCAGTTCATGCTAACAACAAACTGCTAATATAACAGCAGCAGATGGAAATGGGGAATAAAGTCAGGGACAGGGAAAAACAGCACAGTAACTGTGATCACGATTTCCGTAATTTACTGCGTTGCAAATGGAGTTAGTGAATCCGGAGAAGATACAGGCGGTCACCGGAAACGAGATTCGAGAAGCATCTAAAATGACAGAAAGCAATCGCATGGAGTTTACAAGCCATCCTGAAGACTGACTGTGCAATAACCGAGACAGGCTCGTTGAAACAAAATACATCTACTTCCAGACACTGCACAAACAAAACCCCAACAATTCAATCAACCTGACTTTCGGCTGTGCAGTGGCAGGCATAGATCGAGATCTAGGTAAGCATACATTTCTTATATCAGAACTATGATAACGAGACATGAAACTCAAAGTGAAACTCAGCTGAAATCTATGGGATGATTCTGTAAGAGCACAGCTCATGACAGCTGTATCCGGTTGTTCAGTCTGACGTCACTAGCCGTGTCTGGGCCTAAACTCCGCTGCAGGTCCATATATCAAACGATCACTGTGGCATTACTGAGAGTTGAAAAACTGTCTAAAGTCTTTCATCTTTAATAAAATGATCAGCGTTCTGCTCTACCAGGTGTAACAACTGAGTTTAACATCCAGGCATCCATGAAAACGGAATTTATGACATTTAACGGAGTTAGAAGCTAGCGAGCTAACTCCCTGCTAGCTTCTATCTAAATACAATATAGCATGTCCTGACTGCCGGGTTTTGGAAACAAATTCAAACGTACAGCTCTGTTATCACTTCCAGCATAAATGAAGACAGAAAACTAAACAGCAGTGACGTTTGTAGGGTTACTGAAGTTGGGCTAGCTGGTATATAATGATGTGCTACGTGACCGCTAGCGACACAGCTATGTTAGCATAATATAAACAAGCTAACTTTTTTTCCACTCGATAAAAGTTAACGTGAGTGTTCTCGGTGGTCAGGAACAAATGTAATCGCATGGCAGGATGCTGTAAACGGACCAAACTTCAGCCAGGAGAACAACTGAGATAATCCATCCACAATACGAGGTTAGTCATTCATATACTGCTGCATGGGCTGGGCTGTAGTTACATCCTAAGGTTTTAAAAACTGAGCTTAAATAAATGATTAGCGGTAATAAAAGCCGAGGGAGGTCAACAGTGATCACTGACTGTTTTAGGAGCTTTTTGAGATTAAATAGAAGAAAATACAAAACATTAAACATGTTAACAACACAAAAGCCATATTAAACGCAGACTACTTTAGACCCGGAAGTAGGATTCGTCACGTCATCACTTAACGACCGGATAACCTCCAATAAACGACATTTGTTGCTGATAATTTTGTGTTTTTTGTTAAAATCAGATTTGACTGGTGAGTGTAGTTTTACATGACAGTGATTTTTTAAATAATTCATGGCGCTTTTCCCAGTTCATGGAGATTGGGAATTAAAAATACCTCCCCAAACACACACAGACACACACACACCTGCTCATTTCAGAGCACCAAATGGAAGAGGTTAGTCTGCTTGTTGTGGATGTTAAGACACACAGATCAATGGGAGGAAATGTGTATAGTAGTGTGTGTGTGTGTGTGTGTGTGTGTGTGTGCCTGGGTTGTTAGAGAAAGACACAAATGCGGGGGGTTAACAGGGTGCAAGAAAAAAAGAGTGAAAGAGAAAGAGAAGAAAGGCAGGAAGAGGTATTGATTTTCCCAGGTTAAGCAGGGCCTGTAATTAAAATGTTAATTTGAGAAAGAGAGCGATAGTGTACTGACAGCAGAGAGAGGGATAAGAGGACTGATAATCAGGATGACAGAACAAGACAGAGAGGTGGAATGAGAAAGTGGAAAGAAGGGGACACGGGAAGACGAGAAACAGAAGGAGTGGACGAAGTCAGGAAGAATTGAAAAGAAAGAAGAGGAAATGCTAAAAAATGATAAATGTGATCCACTGGCAGAGATGAAAAGAGTGAGAGGAACCGAAATGCTATTGTGATCAAGGAAATTAGGAGAGAGAGGAAAATGGATATGATAGGGGAGGAACAAAGACGAACTCTCACCCATCCATACATCGGATTCTACTTTTGATCCTGCAGGACCATTAATTCACCAGGTCAAACCCCTCACCTCTCGACCCAACAGGAACATTCATTCATTTAGTGAAGACAAAAATTAAAGCAGAAAAAGAAATGAAGCTGCCCGTCTGAGTAAATGCAACATTCGGTGTTAACATTTACATTTCAGCTGAGTACTCACTACAACCTGTTACCAAGGCTTCAACGATCCATCCTTACATTTATAATTATGCAAGAGCAATGTGTCCAATCACATTTGGGTTTCTGAAAAGTCCTGGACTTCATCTAAAAACCAGCAAAAACTCGTAAACATTTGGATTAAAGATGAAAGCCTGTACCTGATTGTTTGATTGAACACCCACTACAGTGATGTGTGCAGGCAAAGCAGAAACACTGAGTCAAAGTCCAAATACTTCTTATTTCTTTACAATTTAAAGAAGATGGCATTGGGACTCTGTGTGTGCGTGTGTGTGTGTGTCCATTTGACGATGGGTGGTAAAATCTGAGTGCAGGGCTAATAGGGGCTCATTAAAGAGGTTGCATTGTTAATTTGGTGTGGCCCCTCTAGATCATTACCTAGGCCACTAATCACCCTGACAAACACACACGCACGCACAAGTGCACACACACACACGCACGCACAGCTGTTTTGGGCCCATCAGATATAATCTAATTACTCTAACGTCTAACTGATTAGTAATGGAGGGAGGCGGGAGTGGATGGGTTCACAGGTAAAACAGGCTCAGTGTGAATGTAATGACTCAGGAAGGTGGTGCCAAGCACTCGCTGGGGGTCAAAGGTCACAGTGCAGCCAAACTACATAGCTGAGCCAGCAATAAGTGCCTGGGCAACAACATCCTGTGTTATGATGTCATTAACACTAACACATAAATATGGTCGGCCTCTCTCTTACACGCACACACAGTACATAACTTCACATATGAAATCGTATGAGTGATGGAGGGGTGGAGGCAACGCTGCTCGTGGCAGAACACACTAAAATCCTGAGAGAGGTTTTAGTATTTACTGTTGCCTGGAGCTTGTACGTATTAAAAACAGTCAAACTGCAACTTAGATTTGCAAAAAATGTTATCATGTAGCTGACATAGCAATAAAATGCACAGGCGGCTGGTTACTGACCTGAAAATTTGACCTTTAACCCAGTTTGCTGCCTGGAGGCTAGACATGATCCATACATGTCCAATGCAGCCGTGGTATACGAGGGACTCTCACAGCCATTCATATGTAAGCAGCAGAAAAAGGCTTGCAGAAACAAGAGTGTCTCTATTACAAACCTACGCTGCCTTCAGGAGAGATCAGCGCACATCATGCAATTTGTCTCATTTCAGCCACCAAACATCTTTGGCAAACTCCCCATAAGAAACTGGCTTTCTGTGTTTTTTATTTTGTGGGAAATCACAACACAACTTTTGTTTCTTTTATTTTTAAAGTGACTCCTATTTTTATTGTGCATGTCCAAGAGAATGCAGCTTCACTGTAACAGACGTCTGAGATGGATGCCAGCACACGCTAACGTTTGAATTTTTACCAAGACATGGACATGGACTAAGTATTAATTTATTAAAGTCGGATGAGTGTGTGATCAGTTAGGGAAGAGCACACAGAAATGCAAGAGCTTGCCGAATGCAGAGCAGGAACGGTTGTACCAAGCTTTACACATCCTGGGAGCCGTCACAGTCAGCTTTGTGATTCCCCACAGAATCACAGAAAGCATCACACCATTCTCTGATGAGGAGTTTATCAAAGAGTGTCTGAAAAAACAAAGAATGAGAATGTGGCCCTCGCCAGGCGAACGGTAACAAAACACACTGAGGACACTGCAGGACACCTGGAGCTTCAGATGAAAAACAAATGCGATCATTTTGGTTCTGGACAAGACCTCTGATGTCTACAACACAGCCCAGTTACTCATCTTTAAATATTGGATAATGACAGAGCTTTAGATTAGGACTGGATTAGGACTAGGCAGGACTGCTTTGTTCACCGAGGTGATGTCCAGATAAAAGTGATTGAAATCAACCCAGAACTGAAATTGGTATGTGCTAAAAATCAACCATATTGTTGATGTTTTAACTAAAATAGTTAACTTGACAAGACGTTTGCTGCACTTTCAGAGGAGACTGAAGATGGTGACATAGACTACCAGTCAGCTGTCAGGTGTTTACTGGGCTTTTTGATGTTGCTGAGCTGGTAGTGCATTGATTTAAAAAAATATACTAGACTGTTGCTTTGGCCGTGTTCATCATCTCTGGGATTACTGTTGTCTTCGGCCTTCTTTAGCATTAAAATCTGTTTGGACGAGAGACAAGCTATAAAAACCAATTCAACACTTTGAGTCAAGTTCAGACATTATGTCTCCTTCATTTATAACGTCATGACAAGGGAAGGCCATTAATCTGACAACCTACTGTCCAGGAGACAGTCTACCGTCCAAGAGACAGCCTACTGTCCAAGAGACATTACTGTCCAAGAGACAGCCTATTGTCCAAGAGACATTACTGTCCAAGAGACAGCCTACTGTCCAGGAGACATTACTGTCCAAGAGACATTACTGTCCAAGAGACAGCCTACTGTCCAAGAGACATTACTGTCCAAGAGACAGCCTACTGTCCAGGAGACATTACTGTCCAAGAGACAGCCTACTGTCCAGGAGACATTACTGTCCAAGAGACATTACTGTCCAGGAGACAGCCTACTGTCCAGGAGACAGCCTACTGTCCAGGAGACATTACTGTCCAGGAGACAGCCTACTGTCCAGGAGACATTACTGTCCAGGAGACATTACTGTCCAGGAGACAGCCTACTGTCCAAGAGACAGCCTACTGTCCAAGAGACAGCCTACTGTCCAGGAGACATTACTGTCCAGGAGACAGCCTACTGTCCAAGAGACAGCCTACTGTCCAGGAGACATTACTGTCCAGGAGACATTACTGTCCAAGAGACATTACTGTCCAAGAGACAGCCTACTGTCCAAGAGACAGCCTACTGTCCAAGAGACATTACTGTCCAGGAGACATTACTGTCCAGGAGACATTACTGTCCAGGAGACAGCCTACTGTCCAGGAGACAGCCTACTGTCCATGAGACATTACTGTCCATGAGACATTACTGTCCAGGAGACATTACTGTCCAGGAGACAGCCTACTGTCTGAGAATCAGTAGAAAATAGTCAAGGCAAAAGTTTTATTAAACACACTTAAATGAAAACTGAAAGCAGACGTCCTCTGAAGCTTTTGAATATTTTTTTTAAAGGAAGTCAAACAAAGTAAAAACAAAACGACCAGTTTTGGGACAATATTAATGATGAATTAAATTTCAGAATAAGGGCTTGTTATGGACAAACTATCATGAATGTTTCCTCATTAAAGATACAATCTGGACTAATGATATCGAAATACTTCATCATGTTGGCTGCTTTTCCTTTGTATTGTGCAGAAACGTTTGTGGGCACACGCACATAAATCCACTTAAGAAGCACATTACCTGCGTTTTACCAGCTGCTGAAGGCCAGTACTTTAAAGTGCGATCGTTTATTTGTAGAGTACGTGTGTGGATCTCAGGAGATCAGGACAGCAGCTTTGTAGCTTAACCTCACTGTTTGTGCACGTGTCTGTAGATTTGAAGTGCACATGCATGTGTGTTTGTGTACATAAACTCACCGTACTCGGCTCGCAGATGCTCTGGAATGTGTGGCTCATAACCTTCTTTCTCTGGAACTTCATCAAAATCATCATCGTCGTCATCCTCCTCTCCGTCTGAAGAGACCTTCATCTGAGGAAGGGCAGAATCGTTAGCTTTTTCATAGTTTTGAGTGTGAAATAACAGCTGCTTCATTTCATTAAAAGTATGTCCTTTTATGTTTAAGCATCCAGTTAAAGCAGCTGCAGGAAACTCCACACATCTAATCTAATGTTGTAGATGCAGTCATGTAAAAGAAGATGTCCTGTGGAAAAACATGAATCAAGAAGGCAAGTAGAAGCCAGACGCTGCTAATCCACAACAACAAATGCACGCAAACCTCAACAAACAGAAACAGCGCTGTAAAGAAGATTGAGCTAACATTGGCCTGGGAAAGACTAAATGTCATGCAGAAATGAATCATTTCAAGTTACTTAAGGTGGTTTGATGAACTATTGAACCATGGGGTGCAAGCTGCCTTCTATCAGCCTTAACTTGAATCTTTATTTTAATTGTTTAATGACAAAAATGGGCCATGAATTTTTTCACATACTGCATAACCACAATCAATCTAACAGCGCACACTACTCTGTCGCTGCACCCGAATACCGCTGTAATGGCTGCACCACTAGATGGCAGCATATACAATTCGTGCGACTCTCCTGCGGATCACTCTGGTTTTCTTATTAGCTAAGGGGAGAGGGATGGCAATGTGTGTGTGTCTGTGATGAGCTTCTATCAGTAGTAAGCAAAATTTATGGTTTTTAATTTCCTGGTGAGCTTGTTAGCCATTGGCTGGGCTACAATGCAGAACACAACACACACACAGGCTCATTTCCATAACACAAATCCGTGTGCGTGCATGCATTTGTGTGCGGTGGCCCTATGCTTTTAACAGCTGAGGAGCCACACACACAGAGTCGCACGTCTGGCAGTATAATAATCACAATGATTAGTGTTATGAGGAGCAGTAAAAGCTAACGTTAAACTAACCTCTAATTCCCAAACGCCTCTTTTTCATTAGAGTGTAATACCCGATTGTGTGTGTGAGAGCGATAGAAGGCTGCTGCGTTACTGCTGATAAAGCCCATTAAAATGTTAGAATTGGTTTACCAATAATGAGTCCCTGAATAATTACCCACATGTCCCTCCCCCCAACATATATACACGCACACATTTACAGCTCAACCACAGGACAGACTCAGTTAACCGTGTCACAAAGCTGGATACACACCTCTGATCCACTACGCAGAGACCAATTAAAACACTTCATATTACAATACTCAACATTCAGTTAACAAGCAACTAAACAATTAAAGCCTAATTACCTCTCATTAATGCAGCTACAAAGGCTGACGTATTGTGGAAGAAGGTTTGAATCAGAGAGAAATTAGACCTCGTTTATGACATGTGAACAAATACGGTACAAGTGGATTAAAACCTCTAGAATAAATATGCATTAAATTACTTCAATTTCAATTCAATTTTATTCATACAGTCACCTCGAGGCGCTTTATATTGTAAGGTAGACTCTACAATTGGGTACTCAAAGGAGCTTGCAAAGAAAAGCTTGAAGACGTTTCACCTCTCACCCGAGAAGCTTCTTCAGGACACTCTTTAAGGTCACTCTTTAAGGTCACTCTTTAAGGACACTCTTTAAGGTCACTCTTTAAGGTCACTCTTTAAGGACACTCTTTAAGGTCACTCTTTAAGGACACTCTTTAAGGTCACTCTTTAAGGTCACTCTTTAAGGACACTCTTTAAGGTCACTCTTTAAAGACACTCTTTAAGGACACTCTTTAAGGTCACTCTTTAAGGTCACTCTTTAAGGTCACTCTTTAAGGACACTCTTTAAGGTCACTCTTTAAAGACACTCTTTAAGGTCACTCTTTCGAGGATGCCAATGTTCACATTTTGGACAGAGAGGACAGATGGTTTGAAAGAGGAGTGAAAGAAGCATCTATGTCCACTGTGAGCGACCATCTTTGAACAGAGGCGGGGTTTACGACACCAACTCTCTGCCATCTATAATCCAGTTTTGAGATCCTTCCCAGACGCCTTAACGCCCACTCACATCCTGGGCCATCTGACCTCAGGAATTCACATGATAAGGTGGGGCCAGGTTTCACAATGAACACACCCGAAACTCTGGCTGATTGGGACCCACACCCAGTTTCCCACCTTGGCTCAGGTGATTAGAGGATCATCAGGGGGTCCTTTTGTCCCTCTGTGGGGGGAAACTCCCACTATGTTTATATCTGGGACTCTCCACCATTTGACCTTAGAACTGAAGAAGCTTCTCGGATGAGAGGTGAAACGTCTTCAAGCAACTTAAAGAAGTCCAGACGCTTTTCTTTGCAAGCTCCTTTGACTACGATGACCTGGATGACTGAGAACCTTCACAGACATACAGTTGGGTGCATTTCAATAAGACTTAATAGAGAAAGGCTCGAGTTTTGCAGCAGTTAAATACTTTTAAAATTAGAAACACTGACATGAAGTCATCTGAGTGAAATGACTAACTCGCTAACCTTGAACCAAAATAACTAGCTGCTGTGTTTATTGTAGCCACAGTGCAAACCGTCGATTCATTCATTGTATTTTCTTTGTTTACTGACTGTTACTGATATTTACAGGATCCTGAGGCACTGTGACAGCAACCCTTACTGCTGGCGTTTTAACCACGCCGTGCTGCATCAGTATGTGTTATTGGTGGATCACACAGATACCTGCTAATAAGTGCTAATTAACATATAAATACAAACTACAGTTCAGTCATTTAAGTTGCCAAAGTGAGGTCCGCACACCGTGTGTGTGTCAGCGTACCTGTCGATCAAAGCGTCATGCTCTGATTGACAGGCTCGTTGTAAAAGAATTCATTCACTCACCTTTTGTTATTTATCATGTCATAAATCCAATTGCAGCAGGCTCTAAACATTTTCAGATAAAACCAGCCATGATAAGATGGGAGTCTGTGGGAACCAACTCACTCTTGGAGCCAGCTGATTAGAGGAACTGCAGGGTTTTGGGTTTTTTGTGGGGTTTTCTTCCTTTAGTCAATTTTCACTTCATTTTTATTTATATATCACCAAATCACAACAACAAAGTGCCTTATATTGTAAGATAAAGACAATAATACGAGCCTTTTCTGGACAGGAAACGAGGAAGAAGCAAACCCAGGCCCAAACCCCGCAGACGCTGCAGTTCATGTACATTTCCCAGCTTAGGTGTTATTAATACAAATATTCGTTTCTTCAAAGGAAAGATTTTGCACAGAGTGAACATAAAGTCTGAGATCCTGATACTTGACTGAAGTTTTTATTATTTGAAAAAGCTGAAAGAATACTGCTAAACACAAGAGTACAAACCCCAAACTTTCTCTGTTATCCACTCTGCTGCTATCCTTATTCATCCTCGGAGGACGACGGCTCCGCACACAGCAAATGCACACACACATATACACACAGATATAGTCTCTATAGGTTTTTTGCTTGTCTACTTTAATCCCGGCTGGTTTATTCTGTTCTGATCAATGACCTAAGACTAAGAAGTGATCACCCAGCTGGACGAAAATCCTGCCCTAACATCATCCTTTTTCCCCCTCTTTCTGCCTCTTTGTCTCTAATTCACCTTAATTTAATCCTGATAGCATCGAGTCCTGTCGGCCGGCCTGGCAGAGCTGTAAGTCTCACAGTAGAATTAGCTTTCCCCTAGAAACATTTTGCTGACGGGCAGAGCACTTAAAATATGGCTTCTATTCCCCCACATGGCTGCACGGGGGGCTGCTTTGCATTTTAACAGAGCTTTGGTTTATTCCCTGGGACACACACACACACACACACACACACACACACACACACACACACACACGGTAACACTGAGTTCCCCACGGGAGATAAAAACTGCTTCTTTAACTGAAACTCTAGATCTAGCAGACAAATTAGAAGTGATAGTTTAAGTAAAGCGGAGCCATGCGTCACTGTAATAGGAAAAGGACAAAACAAATATTGGTAACTTTCACATTAAAAACAGGCCCAGATAGAAATAAAAATAGCTCCGGAACAGAGCAGAATAAATAAAAAGTTGTTTAAGTAAAGCAGGGCTATGTGTTACTGTAATGGCAATGTTTACTGGCAAATAAAATAAAGCAGAGAAATGGGAGAGGATGAAAAATAAGCATTCCTTTAACAAGCAAATAAAAAGAGATCTGTTGAAATTGGCTGCTAAAGTTGAGACCATACATTATTTGGGCAATAAAACAACTGTGGGTTTGCAATGGCGACTACCTACTGAACTCATCCCCAAAAACTCTGTTCTTTCTACCAAACTGTCATTTTTTTCCTAAAAAAAATAAAATCTATAACACAATCTATCAAAACGCCACAAAATAATAGCACGTCAAAGTAAGAGAATTTAGGATTTTCTCTCTAACGTATTCGAGTAACAGCAGAGACAGATGCAATGCTGCGAGGCAGCACTGGACACTACTCTGACACCAGGATGAGGAGGACGTGTGGTGTCACTGGCATCACAGCTGATACGACACCATCAGCACCTCCAGTTAAAAGTCAAACTGACCAATGAGGTCAGCGTATGGAGCTCTATGAAGCTTTCTACTATTGGATCTATGCAATGTCATAAGGGACACCCCTGACACGGGCACTTCTAGCTGGGAGGGGCTGCACCAAGACGCTGTATAAAATAAACAACAAGTAATTTGAACTGCAAACCAGTGCAAACACAGAGATGGAGACAAAGTCCTGAGCTAAACTCCATCCGGGGTTCAAGTAACCGATAACTGGACAGTGACTGTGAGTCAGGTCACCTAACATCAGCTCTCTCATGTCTGGCAGGAAATCCCGACACACTTTAGAGTGAAGCTTGTTACAGCAAATGCATTTTGATGTTAAGATGTGCACACAGTACCTGCCTCAGACCCACAGCTGTGGGGGGAAAGGTGCAACTAGAAACTAAAGTATGTCCCTGCATCCACAGGTGTGCTGCTTATTCAGCTTCTACAGCGTCTCACCCTCTGCCCTCCCCCTCCTCTCTCTTAAGTAAGACTCTTATCCTTTATAAAAATGATGTGAGGGCGCCGCCTCGGACAACTGCTCCCCTGACTTCATTTGTCTCTTGGCAAGTTTGATGGCGCTGCGTTTAAAAACCCATTCAATCTTATAAACCAAAAATTAAATGTAGTCGAGTGTGATGGGCACTCAGTGCATCTGCTATTTATATGCTAATGTACACTCAGCCTGCCAAGGCCTGGCAAATTATTACTGCACAGCCATAAGTCAGGTGTATGGCAGAGAGGGGAGGGGCAGGTTAACCAGCACACAGACACACATGGAGGGCGAGAACAAGAGTGAGCAGGAGGAAGCGAAGGGGAGAAGGAAGGAGGAGAGGAGGCGAGAAACGAGGAGGCGAGAAAGCCCTAAAACGCTGCCCGTGCAGACACGTTATATATAGCTCTCCGGCAGGCTATGCACACACTCGCTGACGAGATAATTTCATTGTACATTTGAGGCCGAAATGGAAAATGTCTGTCGGGAATACCGACTGGCTCTAATGCCGCCATTATCACAAGGCATTTGCTTTAAGAGAGGGCAAGCGAGAAACAGTTAGCTTAATGAACACATCATACACAAATGCTTTTCTAAACATACAGTCATCTTCTTCGCAATATCACGCATAAATTACGTGCGCACATCTGTGCAGATATTAGAAGCTGAGGCGTGCGCGTGGGGACGGCTGCTGCTCTGTAACTCGGCGCTTCTACTTTTCAGCCCAAAACTGACACAGAGCCATTTTATCACCTTTGCCTTCTGGAGTTTGTGGACTACATCATACGTTTCCCACCTGGCCTGGAGGCAGGGGTGGGTCAGCCGCCATCTTTGCTATTTTAATCATCGATTACGTTTACTTATAAACCTGTAAGTAACCCATCTGTGAGACCCTGCTTCAATTATTACCACTGTTACAAGACATTCCTTTTTCCATCTTTGCTTTGTTGAGGAGACCCAAGGTCTGCTGCCTCTGATTGATTTCAACATATTTACAAACTAATTAGGCCTAAAGCTCGCAGTGGAGCCTGACCTATTCAGGGCTTGATTTGCCACAACATCCCACATCTCTATTACCATCTTGCACTTCTATTCATTACTACCTAGAAGGATCCCATGGGATCCACTCTAATGACAAAAAGCTTTGCACTCCCCTCTCTCTGTAGTCTCTTCTCTGCTGCTTTACCCCCATTACCCTCACACACACACACACACACACACACACACACACACGCAGCCTTTGTCTCTGGAGAGCAGTCAGCTTATATGATGTATAAGGTGACATCTTTATTTCACTAACCTAGCCTGGCAGGTCTATTAGCCAGCCTGGAGCTTCTCAAACCTTCCCCTGTCAGCGAGCTTATTTTCAGCTGTCTAGTTCATTTCCCCCTCCCAGCCCGTCTCAATCTGTGATCAAAACAGTCATTATTATCCACTGTCACCTACTACCATAGTGAAATTACCCTGCTATTCTATTTTACTAGTAAAACTACTGAAAGCTTTGGCGAGACAATTAAAATGTCCAGAAAAACCTTTCAAAGAAGGACCGGGCTACGGAGCCTGGTTTGGTCCTTTGGTCAGTGGTGGACCGTGACTATCCCAGTGCATCCATCATTTCCAATTTGGAAACCCTTCCTCTTTCATACTATCAGAGATCCTTGATGAAACCAGACTGTGCCCAATCTGATTCACTGCATTATACTCCAGTAGCAGAACCATCCATTTCCATCCACTCATATTTAGAGAATTGTTCGCTTTGAGCTGGTATACCAACTTTCAATGGGCTTCTTAGGAGTTTGTGCAATGTACCCTATACACCTGCAACTGCAGTCATTTTGCATTAAATGATTCTAATAAGCACTGAAGTACCGCGTACTTCACCCCTTTGTCCGTTTGGCTCCACGTAAAAGAACGAGACTTCGCAAACTTGCTACGTCCATTTTTTAAATGCATGTTATGTGCACAAGATGATCCAATCAACCGAGCCGACCATTTTCTGACTGGCCACAAATGAATGAACAACAATGAAGGCTGGATGCGAAGTTCTAAGGATTTATATGAAACCTTTTTGGCCAAATCGAGCAGGCAAATTCCCAAAGGTACTGAGACAAGTATATTTGGTGTCTATGTTATGTATAGAACTGAGAGAAGCCGGTCCATTCAGAGAATGGATGTACGCATGAGAAAGAGGGAGGGCTGGAAGAGAAATAGAGAGATAGTCTTTCTTTGTTTATCTCCAGTGAGAAACAGGCGGCCATATCCATTGTGCTGTGATAAGATGGGTTATCAGCAGTAAACAAGGCCCTGGCCTGTATGAATGGAGCCCGGAATGACTGAATATAGTCTTAAAAACAGATATGTTTAAATAAGTCCACGTGTCTTATCCTTTCCTAAACATTAGCCCACGTTTTCAGTTTGCGGGGTTCGACAGATGCATATAGGATTCACATCTCATAGCTCTTACTGAAAATGCATTTCAAGCAGCCGCTGTTCTAAAAAGTATGCAGGGTCCTGTAGAAGACGCTGCAGGAGACAGCGCTAAAATGCTTAAAGTCCCTCCACACGAAACACAAAAAAGCTTTTACTAGCTGAACAGCACCAGCCTCATACCTGCAATGTAACAATATTAAACCAAAGAGTGTCGTCTGCTGTTGATCACAGCATCAAATAAATGGGATTTTCTTTGTCTTTTTCATGTCACAGCCTTCATCAGCAGACAGGAAGCACGTGCAACTGACACAACAAAGAAAAATTCCATCAATGGATAAAGGACAAATTTAAAAAAGGTCGAAATGATCATTCAAAAAGAAAGAATATAGCATATATTTAGAGATGCACGCGTTTCCATTTGACTCACTATCCTGATGTTATTTATTCAGCCTAAAGTGGCCATTCAAGGAACTGCAGTTTTCATTGTTCAGCCCCAGACACCAACAAATCCTGCAGCGCTGCATCACCAACGTAGTTACATTATATTATATAATAGTTACAGAGTCCGCCGTCACCGTGGAAATCTATAGAAAAAGGTTCAGATTGTCTGGACGCACAAATCTATTGTGATAACATTGCTCGCAGAGGTAGCAGCATTCTGAACAAAGCTAACAGGAAGCTCTTGGATGCTACAAACGAATTAAGTAATAGCAGGAGTCTCGGTGTAAGGTGCAACAGCAGAGCAACGTGGTGCAACGTGAGTGCGCCCAACTGCATCTGTGGGATTATTGGCATGAAAGCCTACAGCTTCACAGGGCCGTTTCCCCCCACACCCTTTACTTTTACTTCCCATCCACTCGACACTGTTTACACTAATTCGATTGGATGCGTGGTCATCACTTAAATCATTTTAAGCATATTTGCACTGCACAAGACACTTACACATGTGGATTGCACAACACTGGACATTATATTTCTTCATTTCCATTTAATACTTGTACAGCTGCTGTTATTGTATATATATATATATATATTTATATTTCTTCATACATCTTATTAGGTCTGAACGATATATCGCATTTGCGATAATATCGCGACATGATCAAGTGCAATTTTCTAACCGCAAAGGCTGCGATTATACTCTGGACATGTCCAAATTCATGGGCTGCATCCTCCTGAGGCCGGATTTGTAGACCGATTACGTCACAGCGACGTGCCGAAGGCTGTCCAAATTACTACCATATCCCAGAATTCATAGCGCGGCCCAGCCAAACTCCAGTTTCCAACAATGGCGGCCGCTAATAAGTTTTAAAATTACTCATACTAATCTTTCTGGGTCACAAAATTACGGAGCCCCCCAGGGGACATGGGAGAAAAAAAAAAATTAGGGAGGAAAAAAAAAAAATTAGGGAGAAAAAAAAATTAAGACGGACTTTTGCGAGATCTCGCAAAAGTATTGCGAGCGCTCGCAAAAGTATTGCGAGCGCTCGCAAAAGTATTGCGAGATCTCGCAATAAGTATTGCGAGCGCTCGCAAAAGTATTGCGAGATCTCGCAATAAGTATTGCGAGCGCTCGCAAAAGTATTGCGAGATCTCGCAAAAGTTTTAGCCGCATTCTTCGGAGGCCGCCAGCTCGAAGCCGACCGGGAGGTCGAGGCACGATGTGCCGGGAAAGCAGTGTTCCTCCCGGCTGTAGTAGGTCTCGACTTCCCGTTAGCTTCGAGCTAGTGGCCGCCAGCTCGAAGCCGACCGGGAGGTCGAGGCACGATGTGCCGGGAAAGCAGTGTTCCTCCCGGCTGTAGTAGGTCTCGACTTCCCGTTAGCTTCGAGCTAGTGGCCGCCAGCTCGAAGCCGACCGGGAGGTCGAGGCACGATGTGCCGGGAAAGCGGTGTTCCTCCCGGCTGTAGTAGGTCTCGACCGCCCGTTAGCTTCGAGCTAGTGGGTGTCAGATCTCCAAAAACGTCGGAGCTCTTTTGCAAATATGTGATGTCTTGTAAACCGAGCAGGTATCTGACGTTTACACAACTACATTCACGCCTCAAAATATCTTAAAAGTGTATTTTGTGACCCAGAAAGAGTAATATTACAACTAAGTAGCTGCCGCCATTGTTGGAGTTTTGCGAGATCTCGCAATACTTTTGCGAGCGCTCGCAATACTTATTGCGAGATCTCGCAATACTTTTGCGAGCGCTCGCAATACTTATTGCGAGATCTCGCAATACTTTTGCGAGCGCTCGCAATACTTATTGCGAGATCTCGCAATACTTTTGCGAGCGCTCGCAATACTTTTGCGAGATCTCGCAAAAGTCCGTCTTAATTTTTTTTTTTCTCCCTAATTTTTTTTTTTTCCTCCGTAATTTTTTTTTCTCCCATGTCCCCTGGGGGGCTCCGTACAAAATAAACTTTTAACATATTTTCAGGTGAGAAAGTAGTTGTGTAAACATCAAATATCTGCTCGGTTTATCAAGATATCCCATATTTGCAAAAGTGCTTCGACGTTTTCAGAGGCGTCTGCTACCCACCAGCTCGACAGCTAGCCGGGAGCTCGAGGGTTACTGATGCGGCCGAGAACGGCACAACTCCCGGCACATCATTTTCAGATCACCGCGGAGTTTCGCTGCTCGGGTTAAACGTGATATATAAGTCACTTAGACAACCTAAAAATGTTATTGTTGGGCTTTTTTCAGTGTTTTGTTTGTTCGTGAGTAAATCGGTTTGGCTGAGATTAAAGTTATTAGATTAGATAAAATAAAACTTTATTAATCCCCCGGGTGGGTTCCTCCTTGGTTTTCACACAGCTGACTAAACGTCAAACAGAAAACTTATTAAACAGAAGTATGAGACAGTCGAGAATTTACACCAGTGTCTGGTTATATTTTAGATAGCAAGAAGCAGACGGCCGAGTTTATTAAACTCCACCGAGACAGCGGTGACGCTAATCAGAACTAGACCGTCCAATTTCACGCCTTTAAATTTTAAAGGCGTGTTTGTGTGTGTGTTTATACAATTGCTATTATGTTTGCACTTTATGTGTAATGTTACTGACTGCAGAGATCAGTAAGATGTGTGTATTTTTTATTTATTAGTTTTATTTATTTAATATTATTTTTTAATTGAATGACTGTCTAGTAGTTCACAGAAAAACTGAGTGTGGTAAAGCCACTGATTTTGTTTATGTATATTTCTGCAATCTGCACATTGTACTGACTTTCATTTTAATGTTTACACCAGGGTTCCTTGTCAGCACTTTATGCTCAGATGTTTGTAAGCTAAAAATAAACTATTGTGTATGTTCAAATATACTGTTGTGATTGAAGAAGTTAAATAAAAATGTCAGTCATCAATTCATGCATCACCTCATGTCATCATAACAGAGGTCTGTCTTCCAGGAAAGAACAGTTTAAAATTAATGTAATATAGTATTGGCCATACTATATGATGTATTGCTTGTCTTTGTTTAATAATACAGAAGACAAAGACCTTAAAAAATAATCGCATATCGCATCGCAATCGTAATATTGGGGCAAAAAAATCGCAATTAGATTATTTTCCATAATTGTTCAGCCCTACATCTTATTCATAGTCTTTTTCTCTTTAGGTCACGAGCAGTTGTCTAAGCATATCGTACCGTGTATGACTGTGCATGTGACAAATAAAATTTGAATTTGAATTGACTCCACCCTCCTAGATTCTCTTTTCTCATTATTTAAACCAGCAGCTCTATCTGCCTCCATAAAGCTGCTCTTCCTTCTCTGCAGTTCACCCGTTATGGGAGACTATATTGAGAGGCGCGCTGTGAGAGAAACCAATCGCGTGGTGTGTTAGCCACCCGGCAGAGAAGGACCCAGTAATGGAAGGCCTTTTAAGGTTAAAAAGGAAAAGCTAATTATGATAAAGGGGCTGTAAGTTGTGTGGTTATCACAGTGCTGGGCCTGCTGGTGCAGCAGACTGGTCCCTGACAGTGATAACCAGGCAGAGTAAGACGCCCGGCGCTCTGTCACTGTCACTGTGCCACTCTGTTCAGCTAAAGATGGATTCAGACTCTACAGATTTTATGCCTTTTTTCCCCAAACATGTAATGTACTTTGCATTTGTCGGTCCTTTGATAATGATTCTCTAGGATTTGCCTCTTTTTCCCCTTTTAGAAATTATCTGCACTTCAAGCATGTTGTAAGCATCTCTAAAACAGCAACTGTTCATCATTAAACCGCTTCAAATAATATGAAGCAGAGCTCTCGTGAAATGACATTTCCGCTGGTCGGAGGGGCCGCTTCTCCTGCCCCTCCTGCTCAAACAGCAGCAGAGTGGCGATCCCAAGTCAGATACAGAGGCAGCGAGATAGACCTATCAGCTATCAAGCCACGGGGCACATTAGCGGTGGTGAAGTGAATGAATGGGTACATCCTCCCCCTTGCTCCCCAATTTCTCCTCTCTCCTCTAATGCATTATGCATTATGGCTGTACCTCACTACTATCTCACCTCTCCCAAATGTCTCTACTATTAATATTTCCATCCTTGCTATCTCGATCTCTCATGAGACTTGGAAGCCCACGCAGGAAAAGACGTTCAAAGAAGAAAAAGGAGGAGGATATTTTATAGCCTTGCACATCAAAACAAAAAACAATGATGATGCGCTCGCTTGGTGACACGGACGCAGACACAACAAGGCTTGTCCTCATAGTACGCTGCGTGCTAGCAATGTTGCAGATGTGCAGCTGCGAGAAGTTAGTGGCAGCCCCACAGCATCAGCACTCTGCACTGACCACATTTATATGATTGGGCCCAAAGGGACCCTTGCACAGTGCAAAAAGATTACAATAAATCCCTGAAGAGCATCTACATGACAGAAGGGCAGCGATGGGTCTCGTTCAAAGTGTGCGCACTAATCTGTGGTTAACTGTGCATATAAACTCCACACGTACACGATTAAAGTCACACTTTCACACAATGTGTGCGCGCACGTTTTCACTCTTACCTGCTCTGTCACTAGCTAACCTTTTAGAGATAGTTGCACGTTAGCTACAAGCCCTGGAGGTACAATGTGAGACTAGACTAGACTACGTAAGACACCACTTACTAACATTTCCCAAAATAGTCCTGACTGACTGAGTCAGAGAGTATCACGGCTCGTGGTGAAGCATGTGAAGCTGTGTTGATGGAAGCTAGAGCCCTTCTGGGACTAATGCACAGCTTTCATTGATATCAGCCATCAGCTGTTAAAAGTGAACAGAGTCAGGAATGTATGTCTCATGTTGTTGTACGTTCTACAAAAAGAAAACAGCATGTTGTTCAATTTGTCTTTTGTAAAATTGATGCATAAAATTCAATAAAAATGTCTGAGGGAAAGGAAGTGAACAGAGTCTGGGCTAGATCCGTTTTCTTCTCCAATCCAGGGTCATAATGGAGCTAGAGTCTGTCATAGGAACGGGGAAGGGCAGGGAGACCCTGCACAGGTCGCACAGTTTACAATCACTATTTAATCTAACCTTACTAACTGCATGTCTCTGGATTATGGGAGGAAGCCAGAGTACCCAGAAGGAACACATGAAGATGTGGGCGATCGTGGCTCAAGAGTTGGCAGTTCGTCCTGTGATCGGAAGGTTGCCGGTTCGAGCCCCGGCTCGGACCGTCTCGGTCGTTGTGTCCTTGGGCAAGACACTTCACCTACTGCCTACTGGTGATGGCCAGAGGGGCCGGTGGCGCGATATGGCAGCCTCGCTTCTGTCAGTGCGCCCCAGGGCAGCTGTGGCTACAACTGTAGCTGCCTCCACCAGTGTGTGAGAGTGAATGAATCGTAAAGCGCTTTGAGGGTCTCAAAAAGCGCTATACAAATGCAATCTATTATTATTAAGACACGAGAAGAACAAACTCCGATCAGATGGTGGATTTGCACCCAGCACAGATCTTCTTCCGACGTTGGCCAACTTTTGATCTGCTGTCTATGAAGATGGATCCCACGCGATCCAGGCTGTGGGGAGGCCAATCCATGACTGATAGTGAGCTTTTCCATCCCAGTATGCTTCTACTGCACCGGCAGTGTGTTTGGGATCATGAAGCCAACGCAAACGCTTCCCAGATGGCGTTGCATGGTGGATCCAAATCTGACAGTATGTTGTACTTTAAATAGTTTTGACAACATCAGAATCAGAATACTTTATTAATCCCGAAGGAAATTCTGCAGCACCACTGAAAGAAATGCAGACAGAAACCATGACAGAGCCTCCAGCATGTTTTACAGATGACTTCAGACACTCAGTCTTCTACCTTTCTCCTTATTTTGAGTCTGGATTCATCGCTCCATAAGCCTGTTGCTACTGGCTCTCCCAGGTCAGATCTTTGATGAACGTTTCTGTTAAAACATGCCTTTCACATACTGTTTTCAGGTTGCCACAGTCAGGACACTCTGCAGACTACGACAAGAACTCCAAGTTTTCTACCAATAGCACTTCAGGGATTACCTTGTTAAAGCCTCTTTAAAGTAAAGAAACACTGCTGTGTGTCTATCGAAATGTGTCATCTTCATAGATTCAACTAAAGAAACAAATTATGATGATGGATGAGAACCTCCTCCCCTCAGTCAGAACTGTGATAGATGGATGACCCAGAACATATTGCCAAGACAACAAAGAAGTGGCTAAAGTAAACATCACCTTCAAAGCCTTTACGTACAACATATTTCTCTGTCACGTACTGCTGACATAGCACAGAGTGAGGCTTCAGTCAGCTTTACTACATATACAGCTGTAGCCAGCTGTAGCAAAACCAAACAAACACAAGGACCCAATTTAGTCCAAATGCACCTTCCTGGATGTAAAAGGGAAACTTTTTAAAAGGGAGTTGATGACATATTGAGTGTCCTCGGAGAAGCAGAGATGACAGCGCTGACTCCAGAAAATTCTTCTATGGACTCCATTAAACTTCTCTCTCCAAATACAAAGAACCTTTAAAAAGCAATTTATTTTAATGGGAGTTCTGGTTGAGGAATCAGTGTCCCTCTATAAACACACTCAGGTTGCTGCCGCAGGAGAACGCAACAGAATTTAGAGAAACATGAAGCTTTTCTCCGTCGGTCACTGCAGAGAGGCAGCCAGGTATCAGCTGCAGCTGCTCTATCAGAGTCCTCACTCCTGTACTGTCACCTATGTAATGGAAGGCTCCCCTATTTGATTTACAATAGAATGCTGCCATCTACTGGTTATCTTCTATACGAGCACCAAATAAATCTGCTCACACATGTTAAATGTAAGCAAACAACTTTTTTTATTATTTAACAATAAGAGAGCCCCGTGCCTAATCTTAACTACGAGCTGTATCGTTAGCTATAACTCACCACTTTGCGGACCCTGGCCTTGTAGTCGATGTGAAGCTCTTTGTGTTTCTGCAGCGTGGCTTCCAAAGACCTCTTCAGGTCAAGTGCTTGTCTCAACAGCTGCTCCTCAGCACCTGATTTGGTGAACACCTGCACACACAGGGAAACCAGAAGTATAGCTAAGATGGCATCCATCCATCCACTCATCCATCCATCCATCCTCAGACAGCTGCTCAGGCTGCCCTCAGTAATGTGACCAATAGAAATCATGCTGTGAGCCAGCAGGAGCGGGTTTGAAATAATCTAAATAATCGTGGATTCCAAAACCATGGTTAAGCATTGATGTAGGAACATTGATGTATGATAGCAGAGCCACTGCAGGTATTTACACCAGTATTTGTTCTCTCTAAAACAGTAACACAGTTAACGCACAGAGACAGAGGCAGACTGTCTCCAAACTCTCAGAACGCTGACTACGTTCTCTCTGTCCGCAATCTTATATATGCTGCTTATATATTCTTACATACACGCAGAAGATACAAATATACGCACATCAAAAGAAGCAATGTTCTCAAAGTACTAAATGTCTAAAATAATATCTCACCCTCTGTTTACATGGAAACAAGTGCTCAGAAGCTTATTTTCATGTTTAATGCAGCGCTAGCAGAGAGGCACTCGAGAGTCTTAAAAGAATGTAACACCATAACAAACACACAAGGGGTGTGTGTGTGTGTGTGTGTGTGTTCTTACCTGAACCCAGCCCTGCACAGCTGGCAGATGTTTGGTTGTTATGAGTTTATGGAGGTCTATCACAGTGGAAACCACCGGCTCGTTATCCTCCGTCTCCTTCACATGAAGACCTGGAAGAAAAACTGCACTCACTCGTCTGACTGTGCGAACACATTAACAGGAAGGACTATCAGAGGCCTGTTTTGAGAAGGATTCTCATTAAACAGCATGATCCATTTACCTGGACACCGCTGCTCTACTCAGAAGAGCCCCGTGATATTATTTAGACATTTGTATATGAAATGCCACAAGTGCAACATCCTTCATGAGTTCTATTAGAGTCAAACTTATCTGTGGTGCAGTCACATGTTTACAGGCTTTAATAAAACAAGTGTGGAAAGTGAAACAGGCACTGTGTTATGTCTGAATGTTAACGACTGAACTGTAATCACACGTAACACATCGAGCGCTTTACACAGACAGGAAATCTCTGCTGCTCCCAAACCCTCGTCTTCATTTCACTGAACAGACCAAAGGCCTCAGTCTTCAATGAATTTTTATTACCTGCATTTACTTTTGCCCTGTTGAGATAAAAGCGTGAGCACTTTCAGCACTGCGTTCAGCTCTGAGTGAAGATAAAAAGTCAAATGTTCATCATCCAAAGCCAGACATGCTACCCACACATGCACATCCTGCTGACACACAGACATGATGAGTGCAGTCTGACACACAACCCTACAAATAAGTGGTTAGACTGGATAGTGTGTGAATGCTACACTCTAAATTGCCAGTTCATAAGGTACGCTGTATAAATGTATTAGCTTAATAATGTCCAGAGGCTGTTTCAGGAGTAACGTTTGTGGTGTGTTCGAAGGTTTTGCTGTGATTTATTGTTTTCTTCACTGGAGTTTCAACATCAAGCTTCCACATGTGTGTGTTCTACGCACCAGGACTGAGGTTCAGATCCAGACTGTAGGAGTGAGATATGAGGCCTGAGTTCCTGATAAAGTCTTCATCACCAGCCTCTTCTTCATTGTCTGTATTACTTTCCTCCTGCTCGCTCTCTTCTTCTTGCTCCACCTCCATGACTTCCCTCCTTTCAGCTTCCTTACTTTTGTCCATTTCCTGCTTCTCCCCATCCTTGCCTTCTGTACCTTCAGACCTTTTCTTTGTTTTTTCCCTCTCTCTTTTCTCCTTCCAGTTCTTTCTGTTTTCCTCTGTCATTCCCATGTTTCCTGTATTCTCATCTCTTTCTTGCACCTTTCCCACTCTGTCATCAGCCCTCAGGTCTTTGCTGCAGCAGGGCTGCTCATCATCTGAAGGACACTTAGTGGCTGGCTGGGAGTTGGAGGGGCTGCTGTTGGTTGTTTGGATGTCTATGGGGCTGAAATCTGGGAAAAGCAGCCTCATGCACGATTCCATCTCTGTCAGCGTTGCTTCTATTTCTTGCTGTAACTCTAACAAATGAATAAGAAACAATATAAAAGTCTTAATGCCCAAACATTAATAACACTATGTGTAAAGATCCAGTTACAAACAAAACCACTGAGACTTTGGGTGTTTAACAGTTTCTGATAATGGAAATAAAAACCTTGGTATTAAAACTAGAAGCAGGGATAACATGATGTCGTTTTACCCTCCATTTCTTTAGCTGCTGCTTCTACTTTCTCCTTGTAGATCCTCTCCATTCTCCTCCGTCTTTCCTCCTCCCTCGTCCTCTCTGCTACTGTTCTCGCCTCAATGTCCTGGAAGTCCACCTGAAAGCATGTACACATTGTTGATCACAAAAACTAGAGAGTATCTTCTCAAATAGTAAATCTACCCATGCACACAAAGATGAACAACTGCCTTTATGGTGGTTCCTCACTCACAAGGTCCAAACAATGTCACTGTTGCAGCTGGTAAACATATGGCTCTTTAACATGTCTTTACAGATCACCAGCATCATGCAGTTTCCAGAATCTGTAGTGCACTTCTATTTTTCATAAAGTCCAACTGCTAGAGGATTTTTAAGGCTGATACTGAGAGTTCTGAAATCTAAATCTGATAAGTGGAACACAGAACGCTTCCTAATAACACTCCTTTACCTCGTTGTTTGTATCATACTGCCTGTGGATCTTCTCACAGGTAATTCAGATGTTATTTCAGTGTGTTTCATGAGTGTGTTTTCCTCATGTACAGGGTCTTGCGGCGGATTCAAACCGAGGCCTCTGCATTAGCCTCATACCACATGGGTTGTTTCCAGTTAATAAAAGTCACTCTGTATCTCTGCATCGCTCACCTTTTTAACTTGTTTGAGGAAGTTGTAGCCCAGTGCCAGCTTCTTATAAGCAGAGCCATAAGACGTTTGCCATGACTGCACAGTCTGGACTGCCAGAGCTCTCAGCTTCCTGGCTACTTCTTTAGGAGGAGGGAGGGGCTGCTCTGAATCAGTCTCTACCGTCAGCTCCAAGAACTCCTGTGGGAAGAAGAGAGGCGGAGGAATAGATGAGGGGGACACAGAAAGAAAGACATCCTAATATTAAAGCTGAGTGTTTGTATCGTTCCTCTTTGAATGGGATTCACTGTACGTGGATTTATCCTACACAGATCACTTAGTGCGCAAACGTGAACCGATATCAGCCGAAAAGCTAAAAAGACTTTCAGTTTGCCTTCGCGCCGTTACTTTTTTATTTTGTTTTTAGTGTTAAATAACTGTAAGACTGGGACCCGCTCACAACAAACATTCGACTCAACAGTTAGCAGTGCTAGCATGCTAATGGCGCTAGACAACCAGGATGTTTAAACACAAAAAATATCCTGGAGGCTCTGTCACAGGGTAGCATTTCTGCGAGTAGAGTTGAGGATATTGTCAAAACTGATATGATGGCTTTTGTAGCAGTGTGGTGACTGCTATAAAAAGCCATCATTGGCCTTATTCTGCCAGTAGAAAGCAGGTCCTGTAATGTTTGGTGTGCACTGGATGATCTCAGATGATTACTAGTTACTAGCAGCTGATTTACCTGGAAGTTGTCCACTAGCAGCATCCTGAAGTGGTGTGACCTGGAGAAGAGCTCACCGGCGATCTGGAAGGCAGACAGCCGGATCTCAGCATGTTCTTGGTTGAGCTGGGACATCACTGAGTGGTACACATGGTCTATGCAGTCATTAGACACTCTGTGAGGAGTGGAGAACAGGTGGAGAGTAACTAAATTTTATGTTATGAATCACGAAAGAACTTGACATTTGTTGTACTCATAATGCTGACAAAGAATTACACGACTGTATTTAACACGTAACCATAATTTACCATAAATACTGTCAGTTTTCATAAAACCTTTCTTGTATAGACAAATACAAGTTCATACACACTTACATAAATTGCTTTGGATGATAAGGTCTTATTGTATTGAATGATCAGCTGTTTTCTTTCGTTCTTTGTGTAACCTTTATTTGACTGTCCAGTAACTTTTTATCTGTTCGTGGGAAACTGTGATTCTCATCCTGATCCTCTGTGGCAGGCACGTGCAGGGGTTGGGGCTTGAGCTCCTCCCCCTTTCCTGATGGTGCCCCAGGTGGCCTTTTCTTTAGACATTTTTTTTAACGGTGTGTGCGCATGTGGCGTTCCCTGTGCCTCTCAACAATAACATTTAATTATTAATCACAATTTCGCTAAATAAAATGATCTGGCTTGCATCGGTCACGTGACTACCATTGACCAATGCTCGCCCTTGATGGCAGAGCGCGCTGGTTGCGAGACGAAGACTGATGCAACAGAAACCAGTAAGCAGGGTGTACAGCATACACTGTAGGTAGAGCGTACAGCCCGATCCGGCAGGGAGGTGTGGGAAGCCAGATCAGGTGCCCCCCCTCCTGGCTCTCCTCTCGTCTCTTTTGTCTTACTTGTCTCTATCAACCTTTGAAAAAGTGAGGCTCCAAAATTTTAAAGCTTTAAAATTTTTTAAATTTTACTTCTCAGTTACAGTGAATTGATGTCCATCCATCCATCCATCCATTCGCTTCCGCTTATCCTTTTCAGGGTCGTGGGAGCCTATCCCAGCTGTCTTAGGGCAAGAGGCGGGGTGCACAGGTCACCGGTCTGTCGCAGCCGGGCTAACGCACATACAAAGACAACCATTCGTTTTAAACTCACTCGCGCATTCACACTATGGGCAAGTTAGTGTTTCCAATTAACCTATCCCCATTAACTGCATAACTGTGGGAGGAAGCCGGAGCACCCGGGGAGAACCCACACGAACATGCAAACATCAGACCCCAGCCTGATGGCGGCACTGAACTCGGGACCTGAGGCAACAGTGCTAACCGCTGTGCCACCGTGCTGCGGTGGATAAATGGTAGAAAACTAAACAGAAGAAAGTAGAAGAGAAATAACAATGTTAACATAAACTAGTGACACACTAGTTCAACCCTAGCAGAGCCTCCTTGGATGAGGGTGTCTGGTGATAATGGCCGAAAAACCCGATGAATCCAAGGTCCACTACTGACGATGTGTCCCAAGATTTAAATATTATAGTCTAGATCAGATCTCCAATTCCTAAACCAAACCAAGGAAGGTAAAAAATGGCAGATTAACTTGTGATAAAAGACGAAACACGCCGTGAAGTTGAGGCACACAACGATGCGTTCCGCTGTCCTCATAACAGCCACCAAGACTTTCTCCATTTGAAGCAGTGGATTATCAGGCACTGTAACATCTAGTCCTTCTATTGAATTATAACACACAGGAGTATTAAGTTATTATTACACGTTGGTAAATTGTCTTGTGGTAACTGATGAGACAAATGAGCGTGCTGTGTGTGCAACAGCACGACAAATATTACCTGTCCTTTTATTAACTGCACAACTGTGCTGGTCATTAGCTGCTAGCTAACTGAGTAAGAGTGTCATGGGTCTGTAGGTCTGTCCACGCTTTAGGGAACATATTTAGTTTTAAAGCAAGTTCCCTGCCTTTCTTGGGGGTTTATATTTCACTAAAAACTGATATGCATATCCACATAATTATGGATTAAAACACACTGTCTTTCTAAGAAAATACATTAAGAAACAGATTATATTAGATTTACATTGAAAATAAGACAAAATGCTGAATTTACAGCAGCAAAATGATTTTATCTCTACAGTTTAAACATTTAAAAGCTTTCTGCACAGAGCGGATAGTCAAGCAAATTGAATCATCATAAATACATTATTTAATAATATTTATTACTTTATTATTATAGCACCTGGAATAATTAATAAGAGAAGGATTCTGGAAAGTGGCCATAGTATGTACAGTGTAAAATATCACTGTATGTGCATGTGTGTGTGTATTTTATGTGTATAGATTTTTTGGCTGAATTCTTATTTTATTGTAATCTCATTAGACTTGTTCTATCAGCTACCATCTCCTGTGGACTTTTTAATCTCTCACGTCTCAGATCATCACAGCCCTGCTCTCCAGCACTATCAGCAGCAACAGTAACCCCTCAACATCAACGCTGCACCCATCAGGTAACACATGGGCTATGTTTGCATTGCATTGTCCCCACTTGATGACAGTGATATAGTATGAAGTGATATTACATTAGCTTGCTGATGAATGTGGGTTGTTGTTATTCTATGTGCCCCTTTTGACATTCTCTAGACAATCTGCGCGCTTGATAACAGATCTTGATAGATTCAGGGTTTCCTTACTGTGATGTCAGATACTTGCAATCCTGACCCCTTTCCAAAGGATTGCACATTTTGGAGTCTTTCATTTGTTTCATAATTCCACTTTACACCTGCAACTAAATAATCCCTGTGGAAATGCTGATGACATACTTGCAGAGCTTTTTGACCTCCTTCATTTTGTCTTGGTTGAGCTGTGGCTGTCCTGATGTGGTCAGTTCCTCCACCAACACCGATAGACGCTCCCTCTGAGACAGCTCCATCACTGTTCATCTGCACACAAAAACAGACCTTTAACTATACAGAGTGACTCGAGTTACACAAAGGTAAACCTTTACTCTGAATTAAAATCTTTCATATTAAAACTGGACAGCTGGCAATGCTGAAGTTGAAAAACTTGTTATTAGCATTTTAGGTACACCACTGCCATTTTTAAGCAAATCATCTGTTATTTTTCACAGCCCAGTATGACCCACGTTAGTAACTGTGACCTTTATAACAGTCGCTGACACAAGCTGTTTGCTACTGGCAGTCAGTATTAATCAGATATTTGTGCAGCGTTTTTTATTTTATAGAATTTAACCAGATACAGAAAAATATACACAATTCAAATCAAAGAAACAAAGAAGTCTCCAGATTTCAGGTGGAGTCATTTAAGGCTAGCATCCACCTAGCTGGCACAATCCTAACAAAACACGAACACAACAGCATCCGCCGGTTAGCTTCTTACCAGCTTGTTCAAACACACTGAACCTCAGGGAGGCTTCTGCCGGTTAACGAGTCCCCTCGGTGAGCCGCTTCATTCATGACAAAGATCAACAACTGAAACGCGGCTGTATTTCTCTGTTTACATACGGCAGCGTTTAGTTATGTCATGCACTTCCTGAAAGCGAACGTACTACCGGTTTGACTTTTCAGAATAAGAGCTTCAAACTGTGCCTGTCGATTGTGCTTTATTATCATTTTACTGACTGTAGCTCATGGCTGTCGCTCAGGGGTGAGTGGGCAACAACAAACAGCTGCTTTTCCTAAACACAGTTCTTAAACATCGGCTGCAGTCTGGGTTTGAGAGAGGCGAGGATTTCCAGTGTTAAAAAAAACTTTTTAAAAGTGACCCCTTCAAAATAAATGTTTTCCTTTTCATACACATATGTAGTATGTATGGGGGCGTGTCCAAATCATGGACCTAAGTCAGATTTTATATGGGCCTCCGCTTCTACATTAAGATGTATTATTTACGGTCAGCGACCACAAACAGAATTACTAAAATGTCATTTCTCTTTCCACCTCATGGTGGCAGCACAATCTGATCTATGCGACAACACTGAGTGATCAAAGTGCCATTCACAGAATTACAAAGGAAGAGATCTATTTGCATTCTTTACCAGATTAATCTTGAAAATCTATCTTGTACCCATGCACGGTTGCAAATACATCTACAGTGTCTGCACACTTACTGAAATACAGCAGAGAGAATAATCTAAAAGAAAGTTTAGTGAACATTTGTCTGGAAACACTCATTTTTTATTGTGGAGCTATACGTTATTTTCTCAAACATACATCAACAGAACACCATCTTTTTCAAATAAATAAGCACATGAATATGTTGAAGTTATCAGTCCAGAGTGAAAATATTACTACAAAACCCACCACACCCCAAAAGAGCTAAATCTATCCAAATTCTACTGCAACTTGCAGCACATTCTTGTTAGTTGCAATAACTTGTATTACCAGACGCTTAAATTTCCTGTAACCTATAGAGTAGAACATATTAGTCTTAGAAAATAACATTTCAAATACAATCCTGTTTTCTTATTTTAAAACGGATGAAAAACGTGTTTCCATTGGGTGTGAAGTCAGGTTGCCTAAGTTACATAAACAGTAATTGTGGTGGGGGTGTGGTCTGTGGCTCTGCTGCAGGGAAGGGGTGGTGCAGTGGGTTCAGGTCGGGACCTAGAGGAGCTGGAAGTGGACTGCTACACCTGGCACAGCAGACGATGTCCTTCTGTCTGTATGCCACCAACAACACTCGTTCATGTTACAGTATCATTCACACTGTCCACCACACAGAGCGGCATGACTTTAAAATTAAGTGTCAAACAGTTTTTACATCCCCATGTGGTCACAAAGTCTGGTTTTCATGAGGCATACAGAGGGGGATCTGGGGATAAGCACAGCAACTTAAGGGTTAACCTTGAACATGCAATCATACAGTGTTGTTTAATACTGTATGTACAGCACTCTATTCCACATTCAGATACTTCAGCCGTGGTTGCTGCGTTGCTTGACGGTCTTCATAAAATCCGTCGCTCTGCTGCCAGTAAACATCCACGTTTGTGATCAGTCAGACGTTGCCGACGCTGCCTTCTGCATGAAACTGACTTAACACCCATAACACGCGCACTTACCCAACCTGATGTCTAATGTTAGAGGAAGTGAAGCCAGTTACATCCTGGCAAAGTGACGTTGCTGCAAAGCACATGACCCAGCTCTTGCTTCCTATCAAACGTGCAGCGGGACTACATGGCCATCACCATGCCACCATCACTGTGAACCAATTCCTTCTGTGACACATTCACTTGTGACGGCAACCAGAAGAGACTCCATACAGCAACAGGGATC
This sequence comes from Maylandia zebra, assembly GCF_041146795.1. NCBI lineage: Eukaryota > Metazoa > Chordata > Actinopteri > Cichliformes > Cichlidae > Maylandia > Maylandia zebra. The sequence continues at coordinate 3,214,454 of NC_135168.1, read as the reverse complement.
ACTGCTCTTTGGGATTAGCGGTGTGTGTGCAGTCAGTATGTGCACATCCTCTATAGCATCTGGAGCACATACCTGGACTACACCACCCTACCCACACACCACAGTGATTGGAAGAAAAGCAACGTTATTGATGGTAAAATCACCCTCGATGTGACCTCTCAGAGAGGCCATACGAACAGCTTCAGAAGTGTGGAGAACATTTTTAGGCAACACGTGAAGTATTTGTTGGTTGTGTTCATGCTGACTAATCGCAGATCTGTCTTCCAGCTCACTCGTTATGTCCTCAAAATTGTGTTCCTTGTCCACTGCTCTGCGATCGACTGACCCCAACAGAGTAAAAGTGCCAGCTCCTCGATGTACGCCATGTTCATATGAAACGTCAAAGTGCTGTCCTCTGATCATTTCATTTTCACTTGCAGTGCATCGATGAGTTCTACAATCTCCTCAAAGTAGGTGTTCTCTTCTGCTAGAATTATTTCTGACTGGATCATGTCCTGGTACTCTTGCTTCAGAGAGTGAAGAGAAGCCTGCAGAGAGCCGTCTGAGCGGTACTGATCCAAACACACTGGAGCCATTGCCAACAAAGCCCGGAGAGCCTGCAAAAAACAGCACCGACTCTCAGGGAAAGTTCTTTTTAACAGTTGTTATACTATTAATGCAAAATAGATGAAACCACCCACCTTCTCTCTGTAGTCATTCTCTGAAGACTCCAGGAGCTGTGGGACCAGAATGCACCAGCCCTTCAACAGCTCCTCCTGCAAAGACACCTTAGAGTACTGACGCCGCCGCTCATCATGAGACGCGTCCAGTACTGGGTCCAGACCTCCCTGGAAGATCAGCTCCTGGAAGAGGAGAGAAGAGATCATGAGAACGATCCCACGAGCTGGGCACTGGAAAGTCCCAACCTACTGATACCAACTTTAATCATTCAGATCATTTAGACCTTGTATTTGAAGAGGAGCACTGCACTGGGCTTGGAATCGAGGAGCAGGAGCGTGCGTCTACTGTACCTTCTCAGTAATCATATCGTATAACATGGTGACGATGCGTGTACGCAGAATTCCACTGTTGTCAGTCCTGAACAGCTCTGACAGGACCTGCAGACCCCCACGTGTCAGGAAGTGACGCTGTGCATAGGGGAAGTGACGCAAGAGGGAAGCCACTGCAAACAGAACCTAGACAGAACGAACACACACACACACACTCTTCAGCTGTGTGTGTGTGTGTCTGTGGCGGTTCTCATTCTTACAAGTCATGGTAGTCTTGAGAGTTTCCTGGATGAGAGGTGAAGCATCTTCACAAACCTAAACAAGTCGAGTTGCCTTCTTTTGTCAAGCTCTCTGTGCAACGTGTTGTCTCCAACTTTCTGAACATAAACTGAAAGCTGTGTGGGTGTGCTTACCTTTTTTTGGACTCTGAGTTGCTGAGCAGTGGCCAGCGTGGTTAACAGTGTCTGGAGAGCGCCATTCTCCACGGCTTCAACTTGAACTGCTGGATTACTGCAGGACACACACAGTGTGACAACGCTGACAGTCGTGTTTGCTTTCAACTCAAGTGTTTTGCTCAGAAGAGATTTGAGACTTTCAAGACTCATATTCTCATATTCAACTATTTATTTGACTATTATTTGGAACTTTTCGACGCCTGGAAGTTGCTGCTTGGCTTTCAAAATTCAAATTTGGTTTTTTTCCAAAAAGAACCCAAAACCATGATGTACCACATGTTGTGCAGCCAGTGTTCTGTGACATTATACGATCTCATCTGATAAGCTGCAGCACTGTTGGAGTGTCATCGCAATCAGGGTTATTGCATTACAACTCAGTCACATAGTAAACAAGAACAAAACATAATGTTGTGCACAATTTGCAGAGAAAAGTCAAAAATGTATTTAAAAACCACCTGTTTTGATTTTAAACAGCTACAGAAGCTCGATGTGATCACAGACACCACTGTACAGCAAGAAGTGACATATCTGCATATCTGGAACATCTGGAACATCAGACTAATCAAGCTTAATCAAGTCTAAATATCATACCTGGCTAATGCAGAGCCCAGGACGAAAGCAGAGCTTTCCTGTAATCTGAAGTCAGAGCTGTTCAGACCTTCTAAAAGGAACTGGAGGCCCCCCATGGAGCACAGAGTCTGAGCATTATCCACCTAGCACACATACAAGCATGCATGCAGGGTTAGAGACGGGACAATTCACCACAGTGTGAAACATCATCCTGTGTGTGTGTTACCTGATGCACCAGATATTCGAGCTCCGTCAGGATGCTCAGTCTTTGTTCGCTAGTTGAGTTGCTGCTGTTGAACTGCTCCAGCAGACGCCTCATTATCTACACATGCAAGAAACTTCATTTGACTGAAGCTCAAAACGTTTCACAGTAACAGCTCACTCAAGGTCACGTCACAATCATACGTGAGATCCAGGAACACTGATGTACCTGAACATCCGTCTCCAGCAGCAGGTCCAGCTGAGCCATGTCTTTCTTCAACTCCTCCATTGTGCGAAACTTAGAAGCCACAGAGTCCTAGAAGCGCCCAGCGAGCAGTGGAGACACACAGTAAAGGCTCATATGTGGGCACACTTAAAGCTTCTGCTGCCAGCATGTAATCAGAAGTTCAACAGTGGCATTTGAGCTGCTACCTTCTGCTCTGTGTCCTTGCTTCCAAGCTTCCAGTCCTCTTTTATCTTCTTCATGGCTCGTTTCAGCTCATCGGGATTAAAGGAAGACCGGAGCGCTTCTTCCTCCCTGCAAATGTACACTTTTACTGCAAAGCCATTTTATCTTTTCCTACTACTGCCCCCTACTGGGTGCACTTTGCTGGAAGAAGTATTAAAGGGAGCGAAATAAACTACTGTCTGCAGACTGAAGTTTTAGCCTGGACCCCCACCTGTGCTCCTCTGTCCAGTATTTCAGCTGCTCTTCTCCCAGTCTGACCTCCCTCTCACCTGTCTGCAGATTCAGCCTCACGTGAGAACCTTGTGGCACTGCCTGACCTGTGTGTGCACAGACAGAGTTGCTCAAAATAATTATACGACTGCTGAATATTATGAAACTCGTGAGCTCGCAGATTGATGCGACCCAGAAGCAGCAGAAAATGGATGGATGCAAATACAAACCGATGTTTGAGTCAGCTAATGGCTGTGTATATGTGATATAAGGTCCCGCATAAAGGCCTTTAGTATGTGCAGCAAATCATGTCTGTCAATAACAACAATTACACGCTGCCACACTCTAATGTGAATTTTTGTAATGAAGTACTCTGAAAATGTTTTGAACCACCCTTCCTGTTGCTACATTTAGATTTTCTGCTTTCTGAAAGTCTTTCAGAGCCTCTTTGTGCACTGGCTGCTTTTCACTTCTTTCCACTCTAGACTTTGTACCTTTTGGTTTGTTAAGCCACTTAACACCGAATCATTCAAGCAGAAAAAACACCAGCTAGGTTTAAGGGTGAACCAGACAACACTTTGTTACCAGCTTGTAAGAGACTAAACATCGTTTCGTTGGCCTTATTAACAGGACATCCATGGAGATTGCTACAGCTACTGGGACTCACTCCCTTCTGGAGCCACCAAAGGAACTGCAACATGGGTAAGTGTTGATTGTTGCGTCAATAATGGTTATTTAACAAATATTGGCTATCACAATAACTGTGTTGGCACGATTAAACTTCACAGATACTAAAATGATGATTTTGCATAGAGAAAATGTAACAACCTTTGTGAGGTTACATGAAAGGAGGATCAAATAAATCCCATATGGAGGCTTCATCTATATAAGGTCTATCCTCATCTGAAGCATTAGATCATACACAAAGTTGTGTTTATCTTAGGACTGATTGTCATTATTCAGAACCAGAGAAAAAGCCCTGTGAAGGAAAACACTGAGGGCATGACCTGGTTTAAGTGTCTGCCACTGCTCACTGGGCTGGACAACGTCTAAATCTCCTTCATCATCTTCCACATCATCTACTGCCACGTCTTCCTCTTCACCGTTTACAGCCTCATGTTCTGGGTTTTCCACCACGATTAAATCGCCTCCAGACTGCACAAAGAGAAACATGGGAAGAAATTTAGACACCTCCCTGGTTTAATGACAAACACCTTTCTTTGGGTTTCATTCAAACTCAGATGCCATTTTTGATGGTGCTTGCTGTTTTTTATTTTTACTTCATAGCTCTTACATCAGCATACGAGCACTCCAGCTCTAACACTCCAAGTTCTCTCTAAAGAGGCTAATTAACTTCATGGAAATATACCAGCATTTATACAGCGCCTTTCTTTTCTTTAGTGTTACTAAGCATGCACAGCCCCTTTAGACTATGAGTCACATTCCTCCTGAGAAGCGACAGTGCACAGAACAAAGGCATCATCGCTTTTAGCATGTAAAACAAGGAGACCAGTTCTGCTGATTTGCAGCCCTACATTTTTATTCTTTGCATGAGTCCCGTTACAAGATACTGTCATTTATGGTGTACTGCCATAAAAACACTGATGTCTTCATTTGTTACCAGCAGAGATGGGCAGTAGCGTTACTGTAATCCGATTACTTTTTTAAAGTAAGGAGTAAAAGTAAGGGATTACTATTGCAAAAACGGTAATTAGATTACTTTCCCATAGGAACGCTGCGTTACTAAAACCGTGATTTTTTGCGAGAATGTCTCATGACAGTGACGTAAGCCAGTGCAACGTTAGTGAAACAGTGGATCATATATCGAGTGTAGAGAGAGTATGAGCGTGCAGCGTTTAAAGCGTGGAAGTACTGACCTTACTTTGAGTTTGATTCCGTAAAAAGTGACAAAAACATTAGTGTCCGCTGTGCGTGGGAAGAAAACTTCTTTTTACAGTGAAAAACCCCTAAACTTCCAACAAGCACCGAGTAGCTACGACGTGATGGGAAACTCACAGAGAAACTCGCGGATTCTTCCACTGACCGCGGCACACCTGCACCAGGGTAAACCTCCGCCTGCCCCACTCCTGCTTTACAGGTGAAAATAGAGCAACAGGACCGCTGAGTCTTTGACTTTATTTTCTGTTGTTTTACTTGCATCTATTTGAAAGACTGAGTGTAAACACAAAAAATATTTTATTTTATGTGCTGGAATGTGCAGAAAATAGGTTTAAATGTTAAACTAATTTCTTCCAGTCAGAGAATGGTGCATATAATTAAATCTTTGCTTGATGCATAAAGTTAAAAGATTAAAACTAATAAAACAAGTTTTAAAAAGAGACTTTTCCATTTGATTACATTTTGTATGATGGATTATGCAGAAAAAGTAGAATTGGGCTGAAAGATCTATCACTTTATCACCTACTCAGGTTGTAAATAGTGTTTTAAAAAGTAACTAAGTAATTAATTACTTTTGAAAATAAGTAATCAGTAAAGCAACGGATTATTTTGGGGGGGAAGTAATCAGTAATTAGTTACTGATTACTTTTTTTCAAGTAACTTGACCAACACTGGTTACCAGTGAGAGTTACCTGGGTTAAAAGGTAACAGCTTTTATCACACTGCTAATTCCAGCCAAGTCCCAGCTGCAGCTGAAACACACCTGGATGTTCTCACGAGTCTTCAGTTTGCCCACAGCCAGGCTTTGATCAGCAGCTCTTTCCACCCATCACTGCTGCCAAATCCATCTTATCACAGGTGCAGCGAAACTAAATGACATGCTCGAGAACATCTGAGAGCTTTAAACACTTTATCAGAGCAAAAGGTTTAACCTACCTTGTGGCCAAGAATGCTGGCTATGTGACAGTAATGCAGCACCAAGAGGACGGCCAGGATGAAGGAGGTTCCCCCGACATGAAAGGGTATCAGCTTCATGGTGACTGGAATACACAGCACGGCATGTCAGAATCATAGCTACCTTCAGGTGCTGCATGAGCTTTACGAGGGGGGTTAACCACTACACCACTGGTCCTTATTACTGTTCTCCAGCCCGGGGCAAAACTCCACTCTCTAATCTCGTGTTTTAACCAAAAAATGGGACTAAACTACTTTTTGTTCCGTCTCTGGTGATAATCTGCTTTGAGAAATATGTCGATTTAAAAAGTCAAGATGTTGAATAGAGTCTGGCGTGACTCACCGGGCTGTGAGCGTCTTTACAGATTGGCTACCAAAAAAGTGACACAATGACAGCTCTACACATGTTTGCATATCTAGGCGACACAATGAGCACGTAAGTAACGCCGTAACAGCTGACAGCTAAGAGTTCCCAAATCCCGAGGAACCAGAAAGCTGCGACCAAGAACCGCTCCGTGACGGCGACAGCGTTCAGGTTAGCAAACACTCACCAGTCCGAGCGACAGTAGAGCAGCAGTGAAGCTGAAACGATGCCTTCACCTGTTCTGACAGTTCCCGCAGACATCCGAAAGCTTCTACTTTTCCGTCGATTCTCATTGGTCCACGTACAGCTTCTCTTCTTTGAGCTGCGGTACAGTACACAAACCTCCCGCTGCTGCCCCCTGCTGGTGTAGCGTGTTATATATTCAAATAAACGGGATACAGCAGCTGGTGTAGGAGGTGGCATATTTTACACATATTTATTATACAGGTTATACAGTACATAAAATCAAAATTCACATGTTTTATGTAACTGAAATGTTTAATTATGTGGGCTAGAGAAAATAAGAAAGTTATAGAGTATATTTATATGAAACATATGTATACTTACTGCACTTGATGTATTTTAAAGATATGTTGCATATCACAGAATGTAACAAGAAAGAATTGAAAAAATGAATATACAGCATGTTGGAAACATTTTAATAGATTTAAATGTGTGGGTACAATTGTAGAACAAATTAATAATTATAATATTTATAAGAACAGAAGTTGTTTTATTTTAAAGACTATTAGAAATGACAGCAGCATCATATACATGTCCACATGTGACGGTGTGTAGTCCAGGCCTGATGAGTCCTACTGCTGAGCGCACTGGTTCTCCATGCTGCTGTTAGAACTGACATGGATCATCTCCACTGCTTTCTGTTTCTTTCTCCTCTCCTCTCGCTTATTCTGCTGCTGGTTCTCCTCCATCACTTTCTCCTTACAGTCAGCTGAAGGAGAGCTGAGAACAACCAAAAACAATTCAGTTACTGCTCATTCGGCTCCTGATCTTACAGTTTTCATCTGTACTTAGTCAACAACACGATGTGCCAAAACAGGACTAAAGTTGCACTGAGACTATTTATTTTTAAACAAGCTTATTAGTGTCATTAGAAGAAAAAGCATTTGACAAAGTAAACAGGACCTTTCTCTTCAGCACTCAGCTTCAAATATGGATTTGGCAAGTCACTGATTCAGAAGAACACTAAACACTTTAAAATATTTGCAATTTTCTTTGAGCAATATGACAAAACCATAAAATTAAAGGAACATAACAATTCACAGGGAAAAAAGGCCTGATGCTTTATTATTAGTTACTAGACCCACTATGTCAGAAATTAGAATAAACCAACCTCGCAGTAACTCTTTAAGGATGCCCGAGCTTCTACAGCTCACAATTCTTCCCTCCCAATATGAAACATTTATTTATATAGCACCAAATCACAACAGTTGCCTCACAGTGCTTTAGATTGTAAGGTAAAGACAACAGAGAAAACAGAGGAACCCCAACAATCATATGACCCCTTATGAGCAGCACTTTGGGACAGTGGAAAGGAAAAACTCCCTTTTAACAGGAAGAAACCTCCATCAGAACCGGGGGGGTGGGGCCATGTGCCATGTGCCATGAGCGGTCGGGGGTGAGGGGTGGAAGACAAAAGTCATGCTCTGCTATCAAAGGCCTTTTTTTTATTGGCCAAATTGCAACAGTGGAGACAAACATTCTCTCCTATACCAACTATCAGTGTTTCCAATAACACAGACTACAAAATCTACTGGAAAAACAAAACACAACCAAGAAACATTAAATTTTCCACTCAAAGATCACACTGTGGACTAGGGCTGCCACGATTTGTCGACTAGTCACGATTACGTCGACTATCAAAATCGTCGACGACTGATTTAAAAGTCGACGCGTCGTTTGAAACTTTGTAAGATCACAAAAGACGCAGGAATAAGTGGCAGGATTTAAGAGTGTAATAACGGACTGAAACAGAAGATGGCAGCATTGCATGTACAAGGATGTCAGCTACCGTTAAACCCCGAAGAAGAAGAAGCAGCTGTGTCCCAGAATTCATAGCGCGGCCCAGCGCAGTTTCCAACAATGGCGGCAGCTAGTTAGTTTTAATGTTACTCTTATTATTCTTTCTGGGTCACAAAATAAACGTTTAACATATTATCAGGTGAGAATGTAGCTGTGTAAACCTCAAATATCTGCTCAGTTTATCAGGACACCACATATTTTCAAAAGCGCTCCGACGTTTTCGGAGACGTCTGTTACCCACTAGCTCGTTAGCGAGCTGGGGGCTAGGCTCACTAGCGCCGTGAGAACACCGGACTCCCCGCAAATCGTTTTCAAACCCACCGCCGTCTTTCACTCCTCAGGTTAAATATATATGAGTCACTTAGATAACTTAAAATGTTGTTGTTTGGCTTTTTTTTTTTTTTGTATTTTATTTGTTCCTGAGTAAATCGGTTTGGCTGAGATTAAAGTTATAGTTTTTACACAGCTGAATAAACGTCAAGCAGACAGCTGATTATCAGAAGTGTGAGATGCTCCAGAATATACTCCGGTGTCCTGTTATATTTTAGATAGCAAGGAGTTTATTAAACTCCACCGAGACAATCTGCAAATTTCATTAAAATTTAATAAACTATCATCTTGTCTTTATTTTTAGTTAGCACAGACCTTAAACACTTAAAGCTGTAAGCTAATGATAGTTATATAAGAGCAGATGCTGCTGGTGCAATAAGCTGTACGTTTTACGTCCAATGGATGATGATCTGATTAGTCGACTAATCGCAAAAATAATCGGTGACTAGTCGACTATCAAAATAATCGTTTGTGGCAGCCCTACTGTGGACTAGAATCAAACTGCCAATCACAATCACCCCCATCATCTTCATCACGAGGAGCATAGATATTACAGAGAACAATGCCTCAACTTTTCAAAACCAAAGATTAAAACTCATGAAATCCTTCCAGTTTAACAAATACAGACAAAATGTTACTAATAATCCCCTAAACAGAAAAACCACCTGTATTTATGCCTTAGGTGCAACTTGTGGACAGAAATTTATGTACAGTTATGTAAACTACCTTGGCGTCTCTGCAAGGTCGGGGTTAAAGCCAACGCTAAACTCCCAAGAACTTAGTTGGTCGTACACATCCCTGCTGTTAGTACATACCTGGGGTTGGGAATTACACTAGCTTCGTTTTCACTGATCTTCACACACTTTGCAGGCCGTGGCTCAGCCTCTGAAACACCTGCTGAGGAGCTCAGTGGAGGACGCATGTCAGCCTCGGGGTCCGCTGTATCTGTCACCACAGCAACGGCCTCCTTGGTCCGGTCCAGCGGTGCCTCCTCCACGGAGGGTGTGATGTCAACAGGAAGTTTCTCTCTCTTTCTCTTCTGGATGAGATTCTTCTTTGCCTCTGCAGGTGACAGCACAGTTACAGAGCTGCAACAACCCCGGCGCATGTGTACATGTGTACAGAGCGGGCGCGCTATGCTACATACCTTTTGGCTCATATTTGTGTTGGAGCTCCTCTACTCGCAACTGTAACTTGATCTTGTCACTCTGAGCCTGCAGCAGGAAATGGAAATATCCAATCAAATAGCAAATATAAGATCACAGCAGATACAATAGTCCACATTCCTTACAAAAATCCCATCATGGGGCTCAAATTTACAGCTCAGTAGAAGAAACAAACCAAGTACATATACCAACTAGAGCTACACGATTACTGTAAAACCATGAAGTTATTTTAGTATTGTTACTTTTTTAGATGTCATTTTATAATTATTTAAGATTTCCACAGAAAACACTACCTAGAGGTAAAACACTACCTCTTGTGCTTCCATCTGCTTTGTAGTTTTAAACGGCACTTGTAAGAGATACTAACACAGGGAAGTGCTGCAGTGAGAGCAGCCTGTTACCTGTTTGAGCAGCCGCTCAGATGTGAAGAGTTTCCTCTCCAGCTCCAGAGCTCTCTGACTCTCTGACAAAGACTTCATCCTCTGAAGAGAAAGCTCATCTCTCAGACGCTCTGCATCCTTACTAAGACAGACACACACACACACACACACACACACACACACACACACACACACACACACACACACACACACACACACACACACTATTTGAAGCCGAAGTTAAATATGTAGATGAAATAACTGAAGTCTAACCTTCTTTGTTACAGTAACAGTTTATTTTTTATCCTGAAAATATCAAATCTTCCCAGTGCAGACAAATATGTGTTTTACAATTAAGCACTGATTCATGAAACCAAGAAAACCAACCACCTGACCCAGACTTCCTGCATAAAGATCGAAAGACAGAAAAATCCGTTATAAATGGATAAAACCTCTTTTGTTCTTGTGATGGTTTCTTCAGCTGCACAGTGATTCTACTTCTATTCTAACGTCTGAGCCTAATTACTGTGGCCGTTTTCCCACTTTCATCCAAGTCCAACAACACTGTTACATTAAGCACCCAAGGACCGTCTATAAGGTGGCGGACTTCAAGTTGTCTCCCGATGAATGGGGCTCAAAGCACTGGCTTCTTCACATAAATTTACCTGTAATGTATTTTTCCCATCGATCCAACCTGTTGTCTTTTTTGTTTCGTTTTTTAAAGCTACATTTCCAACATGTTTTTCACGCGTTCTCATTGTGTCAACCTGAATATCTCACATTAAAGATAAATTGTTTAACATTGTTTCACTGACCTTTCTTTAAAGCACTTTCAGTGTTCAAGCAGAGCAGAATAATCACTGTATCAGTCCATTTACCATGAAAGTGAACCAAGATTGTATGCTGCTCTAACGAGCCAATAATCAGACATTTATGGATACATCTGTCCCAAAATATGGATCCAGACTCATTTTGATGGCAAGAAAGGCCAACTGACAATTTCTTTCTTTTATTCAGATCATTATATTTCTAGGCAACCTGTAGATGGTCAAGCAAAAGGCCAGAAAACAGCCAAACTCACAGAGTGTTGCTGAGCTTCATTTTGAGCAGGTCGGTGTAGTATGTTTCATCCTGGCCATCTCCATCATCGGCTGGAGCCGGATTATCTGGCTGAGACTTCAATAACATCTACACACGGAACAAACGACATGTGACTGTGTCCGAATCTAGGAGAGCAGGTGTAGCATTTTATCTCATAAGTAAAACAGCACAAGTTCATGTTATGTGAGAGGCTTAGCCGAGCTCCTGTTAAAGCAGAAAACATCCCATTTGCTAGAGACAAGGCTCTATCTGAGCCTGTAGTTTTCTGTAGATTTTGGACTTGTTAATATCCAGCTCTAATTTATAAATGCTATGCTAGCACCTCTTAGTCTGCTGGGAAAGTTTTTTTTCAGTAAGTAGGACTAACGTGAAGTAAATCTGCTCTAAAAGCATTTTGTGTAATTGTCTGTGGAACAGGGCAGGTGTTACTCTCGCACGAGCGCACACACTTTCTCAACGTGAAGTCGTTCTACAAACTGCACTGACTGTTACGTTCTCACCTCCACCTTCTCCAGCCTCTGCAGTTTAGTCATCAGATTCTGGATCTCTCCATTTTTCTCCGACAGCATGGACTGCAGTCTCTCCAGCTGAGCAGGGTCAGCCCTGGAGCCCTGCAGCTGCATCAGAGTGGCTATCTGCACCTGCACCAAACACGCACATCCATACTGTCAGCCAACCACCAACCAGTTACAAACCGGCGACCGACCAGATGAGCTATCGCACGCTACCTTCAAGCGCTGCATCTGCTGTTTGCTAAAGGCGTGTATTTTCTGCAGCGACTGGTACTGGACCTTCACACTGATGAGCTGCCTCTCCATCTCAGCCCGCTTATCCTCCAGCTGCAACACAACATGGAGCCATTTACTGAGGTTCCAGGTTCGATTCAAGCACAACTCTGGACTTACAGAGAGACCTGCTGCCAAAGGAAAGTGTGACACACCTCAGCAAACAGCGAGTTCCCTTTGCTGTTTGGATCCTGGGCCTGCTGAAGAACCTGATCCAACTCGATCTGCAGATCCCTGTTGGCCTCACGAGATTTCTGTCATTACAGAGAGAGAAAGACAACAACTGAAGCGACAGTCTGTGGAAATGCTTACTGTGTGAAACTAAACACGCTTCTCTAAGAATTCAAAATTGGATTGTATTATCAACTTTGCCCTGATTAGACTATCACAGGACGTGACCGCAGCAGAGTCGGACACAACCAACCAAGCAGCAAGTACGAGCTTCATCAAATGCACAATATCATCTCCTACTTGCCTAATTTCAATCGTTCCATTAATACTTTTAGATTATTATATTGTTAATCTATTTTGAGATTAGTGAAAGTGCTTATTTAAGACCTTTCCAGGCATTTCCACCCTGGTGTGACTGCACAACACAGAGAACAGCAGACTGTAACATGTTCACCTCTAATGCATTGAACCAGGACACCGCTTCTTTCTGCCTTTCCTCCTTTTCTTCGGTGATTCGCTCCAGCTGCCGCTGCAGGCTGCTGTTGCTCAGTTCCAGCTGCTGCTCCTTGTACTGCGATTCCTGCAGTGCCTGCTCCAGCTCCACCTGGTAGATGAACAGATTACACCACATGCTGATTCAACACCTCTTCTTCTCATGCCATTAATGATTTTTATTCATCTAGGTACTTCTCGTGTTAGTTGACCTGGATGGTACATGCTTTGTGGTGCTCAAAGGACCAAAAACATCTGGAAAAACTAAGCAGCTTGTCAGATCCACAAGCCTTTCTCTGAACAGCTTAACATAGCAGCTCAGCTCTGGATGGTCTCTATTATCACACTGTCGCTGTGAGAATGAGCCGTCTGTAGAACCTTCCTTTGTAAGTCACTCACTTTAACGTTCTCCAGCTCTGTGATCTTCATCTGCACCTCTATCATTTCCGACGTCATGGAACTCTGTGTGTGTTCATTTAGAGCTCGGAGCTCCTCCGTCTTGTTATTCAGCGTCTCGGTCTGCATTTCCAGCTTATGTTTCAGCTGTTTTTCATTCAGCTGGGACTCTTCTAGAGAAGACTGCAACCTCAGGATCTGAGACAGCAAAAACCACAATCACAGGTTGGAAAACAACATGACAGCGTGGATCCATCCTGCCGTGTACCAGTCAGGCTGTGAGGGAGATTTTCTTGGTACACTCTGAGCCCATTAGCACTACCTGAGCATCGTTTGAATCCTGCAGCATATCTGAGTATTGTTGCTGACCGTGACCCTTTATGACCATAGTGTCTCTATGTCTGCTTCCAGCAGTGTAATGCACAGCATAATGCAAAGCTTAATTCATGTCAATCTGTTTTCTACAACAGGACAGTTACTGTACTCATACAGATGTGGTGGAATGGGAAATTTGCATCTGTATGTACAGCCAACAAATCTGCAGCAACTGTGTAACTCCATCATTTCAATACGGACCAGATTTTCTGAATCATGTTTCCAGCCCCAAAAAGAATGAAGGCAGTTCTGAAGGCAGTGACAGCGTGGTACACCTCAACAACTATCTCACTTCACTGCTCTAACAGCCACTCAAGAATTGGGGCTTTTACTGGTGTAAGATACCATAGTGCATTTAACCTCATAACTCACATAGATACACATAGTACACAGTGTGTGAATGTGTGTGTGAATGGGTGGATGACAGGTTGTGTAAAGCGCTTTGGGGTCCTTAGGGACTAGAAAAGCGCTATATAAATACAGGCCATTTACCATTTACATTTAGCATAGCTCCCTATCCCTAATTTCACTCATTAGTACAGGCCTCATACCAGATGAGACCACGTGCTGTTGTACCTTGTTGTGAAGCTCACTGAGTGCCATGCTATGAGCCCTCTCCAGATGTTCTTGTTGTTCTTGAAGGTGCCGTTTCTGCTGATTCTTCACACAGTCAAAGTCCGACTGCAGTGATTCCAGCATCCGAGTTTTCAGCTCCACTTCCTTCTGCAACGAGTACTTGTCTTGCTCGAGAGCCTGTGGCACACACATCAGACAAAGATAGGTGGAGAGGTCTGAAACAATGATGAAGTTAGTTTGGATGACCAACAGGGCGGGAAATTTAGGAAAACAAGGACTTTTGTATTGGGCTCATGGCAGTTTACTGGAGCTTTTTCTCTTTATTTGTGTAAGAGCGGACCTCAAGGGCGTTGGTCATCTCTACTCTTTGTTCATCCAGTCGGTTCTGCAGCTCCACCTGCTGGTTGAGGAGATCCAGGCCAGCTTGAGCAGCCTGATGAACCTGCTCCTCCTTCTCTCTGAGCTGGATCCTCAGTACCTTGATCTCCTCTTCTGCTGCCATCTGGAAAGTGAAGGACGCACAAATGTGTGTTAAAGTTTGTTGTGTGCGCCAGTCTTTACCGAAAAAGCCCGTAACCTTATATTATATATATATATAATTTGATGTATCAGCCTTTTGAATCAGCAAATATTGGTGTCAGTCTTAACAATATCCAGTTCCTGAATTATTTGCTATCACCATGTGACTTTTATTTTATCTATCGTTTTCATTTTCTCTGTCACTTACAGTCTGATGCAGTCAGAGGCAGCTTTGAGATTTTTTATACTCCACTGTCCAACTCAGAAACAATGCATGTATTTAAAAAGTGACACACAAAAGTAATCAAAAAAGGCTTAAATAAATGCAACCGTTTATGCTAACGTCTATACCGTGCTCTCGTTTGTTTTGTAAGACAGTGCTATACAGCTTTAATTTCCTTATTTCCAATTAATCTGAAGCTAACGTCCCGCTGTTAATAAGATAAATAGTGACAGTAAATGTCCAGGAGGACAATAAGCAACCGCTACAGCAGATATAAAAGCAACAGTATCGGCCAAAAAATGTCAACAAGTCAGGTAAAGATGGCTAGCTCCTGCTCGTATTCAGCCACACAATCTAAGCCTGGGGGGGGTTAAGATTTCAATATGACAAACTCCGAACTAACGATATTTTCTTTTAATTAGCAGCAACAACTCTACTGTGGGCAGTTCTTCTACTGACGAAGTGCCTATAAGATAGATAAACAAAAACAAGGATTAAATATACCTTGTTAGCGATCAGTCAAAGCGCCACAATTTGAATCCGACTCCAAGCAGTTATCGCGACATCTTGACTCGGCGAGACTTTTTGGGGATTCGTCAACCTGGCGCTGTTGAGATATCGCCCTCTAGGTATGGAGGACCGAGACACTTGCGCACATCGAAATAAACAATTTCATTGATAAATAATTAATAGCGCAATTAAATATTCATTAGTACCTTCATTTACACATGATTTTTTTATTATTAAAGGAATTAATGTTGTGATAAATTAATGGACAGTAAAAACAGTAGGTACAAATAAATATTTCTAAATGTATGAATCCATTCATAAATTCAATTAATTTTAATCAAATTTAAAAAATAGTCAAATATGTACTCAAATTCAACAGCTTTGGATGGTAGTGAAGAGATACCAGATGGCTGGGAATGTACAGCTGCAGTGCAGAGGGAAACTGCCAAGGCGGTGTTTGGTGTGTCTCTGGACAGAGATCTGGAAGTGGAATGTGGAAATACTGGAAAGTATACAAGGGGGCAAAAAGAGAGATAGTCATGAAGATAAAGAAAGTAAAGAGAACTGCTAGATGTACAGCAAAGACATAGGAAACGGCTTGTAATAGGGTTGCCAACCGTCCCTTAAAAAACGGAATCGTCCCGTATTTCGAAACAAAAGTACACGTCCCGTATTGAGCTAATAAGGGACGCACTTTGTCCTGTAACACAGTGAGAATCAAAAGTAGTCTATAACTTTTAATGGAATTAACACTTTGTTTGAAAACATAATTCCCAGCCCCTCTCCTGCTTTGTGACCAATGAGCTGACAGCACACTTATGACAATTCGAGTATGACAAGTTAGATTATCGCTTATCTCATTGGTCGAGGAAAGGTCGCTTACGAGGAAAATACCGGCCAACAGGGAAACAAACGCCGATACTGCGGTGCAAGTCTCGGACGGCACACTGTGCCTCCATAAAATGAAGGTTATAACAGAAAATCTGTCGCGCTCTCTCTCTGTCTTTCACTCACACAGACACACCACCACCATCAACTTTGCTAAATTGCTAATGAAAAACATGATCAGGCAGCTGTGATTGAGCAACAATGTAAATCCAACTGTTTTCACGGTTGTTGTGGTCGTGATCATTTTGTGAGGCCACATGGAAAAGGCTCGGATGAGCTTTCCAAAGTTCTACAAGTTGTGCCTCCATCGCTTGTGTCCAGATCACACGCTGCACAGCCGTGCTGCTCCGTCTTCTTCACAGACGTTTACGTGTTTGCGCGTGAGCAGTGTGAGCGCCTGTGGTGACACCCTCACGAGCGATTGATGATCGGGAGCTGGTCGTGAGGTGTTAATCACTTCTCGTTACCCCACGTATACTACACGATACACGACGCACGATGAAGGCCAAAATCGGGCCGATCACCAAATCGGTCGCACGACTCAAAAATCGGCTCAAAATGGGCCACAAATCGCACAGTGTGAGCCCAGCGTTAGAGCAGCAATGTTTGTTCGCTCAGAGAAAGAAAAAATAGGCTGCAAAAGTACAGGGAGGAATGGGAAAAGGAAAACACCTGGCTGGAAAGGTGCACTATAAAGCGCACTGCACTGTGTGCCGGCGCACTTTTTCCATAGGCATGCTTCTAATGGTGGGCACATGAAGAACACGAGGGGCGTGACAGCTCGGGGAACCCTTAACCAATTTCTTGTCCACCAGGCCACGGCAGAAGCAGATATGGTATGTAAACACTGGTTTGTTGTTTAAACCCTCTGGTTAAGGTTAATATGGGCATGTGCAGTGAATATCAGCGCTATGTGGCCAGAAGTGTGATAATATAATTTATTTTGTGTAATAAACAACTGCAAGGATAAATGATTACAACAAATAGATGACTAATACATAAAAGTAATACATAGATTAATAATGATGATGAGTTATGATGCGTAATCATGGGAACAAGCGGGTTTACAAACAGGAGCAGCTGATTAGCATTAGAAAAGCTGAAATAATACCTCGACTGAAGCCAATTGTACTAAATGCACTATATGTGCACAGTTACAAGAATATTTTTGTTCTATTGCTTTCTATTAATTTATATAATTTTAAGTTAAGCAGGACAGAGTTCTTTTAAAGAAAGATTTACTTATATTCTCAAAAGTTAAGCATGACAGGCTTCTGTTTAAGAAGGAGACCTGTTTTATGTGTTAATGTTGTCATTTTGAGCTAAAAATAAATGGCTAAATGATCATTTGTTTCACATATGGTCATATCACAAAGAATATGCATCTGCTTAAATCAAGTTCAAGTCAAATGGTTAAAAAATAATTTCACACACAAAAAAAGAGCTACCACACTGGGAAGGGTGAAGACAACTGGGTCGCCCGGCCCTGGCCACGAGGTGTCCCTTATTTATTTTTCAGGGAGTTGGCAACCCTAGCTTGTAATGAGCTGCATGTGAGACCGGATCTAAGCAAGGTGAAAAGGACTTTGGCTAGGAAGAGAAATCAAGCTGGTAAGGTTGTGCAGCATGTTAGAGAGATTAAGGGTGCAAATGGATATGCGACTCTAGTGGAACGGATTTTAATTGTGGGTTAAAGGAGAATGATTAGTAGAGGATGCAGACTCAAACATCACGTCCTCTCCTCCACAAAGTTGTTACACACTGAAGGAAGACAAGGTTCATCCAGGTGCACATGAAGGTTTATTGCGCTGAAACACAGCAAAACAGTTCAGTGTTACTGACGGCTTCCATCGTAATAACTGGCCTGCGTTACTTTTGTGAGGGATTATTTTGGCAGTTACCCGTTTGGCTGAGCCGCCACCGCCACCTACTGGCGAAACTAAATATCGCCCTAACATCACATCAGGTGGAAGCAAATGAGCTTTTGGCTCTGTACCATGATGCAAACTGTTGTCACAACAAATAGCAAAAAAAGGTGATTGGGGGGGGAGACTTGTTCTTAATACTCAAAATACTCAGGGTGCCACAAAGAGTCCGAGCTGTCATCCAGAAACGAACCTACACAATAACTGAAATCATAAAAATCTACCAATAAAACAGCAGTAATTTAATCACTTCTGTGGCGGCTGGGAAATCATTTTTACAGCATTTAATGTAGTCATTACAAGATTCAGAGAGAAATTGTCTTTGAAAAATATAAACAGAATCAATTTCAGTTTTGTATCATTATGTTTTTTCTATGAAAAATCTGAAAAGTGGCAAATGGACCCGTTCTTTTACACTTTTTTATACTCAAGCACTGAAAGAGCTTTATATAAGTTTTGGGGGGAAAGGCCTTTAGAGGTTTCTGTCCAACATTCACACGTTTGTACTCTGCTGAAAGTAACAGTATCTCACCCAAAAATGTTTTAGGGCAAACTGGTGGAGTAGGGCTTGAACCACCAACCTTCCAACTGGTAGATGATCTGCTCTGTCCTCTGAACTTCAGCTTGCGTTCTGGATCTTTACCAAACATTTTATGAGGTGTACAGATTATAGCTGCAGGTTCTATTTAAGATATTCGGTTTCTAAGACACGCATTTCATAGCATTATTACATTTATCTCTTATATTTACCACATTCCACACATGAAATTAAAACACAACACCATATTTTTTTTTAACCTATTTAAGTTTCTCGAATTATATGAAAACCCCAGAGAACATCTCAGAATTGTTCCTGGAAGTCCAGGAATTCTGTAAATCCAGTGTAGACAGGGGAGTCTGATTAGAATCTGCTATCCCATTAAATAATCTCCAAATTTGCATAAGACGGCTTTAGTTTTTATTTTTTCAGCTGCAGCCCCGAGTGTGTACTGGTCTGAGATCAGCTAAAGAACAAAAACAAATCAAATATGGGCTGAGTCTACCTGCATTTGATCCAATTTATATATTAATGCCTATAATACTTAATTGTTCTTAACCCTTTAAAACCTGAACTATAAAATCACTCTTTAATGTTTTGATAATGGAGTGTTTGCTGAACCTTCAGACAATATATAAAAAAATATCAACTTTTAATCTGTATATGAGTTTTAATTTGTATCACATTTGCTACATAAACCATATTTTTGCAATGTAGTCATTAAAAATGTGTCATGCACCTTATATGATTTTAATTGTGAACAATTAAGTCACACTGATGATGTAGAAGTCTTAAAAACTCACAAAGACACACAATTGGATTTAAAGGGTTCAATTATTTCACGGCCAAAAGGTAAAAAAAAAAAAACAGCAGCAAGGAATAAAGTTGCATGTAAGAATCTGTACTTATTACTGATGCGCATTCGGGAAACACACAGGCGTCAGACAATTAATAAACTTGAGCTCCTGCTACTATTCGCACACAGAGATCTTCAAAGAATCGTACGGATGTTTTCTGGAAACTTGGTTTATCAGCAGACGGTGATTTTATACCTGTTGATATTTAGTCTGGAACATGTTCCCATCACAAGTTACCATGGCGATGTACAGCAGTAAGTATTAAACCAGCTTTGCAGCGCAGGGTTAGGCCCAGAGTTAACCCTGAAATTCTGCTTCACAGGCCTCAGATGTGATTTTCATCACCTTCCAGGATCAAGTAGGGAAATTTAGCTAGTTATGCAAATGTGTACATGACTACAGTGTGGAGTCACTTTAGCGTGGTTATAATCTGAGTGCTGACAGTACAGCTCATGTTTGGTGAGTTAACAACCTGCCATTTTTGAACCAGCCAACAAGCTTCAGTGAATTATTAAACTTAATGTGGAAAAAACTGCAATTCCTTTATTGGCCAATTAAAAGTATTTAAAATTTTTTTCCTGAATTATAAATATGTCTCTTCTAAACTAGTCTAAGAACTAAGAAGCAAAAATGAGCTGGTATCCGTGTCTCAGACTCAGTCTCGGGCCCTATTGTTAGCATTACCTGATCACTTTACTAGTGCTTAAAATCCATGAACCAAAAGAAAATGGGCAATAGCGACAGGCGTCTCTTTTCTATACCGTCTTTCAGAACCAACTAACCCTTTTCCCACTTCTGAACATTATGACCCTCAACTTCATCGATATAATGTAGCCATTTTTAAGTATGTACAATTGTCTCACACTTTCACGGTTGTACACACAGCAGGTTTAGATCACTTCAGTTTAATCAAATCTTCATCACATCCTATTCGTATATTAAACTTTCCTCAAATGTCCATAAAGCTCACATCAGATTCACACACGATCTTAGCTGTTAAATGATCATTGGTGCTCGATGCTTGCTGGTGTTTGGTCAACAGATGATCTAAGCAAATAGTGTCAATCTCTGTGGTATCATACATCTAGAACAGCCTGCAGTACACAATGCTGCTTTTTATTTACAAGAAACACTTTCATTTTCTCCTCAAGCTGCAGCAATGGAGGCGTCGTCCAACTGTCGACCCTGAGGCTGTGGAGAAAGACAGAAACGAGGCTTTAGCCCAACAAGGAAAACATCTCCACGGTTACCTTAGTGTTTATGGGTTTCTATGCGTGTTACCTTGACGAAGATTCGCTGGGGCAGGAAGCGTTTCAGAGCTTGAGTACCGAAGTTGGGGCAACGTGGCAGGCTGATGTTGAGCTGTGGTAGTGTTTGGTAACCAGCCATCAGTGGATAGTAGTTATACAGCATCTCCTGCTCTGAACTGGGGAGGATACGGAGACGCACCTACACACACACACACACACAGTTTTATATTTACAGATAGATAGAAAACACACACAAGTGCTGCATGAAAACCAGATTTTCAGTACTGATGAAGCACGATGACATCACCAAAACTGTCCATCAACATGACCCGTCAGTCCTTACAGGCGGTGCAGCTGTACCTGTTTGAGACCAGAAAACATGAAGGCATCGGATGGTTCCACGGCCATCTCCACCTCCTGCACCAGAGCAGTTCTGTTTTCTATGTGGTAACGCACAGGAAGAGACTCCCTGACTCGCCCGAACGACGGTAAATCTATAGCCCAAAACATCAAAACAACAATGTGACACCACCAACAGCCAGAGGTTAACATCTTTCACAATAGCAAATGCAAATAATGAGAACATTTCTTGAATTCTACTTCGTGTATTGGAATATTTTCTGTAAAATCAGGAACACTGTGTGCATGCGATGCTTGCATACTGACCAGCGTGGATGTACAGAGGCACCATCTCCAGGACCACATGAGGCAGACTAACTATAGTCTGGATGAGAGGACTGTCTGGACTGGAGGAGTTTCTGTCAAACAGAGTTTTAGAAGTCTGTTCAAGCCCTCTGAAAACCCAGCAGCAGCACGTCACAGCCTCCATTAACGTGTACGTACCTCCTCCATGATATCAGGTACTGCCCTGTAGCCACCGTGTTATTGATGCTGGTCTGTGGCGGGCATCGGAGACAGAAACACTCACTGGCACACTCCCCTGTTTGTAGAACAACTGAACACAAGCGCACACTTTTTACTTTTCAGCGATAAATTTAAACAGGAAATTTTAGGTAACTATTTTAAGTAATCGGGTACCTTCCTGTAACTGTGACTGAAGCTGCGGTGTGTTACTGGTCACAGTAAGAAGCTGCAGAGAAGAGGAAGTCAGGAGGAGGGGCCACGGAGACGACGACACGATGTCAGTCATTAGGAGAAAGGGAATGTCCACTGATACCCGGTCCAACGGCTCAAACTGCAGCAGCACAGCAGAGACAATAATAATACTCTTTATTAGACTTACTATAAAAAGACTCATTATCCTACTTTAACAGGATGAAATTTATTTAATCGAATGCAACATACCAAAGCTCCGGCTTTTCTCTCTACTTTAACCTTTGTCTTACTTCTTTTTTGTCCTTTACTTTGTACTTGGAGTGTCTGTTTCAGTTTCTACAAGCAGCTGTCATACAAACAGGTTGTTGAGGTAGGTGTATGCTAACTTACGCTAATGTAAATGTAATCAGACAAATCTGGATGTTTCTCATTTCCCGCTTTTGTATTTCATGATATTAAGCTTATGCCCTCTACCCTTGCCCCCTTAAAGATCCCCTCACACCTCCCTGACTATTAGTAAAGTCCACGCTAAAATAAAAACGGGGAATCCTAAATACAAACCTTGGTGGAAACAAACTTGACCGAAACCTCAAATGGAACAAGTGTCTCTATGGTTACCGTCTCATCCTGGAGAAGAAGAAAAAGAGAGAGGTGTAAAGCAGGAAAGTAAAACAAATGTTAACGTGTTTATCGCTGAGCCGTCTGTCAGCTGTACTGTGGGTCGGACGAGCTTTCTACCTTGTGACACTTGCACATAATCTGTCGTCCTTCTACTGTGGTGTCGATGCCGTAGGCCACGTGGAACAAGAAGACCCTGGGTCCGGTTGACACACACTTGACAAACACGCACTTCTCCAACTAGAGGCAAACACACAGCTCGCGAACTCAAATTTCTTCTTTTGCTGTGAACTGACAGTGTTGGCGTTTTGCGTGGTATGCTGAATCGACATTTCTTTGTGAGACTCACCTTTTCACCCGGTTTCAGCTCTCCCAGAGGCACATCGGGGAGCAAAGAAGGCGCGCTGTCATCGCAAAACTTTGATCCGTCAAGTGTGACGTGAGTGGTCTGGCCTAGATTGGCATCCTGACCTGAACAAGCAAACCAAGACAAACGCTAAATTAGCATTCGTATGCTGCTGTATGTTATTGAAATGATTACAGTACCGATCTACCTGGTTTGAGGCCAGCAGTTAATTTAACATCTTTAGCCATGGCCTCCTCCTGTGATTGGACAGTAAGCTTGATGCAGTACATTTCATTGGTGAGTGCAGGAGGCTGGTGGCTCAGCTGAACAGAGATCTTTGGGACTCTGGAGATGATCCTAAACACAAGAACCATTTCTGCTGATTCGATCCCAGCACGGACACTGCTCAAACTGACGGGTTGGTAATGGCTTTTTCTGACTCACATGGTGCTGTGCTGCATGGTCAAGCTGTCCCAGTCCAGCTCCTGACGTGCTTCGATGTTACGGCCCCAACGCCGTGAACACCTGCTGGCCTGCAAGGCTTCATGTGCAGACGCGGCGTCTCCACCTGCTCCTCTCCAGCTCACAAACACACAGCGACCACTGTCGCCACCCAACATCACCTCGATACCCGTCATCTATGATAACACACATATTAATCAATGTTTCCATCCATGTCTCTCTCTCGCAATCACAAACAACAAAGTCTCCTTACCTCTATCTTCTTACCAACATCTTCAGTTTTTGCCACAAAGCTGAAGTTGTAGCATGTGGTTTTTCCTGGTAACAGACTCATGGCCTCCTGGCCTGACCACTCTGCCACACACCACTGGTTATACTCCTAATAAACAAAAACACCTTTATACATCACATACAATACCCCATCAGTGGTTTATGGCTGAGGGATAGGAAGCTAAGCTACTGCAGCATAACCATGAAGAACAGTGAACGTAAGGTTTATGTTATTTTCAGCTGTCTGCACTAAAACGAGGTGAACACGAACCAGTCTGGGTTTTATTACTGCAGTTTTTTAACTAACATGGTGAGCATGCAACATAATTACAGAAGTAAATAAACACGAGACTGAATGTGTTCAGTTTGTGTGGACTGAGAGCACACCAGCTCACCTGAAGCTGCTTTTGTGGGACGTTGGACAGACAAAGCGCTCCAAGCTGACATCATACCTGGAGGCGGCGATGCAAACAGCACGTACCTGGTTACTGAGGCTGACAGCTAGCTTGCTGAAAGACACGGGATGAGGGCAGTCAGCTCGGAGGAAGACCTGCAGTTGGACAGGCTGGTCCACGTGGAAACTGGGAGACTGGAATTTGGCTTTACACTGGACTGGAGTAAGAAAAAAAGGACAGCTATTATAACCCATTTATAAAGAGATATAGAAGAATGCTGCATCAACTTATTACTTAAGACGGATCCCATTTTATACTAAACTCTTTCTAAACCCAGTATCGTTCGTCAGCATGCACCTTTTCTTCCTGCCACGTACACGATAAAAGAGGAGAACTAAAACCCCTGTTTTGAGCGAATCGTGTGTTTACTAACTGAATGGGATGTAGTCTTGCACTTCTATAGTTAGTTCGTTCGATCCAGCCAAAGCCATGCGGTCATTCCACAAAGACCTGGCAGCAGTGACAGAAGACGGATCGCACTCCGGCTCAGCATCTGGGACCTCGTTCTGGAAATTAAAATATGTGGATGCATCAATTTTGATTTGACCTCTGCTTAGCTACTCTGAGCTTTACAACACAGCTACAAACTGCAGCTTTTAAGCATTTAATTCCTACGAAACACACTACAATTATATTAACGTTTGAAACGTATTAGATCGGTGGAACCCTTCAGCTCACCGTGAGGACTTTGATGAGATTCCTCTCAATCCTTGACTTTTGCTCCTCCTTGAGGGTGGAAGCTAAAAGACAAGATCAGCGTGAGTCTTCTGATCTGATATTATTCAGTTTTCCACTCAAACGTCATCTTTGATATTTTAAACATCCTTGGACAGTTGCAACAAATTTCTCAGATTTACCACACGCAAGTAAGAATGTTCTGAGTGTCAGCAGCAGTTTCTAATACCACCCCACAGATTAAAGGATTGTGTTTTACAGGATTATTTGGCATCTTTTGTTCTTTAACTATTCCTGATGTTTTGTCGTAGTTTTCAGTTCCGTCTTTTTCTCACCTCTGCCCAGCAGCTCCATACAGTAGATAACGTAGTCCTTAATACTAGCCATCAGATAAGCACAGCGTAGAGCTGTGGTCAATATGGCTGTCAGGAGACCCCACCATCGCTCTGTGCGATAGTCACACATCACATAGTCCAACAGCCTGATAAGAAAACACACACAATGGGTAAAGACGATTCTTCACACAGCCTGCTTTCTAAGAGTGAGAGGTAAAGAGTTCTGTTCCCTTTCCCCTCGTGTGAGGAGTTTGTAAGATTCTGGGTGTGACGTGTCCTGCTCTCAGCTTCTATATCAAAATAAAAGTGGGACGTAACTTGGAAAAGCTGTGTCTCACTTACTTCAGCGCCTTGGTGTAGTCTTTTGCATGGTAGTATTCCTCTCCCATCTGCACCACTACAGAAGATACACACAGTGAGACGAGGTGAAACGACACAACAGCTGCGAACTGCAACGTGCTCATATTAAAAAATCACCACAGTGTCGATGTTCTTTATATACTACAGGGATTAGAACACGTCCACCTGTAAGAAGGTAACCCAGCGACTATAAAACGCTAATCATACGCACTGAGGTGGCTCTTCATTCGAGGACACTTGTACTTCTTAAACTGGGCGACGGCGTTGCTGAGAAGTGCTATTATCAGCTCCTGCAGGGGCAGAGACACCAGAGGATTAATTCAACCTGACAGGAACTAGAAGTAAAACACAATTATGAGAATGACACAACAAAGCTTCAAAGCTGAATGTTCATGTCTCTGTGTAAAGCTTTTTCTGCTCTAGCTGGGAAAATGCGTCACATGCAGAGCAGCCTATCGTTTCCTCTGTACAAACAGGACCTCAGCATATGATGTGCCAACACATTTAGATTCCCGCAACACAAAAACACACAATTCCTACATTTTTCTTGCTGTATTTAAGAATTCTATACCTTTGAGTATCTTCAATAGTACCAAGAAAAGCTACTGTTGTAGAAAACAAACAAATCACAGATCTTTACAGGGATTGGCGTTCTGAAAAACTCAATAACCGAACCCAAAGTGCGCTTCCACTGATTTTAGACCAACTGTAGCTTTAGGTAACATTTTCTCACGGATCAGGCACTTTCTCCAATAATGTCTGAACCTTTTAAAAGGCTGCACACTGACTTCTGTGGGCATGTGAAGGATGCACGATGCAAGGATGTCAGCGTCCAACAAACTCTACATTTTAAGCTACTTCACAAACCAAGCTGGTCATTTTCAAATGATTTTATCAGCTACCATGTTAAAAATAGGCTAGTTTAACTTCATATGTAAGGCTGAGGGTGTGTGTCATTAATAACAATGATTTTTTTTAAATAAGCAGGACTAAAGCAGTAAAATATTGCTGTGTGCTCTTACAGAATGTGGTACATCTCTCTCTTTAATCTGCAGAGCTAGAATCCCCGTCTTCTCTTTTTCAGCATCTGGAGGATCAATACCTGGAAGTGAAGTGATGCAGACGTAATTACTGAACAAACTCTTGATATTAAGCTTCATTTTGGAAGGTTTCATTAGAAGTAGTGGTACACGCAGCATCAGACAGCAGAAGGATCCTCTCATAAGCTTTCTAAAAGCACGTTGGATGTGTTACACGTGTCCACAATAAAATATTTAGACAAGATCACTCAGGACCTAACAGCTAATTAAAGTGTTCTTTACTTCAGAGAAGCCAGCTGTCCTTTTAAAGCAACAATCTAACAGCAGTTAGTCTGTTTACTGTTGACCTTCACCATAGGGGTGTGCACACGTGTCCTCACAACAAGATAAAGGAAATGTAAACAAAATATGGCCAAATGTAGAAACTCAAAACAGTTTAATCACGCACGGTCACGTCTCAGCTACAGTACATAATATTGCACAAGCACTGTTGTGCAGATTTGTGAATGAAGCAGTAACATTAACAGTGTCTGAGGCCAGCAGTGTTGTTCCATGTCTGTATCTGTCAACATACTCTGTTGTCCCTGCCTCCAAGGTCTCTGGCCATAGAAATCCAGTCCTGCGCTTTGGGTGTCCAGAGGGTCGGGGGAGGGGTAACTTGCACCAGCCTGGAACAACCGACCAATGAAACTGTTAAGCTGTGTTTGATATGCAATATGATCATTAGAAACCTCCTAAAAGAAGCTACGATTCAGTTGCATTTTAAAGCGGCGAGTTCATGCTGTCTTTGGTGTTGCTGGTACACTGAGGCATAGTTACAGTAGCTGTACCGCCATCACCTGACAGAGCTGCTGTGCCAGCTGCTTCCTGTCCTGACTGTAGCAGGCAGCCTGCTGGTAGTAAAATCCAGGGTTCTGGGTCTGGATTGCCGTCAGTCCCAACTTTATAGCTTCATCAAACAGTTCCCCAAATGACTGGAACCTGAACGGGGCAAAGTCGAACAGTCAAGATGTGCAGACATGATGTATGGATGTGCATTATAAATAAACATGAGTCCTAATATAATGTACTGTGTTCATGTACACTCATTAGAGGACAAGTGTGGGGCCTTTTCACTGTGGAGTTTGCATGTTCACCATTGTGAATTAACATATTTTTATTATAAGGTTTAATCACTTCATCTTGTTCCATACAGAGGGTGATGGACTATCGGCCACATGTGTAATTTCTGTGTGTTCATATCCAATGAGCATATCTCACTGTTTAGACATCCACGCAGAGTGCTCAAAGGCTAGTTCAGCGCTGCCGATCTTCTTCTTACACAGGTCGATGTGCTTTCGGAACTGGGCTATAGCATCTAGAGGAGTGTTATGCTGGAAACACAGGCGGCAGATCTGCAGACACCGAGAACAGGAGAGAAACATAAAGGGAGAAGTGTCACAAAAAGTTTAGTTTATAGTACAGTTGGGAGCAATGTTCCCTCTAAGCTGCGCACTGCTGGCACGTCTCTGCGCACAAGAAAAAATCTAACCTGAATTGAAATTAAAATTAATACGTTAATAATTCTGTTTTGCAGTGTGAGTCAGTCAGTGACTGGCTGCTCCTGTATGGGATTACAACGATGCCACCTTATCCCATAGTCCAGCCAATGATGCGATTCACATTCGTATATGCGCAGCTGATCAGCGTCGGTGACAGGCTATGACAGCGTCCTTATGTGCAGACACCGGTGTTTTAGCAAAGCGGCTGATGTGGAGTGAAGCCACGTTAATGACAACCTGTACAACCATTGGAGATGTGAGCAGGACAGACGGAACAACTGACGGACAAAGTGTGGACTTTATACCAGTTTTTAAATTGTGTTGATTGGCCACGTAAAGCCAGAGTTATGATAAAATATCTGCAATGTTTGGTTTTCTTCCTGAATACTGTCGTTGTTTATATTTACTGCGGGAAGAAACGGTGAAAACAGCGTTTTATAAGGAAAACGCTGGAAAGCCTGTGAGCAAAAACCCCGCCCTTTCCTATTGGTGAAAAATGTACCATGTCGACCAATCAAAAAGTGATATGGCAACATGGCATCTAGTTGTTTAGGGAGGGGGAAGTTTTAGGAGTGACGGCGTGTTTGAGATCTGAGTGATTTGCGACGTTTAGCACAAATCTTGTGTAGTTAGTGTGCAGTTAGTGTGTAGTTGGTGTGTAGTTGGTGTGCAGTTAGTGTGCAGTTAGTGTGCAGTTAGTGTGCAGTTAGTGTGCAGTTAGTGTGCAGTTAGTGTGCAGTTAGTGTGCAGTTAGTGTGCAGTTAGTGTGCAGTTAGTAGTTTTGTTGTGTGTCAGAACAATGAGGCGCCTGCTGAGTGTTACAGGTGTTACAGCAGTGACACATCTGCTGCTGTCAGGCCTGCAGGTATCAGGCTGTTGTTCTCCTTCATCTCATAGTGGACAGAAATTATTTTGTGGAGTGGCACAAATAATTTGTGTGGCATCAGATTTGATGCAGAACAGCTGATTGTTCTGTAAATAGTTTGAAATAGTTTGAAACGCCTTGGCTGCATTTTTAGGTAAACAGCTGCAAAATACTTTGTTGTTTGCAAAACTCAGTTACTTTTTTGAAGAAGTAACTATATAATTAATTGCCCAACATTGGTCATTATATACTGTATTTTGCAGACAGAGAGTTACAGACTCTCTCCCAGACCACAGACTCATAATATAAGTTGTGTTTTCAAAATTGGAGTTAAAGTTATTTTTCCTTCCAATAGTGTTAACATGCTGCACAGGTCAGGAACTAGATTTTTTTTAAATTTTCATTGTAAGTGGGCTAATTAAAAGTAGTCTAACATAAATGCTGTAATTTGATTATTTTAATAAACATGTAACTTGGGTGGATTCGATGCTGGCGTGACCACAGTGCACACGTCTGCTGTCGCTCACAGTGGTCCAAGTGTCCGCTCAGGGAGTTTGTGTGTTCGCTCAGACACATGAAACATCAGAGGGAACATTGGTTGGGACTGTGTTTACCAGGACTGTTCGATGATTCATTACTTGTTGTTGGCTTTTTATGCTAAACATCTGGCCCCTGTTCTATTACTTGGCCCACAGGTTGTTTTTGTGGCTCTGACCTCCGTTTTGGATTTACACCAACTCTGCTAACTTGAACTGCAACCATGACAGTAGCTGACATTAACTGCTACCTGAAGAGCCCGACACGTCACCGCGTGGAGAACAAATTCACACAGCCGTGTGTTTGTAGTTGCTCAAGTTGTTTGTCACAACGTGTGCACAGACGTCCCTACTAATGTTGAGTAATTTAAAGACATGAATCTGACAAAAAGTCAGATCCACTGCTGTTTATCTGAAGAACAGTTACACAGAGGACAAGCACGACTGTACCTTGTAGTTGATGAATCCAGCCATAGTTTTGATCTCCAACATGTTGGTCTCATGTGATCGGAGCTCATGCACAAGACTGTAGGCAGTTCTGTAATACCTACAGACACAAACACACAAGATAAACTGATCAGCTATCATTTAGGACGCTGACTATTTTAGCACCTATTGTGAATCTCAGGACACACACTTACTTGAGAGCATTTTGGGTGTCCTGCTTCAGTTCACTGAAGAAAGCGATTTTAAACTGATGCCTGACAAACAGCAGCTGGGAACAGAGAGATTAGAAAGCTGTTCAAACACAATGACTTCTTACACTGTGTTTCCTTCCATCTCTAAGCAGCTTTCTAAACTGTTCTATTACTGGATTCATTTGAAAAAAAATATTGAAATGACGTTAGATTAGGTTTAGAATAAGTTTCATTTCAGCAGATTATTTTTCATTCTACAATAATCTGTTAGAGGCCCGTAACCTCATGTGTGACACCTCTGTCTCAACGTCAATGGATCACCCAGTCAAAAAAAATAGGATGAGATAATAGATAATAAGACATGCATCTCTGTATTGTGAAATGTCACAGGTGCGAAAATGTACGCTGAGCCCAAGTATTACTAGTTAAGCTGCACCACTCTGAGAACTATTAGCTGGACAAAGTTTGGGGTCTTATTTTGATAATCTTGAGCCAGGAAAGTTTTGTCACATGATAGTAGTAGTTCTCCTACAATCGAGACACCGGGGGGGAATCAAACTCAAAACAGCTTTCTTTGTGTTAACTGGCTCAACAAAACCTTAAACCCTGCTCACAATCAGATACCAACTTTCTTAGGCTTTGCATTCTCACACAGAGGAGTGTTTGATAAAGCTCTTCTTTAATCATTAGTTAATATGGATTAAACGAGTGCTGCCTACTTCATTCAGTAAAAACAAAAAAAGGCAAGAGTGCTGCTACAAATGAAGCAACAGAGCAATGCTGGTAAGAGTAAACTGAACACGTGATACTCAAGAAGTGGATTCAGTCTGATACCGTCACATAATATATGAGGGGGTCGAAATAACTTCAGTAACCGGCCAGATCATGAATGAATTTTCTAACCTGTGCCCTTTTCACTGTTGTTCCAACAGTGTAAGGCATACTGGCACTGTCAGGAAATACAAAAAAAGCTCGCTGAGTGCAGGCAGCACCACAGCACAGGCCATAGAAGACAACAGGAAAAGCCAGTATTCCACACTCAGCATGTTAACTGGTTTCTGAATGGTCTGTCTACAACCTCTGATTGTAGAGCTACAATTTTCAAATAGTGCTGGCCTGATGATCAAATGCAATGCTTGCTCAATTAGCCACATGACATGCTGCCAACCACAGAATATTTGGTGTGATCTTCTCCTTCCTAACTGAGACAATTTAATGTTAGCAGAAGAGGAACTAATGACAGAAAAATAGATGTGCATAGAAGAGGGCAGTAACAATATCGCAGAGTCATCACAGCTTGACTGATTATTTAAAAGATATAATTCCTGCATGCATCCTGTTTGTGCAATTTCTGCTGTGCACTGAGCATTTTGATAGATTCACATTGTTTGCATAGCACCTACAACTGCTGTGTAATAAACAAACGAAAGGACCAGAAACAGCACGAGACCTTTCATGTATCCGTTCACTGTTCACGGAGGAACATATTCATACCTGGTGGGTCGTCTTGTTGAGGAACTCTTTGTGAGATTTGACGCGCCGAATCTCAGTGTAATAATAGGTCTGAGCATGCTCGTAGAACGCGTTCTCCAACCTTTAGAATCACACCAAAAAGATACTCAGTGAAAACACAATCTTCACTTTAAATCAGGTCACCGGCTCAGTCAGTCGTAGGTACCTTATAATGTAGCCCACTAAGTGGTCAGTGTGAGGGAGAACAAAGAGGCTCTTGCCAGACAGATCACAGGCATGACAGAGAGCTTGTGCCCGCTCTGATGCCACCAGGTCCTCTCCTGTGAAACAAAGATGGTAGGTGTCAGCATGGTCTACAGGTTTGTTTGTTTTTTGCATGACTGTGAAATAAAAAAAAGCTGCCATGAGCACATATTGTTATTTTGTAGAAGGCTCTACCTGGAGGCAGAGGAGTTTTCTTCTGGATTAAAACCACAGCCACTTTGGTGTTTCTACCCTGAAGACTGGTCCTAAAGGTAGACAAATGCCACACAACGGAAAAAACTCACTACACATTTCTGAGAAAAAAAACCCCCAAAGGCATTTCACAAATTTCATTTCACCCACCTAACAATCTCCACTTTAGTTGCACATTCAGACTGTTTCTCTTTCCACTGCGGGTCATCCCAGTCCAATTCATAGAACAGGACTACAAGAGCAGGTACCAGGTTTAAATGTTTGTTCATCCAGCCGGTTTTCAGGATGCCTTTAGGGATGTACCACTCATATGATGTTCGCTAGGCACAGAGCAGAAAACAGTATTGTTGATAGCGGTTAGTGTTTTCCTACATTTTAGGAGTGATGCTGTTATTTGCAAGTGTGAAAACGATAAACCAGTAATAGTTTGAGTTTTACTGGGATATAATATAGTGTAAATTTCAACTTGTCAAAGATTCCTCAAGCTGCAGCTCACCTTAGTGCGACATTTTGGGTACTCGTGGTCTCCTGGTAGCACTTTGAAAGAGATAGGGACTCTGTCAGCACGACGATTGGCACAGAAGGCATCCCAAATGGCCCGGTGCACAGCATTGTATACCACATCCAGGCCAGTCAAAGCCACAAATGCCATGGGCCGGCAACATAGCTCCGGAGGAAGCTCCCACTGGGACCCTGCCATCCTGATGGTTCAACAATAGATACACCTACACAAAAAAGGGCAATATCACTGCAGCAGCATCAGATAGCCCCATACATCAAGCCAATAGTCCAATCAATAATGGTTAATTATTTCCAATCAATACTCTGCCGTGTTTCAACAGTTTGGCGATGGAAAAAAATGAATGTATGTAAAATATATTTTGCGCAATCACAACGAAATTCAAGAGGAACCACTGAAGATGAACGCAGGCAGAGGTGGGACAAGCAGCTGAGTATAACAAGTATTTATACTACACGAAACAAAGCGCGACACTTTTGAAGGAAGAAAGTAAACAGACAGGCCTCCCATTTATACAAAAACAGGTTAAATGCGGACAGCACTGTATACGTTCTGACGGCCAGAAAAATACAATACAAATACAGACGCCTGAAGACAGAAGCGGAACTGAAACATGATTCGGCTAACGTTAGTGACACTGCATTTAGCGTCCGTAATAAAACACATACAGAATCACGAAACGACAACATACCTCAGTGCATCACTTCAAATGAATTTGTTAGGGGCGGAGCTCAGCAAGCTTGGTTAAGTTAGCTAACTGTACTTTATGTACTGTTAGCAGATCACTAGCGTTATCTTACAAGGTTAACGCTTAGCGTTAGCTAGCCAATGGGCGAGGTTGCAAATGTACCTAGTACACATACACCAGGTTTAGTTCCACACTGCGTGACTTCTTTCTAGCTAAATTCTACCTGCGGTCACAAGAACACGATGTGTCAACCTCGAAAAGCTAGAAAATGACAGCTACTCTAGAAGCGATTGCTGAAGGAACAACAAACTCCAGCTAGTTAGCGGTCTAGCAGAAGTTCAATATCACTTCCGGTGCGACTTTTCAAAATTAAAGTGCCGTTGAGTACCAGTTTTTCTGTCAGGTGACGTTTTTTTTTGTTTGTTTTACAAGAAGGAGAAATGAGAAAGAAAAAAAAAAGGATACCAATGATGGCTCTACACAAAACCTATACAAAGAAATCTGCTCAATGTCATATTAGAAAATTATGTTTTAGACATGATACACTGAAGAAAATAAACGACTTTGATTATTTGAATTATATTTTATATAATAACAGTATATTATTTGAATGCCTTCTTCCTTTAAAGGTTGCCACAGTGGATTATCTTCCTCCATCTCACTCTTTCTCTTGCATTCATCCATAAACATTCTCTGCAGCGTTCCTCTTTTACTCCTGTCTGGCAGCTCCAACCTTTTCCCAACATATCCACTATCTCTGCTCCACACATGTCCCAAACATCTCAGCCTTGCTTCCCTAACATTGCCTCCAAACCACCCAAACTTGAGCTGTCTGATTGATATAATAAATAAGTCTCACCATCTTCAAGCATCACCCCCACTGTTATATGATAAGTATGATATTTAGCATGTCATTGTTGCATTGCAGTCTACTGTAATATCTAAAGGATATATTGTGGTGTGAAAAGTGTTTGCTCCCGTCCTGATTTCCTTGGATGTCTGTCACAAACAAATGTTTCCAATCATCAAACAAATTACAATATAAGACAAAAATAACACAAGTACACACAAAATACAGTGTTTAAATGAAGGTGTTTATTATTAGGCAAAAAATCCAAACCTACATGCATGATTGTTTTTATTCAGCCACATTTTTGAGTCTGAACCGTGTTTTTAAGGTCACACCATCTCCCACACCAACCGGTCGCAGCAGATGGCCCTGCCCCTCCTGAGCCTGGTTCTGCTGGAGGTTTCTTCCTGTTAAAAGGGAGTTTTTCCTTCCCACTGTCGCCAAAGTGTTGCTCATAGGGGGTCATATGATTGTTGGGCTTTTCTCTGTATCTACTGTACAATATAAAGCGCCTTGAGGCGACTTTTGTTGTGATTTGGCGCTATATAAATAAATAAAATTGAATTGAATTGAATTGAATTGAATCTCATTCTGGTCGGGACTTTGACTAGGCTACTCCAAAGTCTTCATATAGTTTTTCTTAAGTCATTCAGAGGTGGACTTGCTGGTGTGTTCTGGATCATTGTCCTGCTTCAGAACCCAAGTGTGCTTCAGCTTGAGGTCACAAACAGTTGGCCGAACATTCTCCTTTAGGACATTATGGAAGACAGCAGAATTCATGGTTCCATTTACCACAGCAAGTCTTTCAGTCCTGAGGCAGCAAAATAGCCCAGACCATCACATTACCATATTTTACTGATAGTATGATGTTCCTTTTTAGAAATGCTCTGTTACTTTTAAGTGAGTTGTAATGGGACACACACCTTCCAAAAAAGTTCAGCTTTCGTCTCGTCAGGCCACAGAGTATTTTCCCAACAGTCTTGGTGACCATCAAGAGTTTTCTGGCGAAAGTTTTTCAGCAGTGGTTTTTGTCTTGGAAAAAAACGCAGGCCATTTCCCCCAGTCTCTTTCTTATGGTAGAGTCATGAACACTGACCTTAGACGAGGCAAATGAGACCTGCGGTTCTCTGGATGTTGCTCTGCGGTCTTTTGTGACCGAGTGATCGCTGTGATCTTGGGGTAATTTTGGTCAGCCACCAAAATTAAGGTTCACCACTGTTCCATGTCTTCTCTTGTGATGGCCACATGACACCAATGCTCCGATACAAGCTGCTAACTTGAAGTTGCATTTTCCTCGAACCGCCGCCTCAAAGCTTGCTCCAGTGCAGAAAATCACACGCGATGTTTTGACCACTTGGCTCACATAAGTGGTCAAAATCATCAATACTGCTACGTAACACGAGACGCTTTGTAACACCCCAGTGCCATGTGAACGTGTGTTTTTGAAAGTTGTCAGCAAGAAAATAAAGAAAAGCAGTGGAAAAAATATTTTTTGTCATTAAAAATCTAAAAATCCCAATCCCATGAACATAATCACACCCTCTGTTTGTATAGAAGCAACTGATCTGTCAATTCATCCAAAATTGTATTGATATCATTCACACAAACCTTCGTTACACTCAGCACACGATTACACTGTTTGCTGTTCCCTGTTTTGTCACTAGATGTCACTGAAACAAAGCTTTTAATGAATTCATCTGTTTTCTATACAACTCATGAAGTGGTTCATTGCTTGATTTGCACATCACTAGTGTTGGCCATTTGTGGATAATGGCTCTCACTATCATTTGCTGGAGTCCCACAGCTTTAGAAAGGGCTTTATCATCTCGTCCAGACTCTGAGATCTCAATTGCCGTGCTTCTCATTTGTTCCTAAATTACCTTGGGTCATGATATCTGGCTTTTCAGGATCTTTTGGTCTACTCCACTTTGTCCTTCGTAAGCGATTTCCTGATTAATAACAGGCGTGGCAGTAATCAGACCTGGGTGTGGCTACAGAAATTTAGTGTTTACTTGTGTTATCGTTGTCTAATATAGAAATTAAATAGCAAATATGATTAATATTTAAATGATCAAACATAGAAGATCAGAAAATGAATCTTCAAACTTTGTAGCTTTGGTTTAGATTTCTGTACAGAAAAAAGGAAGCAACCACTGTTGTGGAAGCTAATGGAGTGTTCACGCTGGAGTGTTCACGCACATCTTCAACCTTTCCCTCTCTCTGTCTGTAGTCCCAGCCTGCTTCAAAATGGCCACCATCGTCCCTGTACCCAAATCCTCCACCATCTCCTCATTGAACGACTGGCGACCTGTAGCCCTGACCCCCATCGTAAGCAAATGCTTCGAGAAGCTGGTCAGGGACTTCATCTGCTCTGCACTACCCGACTCACTGGACCTTCTACAGTTCGCATACCGCCACAACAGGTCCACTGATGATGCCACAGCCCTGACACTACACACTGCCCTGTCACACCTGGAGAAGAGAGACACGTATGTGAGGATGCTGTTTGTAGATTACAGCTCAGCATTCAATACCATCGCTCCCTCGAAGCTGGACAGGAAACTGCAGGATCTAGGACTGAGCAGCTCCCTCTGCAGCTGGATCCTTAGCTTCCTGTCTGACAGATGCCAAGTGGTCAGACTGGGCAGCATCACCTCATCCCCCGTCACACTGAACACTGGTGCTCCACAGGGGTGTGTACTGAGCCCTCTCCTGTACTCACTCTACACCTACGACTGCACAGCCACTAACAACTCCAACATCATTGTGAAGTTTGCGGACGACACTACAGTGGTGGGTCTTATCACCAACGGTGATGAGACGGCTTACAGGGAGGAGGTCAGCGCCCTGACCCACTGGTGTCAAGACAACCATCTCACCCTCAACGTCGCAAAGACAAAGGAGTTGATAGTGGACTTCCGGAGGTGCAGAGAAGTACACACCCCCATCACCATCAACGGCGCTGCTGTGGAGAGAGTGAGCAGCTTCCGGTTCCTTGGTGTACATCTGGCTGAGGATCTTACGTGGTCAGTACACACAAACAAAACAGTGAAGAAGGCGCAGCAGCGCCTCTTCTTTCTCAGGAGACTGAAAAGATTCCTCAGGACCTTCTATCACTGTGCCATTGAGAGCATCCTCACTGGATGCATCACCACCTGGTATGGCAACAGCACCGCCTACAACTGCAAAGCTCTCCAGCGAGTCGTGCGGTGCTCTGAACGGATAATTGGAGGTGAGCTTCCCTCCCTCCAAGACATCTACAGGAAGCGGTGCCTGAGGAAAGCGGGGAGGATCATCAAGGACTCCAGTCACCCCAGCCATAAACTGTTCAGACTGCTTCCATCAGGAAGGAGGTTCTGCAGCATCCGGTCCCGTACCAGCAGACTGAGAGACAGCTTCTTCCATCAGGCCATCAGACTGCTGAACACGTCATAGACACCTCAGCTTCACTACTGGAACTTCAACATTATGCACTCCATACTGTATATAAATGCCACTTGTTTTGCACATATTCAACTCTGTATATTTTATATATTTTATTATTATTATTATTATTATTATTATTATTATTTTATTTTTTTACTATTTAATTTGTAAAAATGTGTATACACACACACACACACACACACACACACACACACACACACACACACACACACACACACACACACGTAGGAAAATATTTAGTATACACATCCAGAAATGCATACACTATTATATATTGTACATATATTTATTAGTCTCAGGTTGGCCATTCTTGTATTTTGCTCGTTTGTGTTGTTGTGTTTGCACATCTCTGTTGCTTGTGGGGCTCGCACACAAGAATTTCACTCGCATGTGCTGTGCCAGTGTGCCTGCACATGTGATGTGACAATAAAAAGTGATTTGATTTGATTTGATTAATGGGGTTCCTTATAACAAATACCACTGTATATGACAACAAACAAAGCATATTAGGTCTATTTTAAAAAGCACTAATGAGAAGAATACCATACAATAGAAAACAAGAAGGCATGGTGAGCTGATCCAGCTGGACAATAAACAAAGATTGTAGATATAACTCCTCAGTCCTCACATCCCCAGAGATGCTGCTGTTATCTGTTCTGATCAATGGCTGGCCACTGGCCCAAAAAACATGTGCATTTTATTTTACTTAAAGCCTGCGACTTTTTTTAGTTTATTCTTTTAACAGTCACGTCTATAATAAACGTCTATCAGAAAAATGGCTTTGAAAAATCAAATATTCATGTCCCCACCTGACAACATCTTTAAACGAGCAGAAAGAGAAACATAAAGAGTCAGCCTGCAGCTTAGCTGACTGTGTGGAGACACAAAGGTTAAATTCAAAGTTGCAGCACTAGCTGCCTATGGAGCACACATGCCTCCGAGCTTCCTGTCATCCTGCTCTCCTCAGCTGACAGCAAACCTCATCGTCCCCTTCGGGCCAGAGGACACGGAGCGAAGGCTGCAGTATGGGACGTTATCAAAACCGGCAGGTACACTGAGTGTGAGAGGACCAGGCTGTGTCCCAGCCTGCCTGGCTGAAGGTGAGGATCCGAGCTAGGTGTGTCTGTGTTGTGGTACTGCCTCGTATTTAACCTTCAGGAGACGTTCTCACGCTGGGTGTGGGGGACCGCTGTCCTCTCAGGTATCGGAATGTGAGCACAGTGACGAGGATGCTGGTGGGCTTTTGCTGCTGTTGACCAGGTGAGCTGAATAATGGAGTGAATCAGCGCTATGGTAGATGATGGCATAGACCACAGACCCGAAACACGCAGTACTGTAGCCTTTCGAGGCTAAGAAAAATTACGCGCCAAACTCTATTACGAATCGCCAGGATTTAAAGTTTTGTGCCGTTTCAGACGGCACATTTATCGAATAAAATAGAATGCTCGGCATTTTAGGAATATATGGGCAGCACTTGTGAATTCGGCTGACGTTGATTCACTAATTCGTCCAATCTTAGTGTTACATTTACTTTAGAAATCTTCACAAAACAGGGACGATTCTCAGGCTGCCAGTACATTTCGGAAACGGGAATATGGATCCCGTGTGACCCGATTGAGAAGGCAGTTGTCTTTGATTCAATGAAATATTTGCAGGGTTTAAAAAAAACGTATAAAAGTTTAACATTTCCCAATTATGTTTGGTGATTCTCTTGGATCACTCTACAATCAGAGAGCGATGTCGTAATCTATCATCGGTGCTAAAAGCAAGTCGGTGTGTTTGATGCTAAGAGGTAAGCTCCAGCGGGTCTTTAATGACCTTAAGATACGATTAATGATTTTCTGGCCCAGAATAATAATAAAAATCCCTCCTCCCTGGAATGGTTTTCCTCTCCTCGCAGCCCCCCCCCACAGGAAGCTGGTCAAATATTTATCAGATTGCACTCATGCTGATATGATTCAAGCTGTATATACAGAACTATATGAATGATTTCAGCCACTTAAAGAAATGACTGCCATGTGCTGTTCATAACTGGGTGTGAAATGAAAATATAAAAACAACAGAAGGTCCAAAGAATAAATAACCACATGAATGAATAAAAAAATCAGTTCAAACATCCCCAGTGACATAAACAAACACTCTCCAGGTTAGTTTTTTGTCTCATTCACTCCAGCAAGAAGCGTGATTTGTCACTTCAGAGGACGTGTTTCCACTGCTCTAGAGTCAGTGGCAGCGTGCTTTACACCACTGCATCCACACTTTGCATTGTGTTTGGTGATGTAAGGCTTGGGTTCAGCGGCTCTATGCAGTCTTAGTCCCTGACAGGGACCCAGTCTGCAGTCTGCATGCCTGGGTGCTTGATTTTATACACATGTGGCAATGGAAGGAATGAGCATTTGGATGAATGAGTGAATACTTTTGGCAATATAGTGTACCAAGATGGCAGCTGGTCATAAAATACTAACCAAATGCATTGGGCTGTGTCCAACCTTTACGTACAGTCTGTGGTTAAGATGAACATAAACACTTGAAATTGTGCTACTAGTTTACAGTGTTGTTACAGCTTATTATGATGGCAGTATGATGATACTTGAAGGAAACGGTTTCCAAGGCCTAATCCGTGGATCGACTTCCTCCGAGGCGTGGACGTCTATCAGCAGAGAATGTCCCTTAGTCTGTAACACAGTCAAATATATTCTCAAGTAATATTCAAGCATGCCATTCAGTGTGTTAGTACGAGCTCGGGAGCAGCTTGGGAGAACAAGAAAACAGAGACTGCTTTAGATTGTCTTCCCAAAGTGACTCAACTTTATTCACAAGTACAACAGTTTATATAGAGGGTAAAATTCATGAGACAGCAGATTATCAGTTTAAACCAGTACAGACCAAGATAAGGCAGCGTCTTCCTGCCCTTGGGTGAAGAAGCATCCTTTGTGTAGTTTATCAGTTCAGCTACAATTGTGATTATCTCAGCGACATATTTTCAAGGCACAAAACGAAGAGTTCTTACATTAGTGAAATCTGAAACAAACCATTTGGCCTTCAACAGGCATCTAAAAGATTAAGAAACTAATGTAGCTGAGGGAGTGATCTCTGTGGTATTTCAACCTTGTACCAGCCTGTGATTCTCACACATCAATTCTTGGGTCAAAGAGAAAAATAACTAAAACAAAGGGGCCTTATTGAATGACAGAGTTTTCCTGCATAATGTCACTATAAAACAATATCCAGTAAATGCTCCCATGGTGCTAAAATACCTAACAATACTAAGTGCATGCTTCCAGCCAAAACTAATGGGCTTTGTTGTCTAACTATATACAGCTAAGTATTGCCTAATTAGTCCTAGCTAACTAACTAACTAGGAAATGCCTAGAGATGAGTGTGTTCATATTGTTGTCTTGGTTTAGAAAAACCAAACCAAACCGATGTGATGAAGGGGGGCAGGTATGACTGCTCATTGGCTATTGCAGTTTCTGTTGAGATTGCAGATGGGGGGCAACAGCATGGACCCACTGCCTAACCTGCCGAGTACTCGTTGCTCATCGTAATGATATGTGGAATAGTGTTTTGTTTGTCATGGTCTTAATGCTGCAACCACATTAAGTACTGCTGACCATGTTCGCTACTTTGTGGCGACAGTTTAACATCAGCTGCTATTTCATGCCACAAGGCAAAGTTATTATATTTTCACAAGCTCAAGAGGAAAATATGTGGACTTCAGGGCCCTCCCAACGTATTGTATCTGAATCCACTACAAAACCTTTGACGTAAGTTAAAAAAGAGCCTCCCCAGCATGAGTACAGCTGCTGACAAATCTGAAGAAATGGTGTGATGCATTCCTCCCACCATGGAGGCGAATTATGCACGGGCTCATGCAACACAGTGTTCCATCATCCCTTTATACTCGAAAGTGTGAAAATATTGGAAACAAAGACTGTATATAAAAGACTGAGATAACATCTATGGCTGAAAAGTGCAGCTAGTGCTGCAGTGACTTAAAGCCTGGTCCAGTTAGAAAGAAGTTCATTTAAATATGTACGGTGGGACCAGAGTTATCTCAGGTAATAACACTGTTAAATGCAGACAATAAAAGACATCATGGAGAAGCAAGAATGATGTAAACGTGTTCCCATCTGACCAGTTGTATTCAGAATCAGAATCAGAATCAGAATCAGAATACTTTATTGATCCCTGGGGGAAATTATTTTTTGTTACAGTGCTCCATTTTAAACCAACATTAAGACAAGACAGACAATACGCTAACTAAGAATAGTACAATATATACATATATATACATACATACATACATAAGTCACTTATAAATAAATATTTGGAAAAGAAACATGTGTAGTTGTAGCAGCAAACAGTGTGTTAAGTGGATGCGTTGTACAGGGAGATGGCCACAGGCAGGAATGATTTCCTGTGTCGTTCAGTGGTGCATCATGGGTAATCTCAGTCTCTCACTGAACGAGCTCCTGTGACTGACCAGCATGTCATGGAGTGGGTGGGAGGTGTTATCCAACATTGTCTTTATCTTGGACAGCATCCGCCTCTCCGACACCACCTTGAGGGAGTCCAGCTCCATCCCCACAACATTACTGGCCTTACGGATCAGTTTATTAAGTCTGTTGGCATCTGCGACCCTCAGCCTGCTCCCCCAGCATGCAACAGCATAGAGGATCGCACTGGCCACCACAGACTCATAGAAAATCCTCAGCATTTTCTGGCAGATGTTGAAGGACCTCAGTCGCCTCAAAAAATAGAGACGACTCTGGCCCTTCCTGTAAAGTGCTGTGGTGTTTTTAGCCCAGTCCAGTTTATTGTCAATGTGTACTCCAAGGTATTTATAG
The DNA here is from genome assembly GCF_041146795.1 of Maylandia zebra. Taxonomy (NCBI): domain Eukaryota; kingdom Metazoa; phylum Chordata; class Actinopteri; order Cichliformes; family Cichlidae; genus Maylandia; species Maylandia zebra. Next base: position 3,172,337 of record NC_135168.1, on the reverse strand, counting down.
TCCTCCACAATGTCAACACTGACCCCCTGGATTGAAACAGGGGTCAAGTGTTTCCTGGTCTTCCTGAAGTCCACGATCAGTTCCTTGGTCTTTGCCACGTTGAGCTGCAGATGATTCTGCTCACACCACGTGACAAAGGAGTCGACCACAGCCCGGTACTCTGTCTCATCATCCCTGCTGATGCATCCAACCACCGCAGAGTCATCAGAAAACTTCTGAAGATGGCAGGTCTCTGTGCAGTGGCTGAAGTCTGTGGTGTAGAGGGTGAAGAGGAAGGGGGAGAGGACAGTCCCCTGTGGTGCCCCTGTGTTGCTAATCACCTTGTCAGACACACACTGTGGGAGACGTACATATTGTGGTCTTCCTGTCAGGTAATCAACAATCCAGGACACCAGAGAAGCATCCACCTGCATCGCTGCTAACTTATCACCCAGGAGGGTCGGCCTGATGGTGTTGAAAGCACTGGAAAAGTCAAAAAACATGACCCTCACAGTGCTCGCCGGCTGGTCCAGATGGGTGTAGACACGATTGAGCAGGTAGATGATGGCGTCCTCTGTTCCGAGACGAGGCTGATAAGCGAACTGAAGGGGATCCAGATGTGGTCTTACTATGGGTCGCAGCTGGTCCAGGATGAGCCTTTCCAGGGTCTTCATGATGTGGGAGGTCAGTGCCACGGGCCTGTAATCCTGGGGGCCACTGGGACGAGGCGTCTTTGGTACAGGGACGAGGCATGATGTCTTCCACATCACCGGGACCCTCTGCAGACTCAGACTCAGCATAAACAGTTTATGAAAGTATTATCACTAGCAGTACTTTCATGTTAACCAGTTTAAACACGTTGGGAGTTTTACTGTGTAAAATGAGTCCTTGCCACTCAGTTTTCATATCCATGGACATTTTAAAAGCTAATTATAGAAATAGAATAAAGTTAATATTAAACTACCAACAGAGTGGTCTAGAACGTTCTCCTCCCTCTCTGATGTAGCACATGCAAATTGTTATAGATCTTGATGTCACCGTTCTTTGACGTAAGGCAGCGTTGCAAGCATATCGTGAAACAAACAGGGAAGAGATACTATTGAGGTCATGAGGATGCTGAGTCATCTCTCTGCTTCTCTGAGCTCTTTGGTTCTTTAAGATGGGAGAGCGAGAGAGAGGAGACTGTTAGTGTGATAATGTGTCTCCGTCATTCTGAGAGTTTCACCTGATGGGTTTTTGTACAATAACGTAACATTATTGTGCAATTTCCATTCCACTTATCCATTAAAATGATCCTAGTTACAGGGCCTTACAACTGTGTTCTTTTGACTGAAGTTTTGATCCCTTGTAACGTCTACGTACAGGAGACGGGTATACAAGGTTTTCAAACAAATTTAAGCTCTGTTTAAATCTACGGGGAAACAAACGTTGCATCCACTGCAAGTGCCAGAAATGAAGGCCTGTTTTCCATGACTGACCTTGAGCATCATTCTTATGAGATGTATCACAGCAAAACTGCTTTTGTGATCCTGGATGGATTTGTGTCTGGTTTTGTCCGTGTGAATCCTGACAGGATCTGTTTTCGATCGTTTATTTGAGGAAAATTGAATAGTCTTTTTCTGTATATTTAAAGGGTCATATCACCATGTGGTATAGACAGCTGATCAAAACTATTACAGCATTTGTAATGTGTTTTATTGGGTTTTTAAAAATGTCCTTTGAGTGCTCGTTCTTGCTAAAGCCAAAAGAGAGATTGGCTTTATGATGTGTAAGTCTTCTACTTAAGAAGTTATGAGAGATTAAAAATGATGAAAGTATGTAGCTAGCTATGTACAAGGTTTCATACAAGAAAAGGGCAAATCATTTTCATGGCTGCATCAGATATGTTTAAGTTATCATTAAAAAAAATCAGCTGATTCAGTGGGAGTCGGGTAGGAGGCGCTCGCTGAATGTCTTTGGAATGACATTTGCTTTTGTATATGACAGAAAGTGTTTTTACTGTGAAGTTAGATGAAATGCTGGGTGTTGCATTTACAAGTTGGATATTCGAGTCCTTTGAGATGTCGATTATACTCCAAAATGAGCATAATGTGAAATCCTAAATTTACAAGCTAATTTCCTCTGTGCTCAGATGCTCCACTCTGATTATGAAAAATTCCTCACAAAACATTTCATAGAGAAAAAGTCGTCGAAACTTCAGAAAAAACAACCGAATAGGCGTCTGTCATCCACGAAGGCCATGTGACGAGTGAGTCAGCACTGAAGCCGTGGCAATCAAGGCTGCAACAATATAACTGGGAGCAGGTGAAGGTCTAGCTGTCTGCAGAAAACCAAGTGAGGCTAAATATGTCTCCCCCCAAGATTTCAGAGTGAGTGCACAAGTATTTCCAATCCGTTTCTAGTTTTGTGTGTAAATGCTTCATCGTAGACTGCTATAAAAATGCATCTCTAGTGCACGTTCTTCTACATGAGAACAACAGCCAAATCAACGAACAGTTCAGTTAGAAAAGCAAACAAACTATGAGACATTACTCCTCTTGGGGTTCCCTTTAGCCCCTGGAGTATTCACTCTGAAAAACAGACGTTAAACAGAATTCCATAAAAAGGAAAGGAAGAGAGGCTGGGACTGGAAAGTAGGAGGAAGAGGGAAGAAAATCTCTGAGAATACAGCCTGTAGACAGAGAAGTGCAACACTGAGGAGTAAGTCTTTCAGTTAAATACAGTATTAAATCAAATGTTAAATACAGCAAAGGCAAATCATCCCTGATGACAGTTCTGGTAGTATGCACTCGAAACGCTCACGCCAAGAATGTAACTTATAAAAATAAAAAGGTCAAAAGGTTACAAAATGAATACGGTGTTGTTTGTTTTGCATTTTTTGTTTATTAAATTCTTTATCTTTCAATTATCTGGGAATTAGAAAGAGCAAAGCTGCTTATCAGCTCGCTAAGTTAGCATGCGGTTTCCCCTCTGACCTTTTATAACTATGAATGAACAGTACTGCACAAAAGTCTAGTATTAAAAGCACTGCATGAGTATTCAAGGAAGGAAAGTCAGAGAAAAGTACTTAACAGATTTTGTCCAACTCTATCAGTAGGACAACATCCTGCAGGACTATAATTAAATATTTAAGACAGTTTTAGTTAATATTCTTTCAGCTGCAATCCTGGTGGCATTTAACAGTCAGAGCGCAGGTAATGAATTAAAAAGCAGAATCCAAAGGGAGGCCCAGTCTCTGCAACAAGTACAAATAAGTGTCCTTTTTTAAAATCATGATGCTTATCAATAAAAAAAGCAGATGGAAATGTCTCATATTGACCATTTTTAATAATAATCTAATGACTGTGCTTGAAGGAAACTGTTTCCAGGGCCTACTCCGTGGATCGGCTTCCTCCGAGGCGTGGACGTCTATCAGCAGAGAATGTACCTTCACCTATCAGCAGAGAATGTCCCTTAGTCTGTAACACAGTCAAATATATTCTCAAGTAATATTCAAGCATGCCATTCAGCGTGTTAGTACGAGCTCGGGAGCAGCTTGGGAGAACAAGAAAACAGAGACTGCTTCAGATTGTCTTCCCAAATTGACTCAACTTTATTCACAAGTACAACAGTTTATATAGAGGGTAAAATTCATGAGACAGCAGATTATCAGTTTAAACCAGTACAGACCAAGATAAGGCAGCGTCTTCCTGCCCTTGGGTGAAGAAGCATCCTTTGTGTAGTTTATTAGTTCAGCTACAATTGTGATTATCTCAGCGACATATTTTCAAGGCACAAAACGAAGAGTTCTTACATTAGTGAAATCTGAAACAAACCATTTGGCCTCAACAGGCGTCTAAAAGATTAAGAAACTAATGTAGCTGAGGGAGTGATCTCTGTGGTATTTCAACCTTGTACCAGCCTGTGATTCTCACACATCAATTCTTGGGTCAAAGAGAAAAATAACTAAAACAAAAGGGGCCTTATTGAATGACAGAGTTTTCCTGCATAATGTCACTATAAAACAATATCCAGTAAATGCTACCATGGTACTAAAATACCTAACAGTGCTGTGTAAGCTTCTGCCTCTGAAGTGTGTCTGCAGTTATAACTCTTTCTAACTTCCACATGAGGGAGTTCCTAACCACACTCAGCTCATTAAAGAACCAACAACATCTCATTTTTTTAGTTTGATCAGTGGTGATAAACACAATCCACACTCCTCAGTTTGTGGCCTTCCACGCACAGCTTCTAATGACTGCAAAGACTTTACTGGGAAGATCGATAGGATCAGGTCATTGTTCAGGTCGGTGCCCTTTCAACCCAGGTCTCTCATTCAGTTCTGTTGTCTGAGTCTGATTTTCCTGACGGATTTTGGCTCATTAGCTCCTTCAGCTAGTTGAGGTAAACAGTATGTTTGGTAAACTCCAATCTGGTTGCAGACAAAGCCACACCACGGAAACAGCTTCAGTAAAAATGACCTATTTGCTTGGATGAAGATGAACATTTATTTTAGTCCTGCTTGACTTATCTGCAGAGAGAGAGGGGGAGATGGATATAACCCTCAGGCTATTCACTTAACACTCTTACCTTTGCTATGTAGACGACACACAGCTTTACTTTTCTCAGCAGCTTCTCATACCTCAGCGAACCCCTCCCTCTGCTCCATCTCAGTGTCAGTAAAGCTGATGTTCTCGTGTTCGACGCTTTCTCTAACGAGGTCAGTCAGTACATTGCCCCCCTTTCCAGCGACATCAAAACATTTGCTAAGAACCTTGTTATCATGTTTCACCAATACTGAATTTTGAATCTGAGATTTCTAAGCTCACCCAGTCTGGCTTTCTCCACCTCAGAAACATTGCAAAGCAAATCTTTCCTGTCATTCGGGCATCTGAAACCTTTAGTAAACACCTTCACTTTCCTTTGCCATGATTATCATAGCTGGCTTTTCACATCTCTGAGTCCTGCATAGAATCAGCTTTACAATCCCCCTCTTTTACCATATGAAGCTCTTCATAAACAGGACCCTGCTTATATATCAGAACTCCTGAAACCTTATCACTGCAGTGACGTCTCTGATCAGGTCTTCTAATTGTTACTGGCGATCCCACCCAATGTTAAAGTGAATGTGTAACCCTGTCTGTTCACATGTCTCTGTGTTGGAACATGTGGCTTTTATTTAAACTGTCAAGCACTTTGTATATCTGTGTTTTTGAACTGAGCTACACAAATAAAGTTATATATTAATATTATTTTGTTTATTATATTAATATATCACAAGGTTCCAGGAGATTTCCACAAAAGTAGCTGGTAGAAATATCCTTCAAAGAGCTGCTTTTTACTTTGAGTACATTCAGAGACAGTACTTTCTCACTTTTACTTGAGTAAAAAAGTTGAATCAGTACTTTTTAAATTTTTTTTTTACCATAGTATTTTTTAACACAGGTATCTGTACTTCTACTCAAGTAAAGATGTGTATTTTTGCCTCCTCTGTGAACTTTACATTTTGAATAATTGCCACATAACTATTCAATTCACAAAGATTTTCTATTTTGAATATGATCCTAATGATATTTGTTATCACTGCTTAAAAACACTTTCAAAGGGAACAAGTGCTAATACAGTATGTGTGTGTGTGCATGTGTGTGTGTGTGCATGTGTGCATGTGTGTGTGTGTGTGCATGTGTGTGTGTGTGCGCGTGCATGCATGCAAGGGCGTAACTGGATGCTGATAAGCCAGCTGGAGGGCCAAACTGATAAGCAGTCATATGTTACACCATACAGTACATGTATGCAAGTATGTTATTCATAATCACGTTATGTAAAATGTACATATACACAGTAATACTACAAATACATGACTCTAACCTTTCTCTATGATACAGTTTGTAGTATCACTACATTAAAGCACAAGTTGTACTACAGGCATAAAGCTTTACTTGTAAAAGATTTTGTAACATTTCTTTTTGTGAATAAAAAGGACGTGGTTGCCCTGCGCCCCCATCTCTTCTCTGGAGATAGACAGAAAAGGTGGGGCTAAAGGGAAGCCAGACTGGAGGGGCACACGCTGTATGATAGTTTCTTATCCACCACACTCATTGGAAACAATGTTTATCGGCTAAATCTGAACAGCGTTTTTGCTTTGTTGTTATTGGTTTCTTTTAGTAGCTTGTTTTTTAGTAACATCGCAGACTTTCACAAGTTCCGATGTGTCCACGCAGGCAGTGAACCTGGTAAGAAATATTTGTTACAGGAATATTTGTTGCTTAACAGACAAAAAGCTGAGTTCTGAACCTATAATGTGTATTTGTAGGTGAAACTGTTGCCTGGGCAGAGCCTAAGAGACTTTACAATAACCAAAGCAAAGTAAATGAAGAATAAGACGAGTATGGTAAACAATGAGCAGGAAAAAGATTGAGTGGTTGAGACGTTTGCAGGTGACACCTTTTTCCAGATCTGTGTTTGTCTAAGATCTACTACACATAAGCTTTTTTTTAACCATAAGAAAATGTCAATGATTTGGAATTTTTTCAGGAGCTACATGAACACGTGTGTGGGATTTGTTGTGTCATCAGCCTGCTTGCTTTCCCTCATGATTCCTGTTCTTACTCCTATTTCCAGGAGATTTTGGATTCCCTTTGTGGGCTTAGTTGGATTTTGTGTTTGTGGGGTTAATGCAATCCAAAATACATCTTTGGATCTTTTTGTTAATCATGTCTGCCTCCATGGCTTTCTGTTGGTATGTTTAAAAAAACTTCACGCAATCTGTAATATAATCCAAAATACCACTAAAAAGATTATATGAGTGTTACAATTACTGGTGTTAATAGAATAATTATTAGGTTTAATGTAAGATACATATATAATTCTTGAGACTATTCTGAATTAGACAAACAGGTGTTTTAAATAAAGGTACATTTGTCACGGTTTGTCTGGCCAGACTCAAATGCAGGACTGAGATTATTTACAGTGTTGGTGCAGACAGTACTCTATACAAAGTCTTTTTGAAGTTCTCAGTTCAAACGTCCTATTTGTACAAAATTCCCTGGAAGGAAGGTCGGTGAATCCGAGTTCCCGATCCTCTGAGACTCTCGAGAATCCGCCAAGCAACAAACACTTTCTCCAAACTCCACTGGGCCGTCCTGCCACAGGAAGAGACGCATTAAACTCTTTAGCCAGTAAACTGAAACAGAGCCTTGCAGAGAGACACAGTGCAGACGACTACAGTTAGACAACACTCAGGCAAAGACTGAAGGTCAGGTCCCAGCTTAAGTAGCAAACAGCTGAGTGCCAGCTGAGCCACAGGTGCTTGATTGATTCAGGTGCAGAGGGCGGAGCTTCCAGGAGGATCCCGCCTCTGTGAGGCTGGTAAAAACACCCACACACAGAGCAACAAGCACAATATCAGACGCAGAGACAAAGAGAGATGGTGGAGACGCACAGGAGGACCATGACAAAACTTTCAACTAAATAATAATTAGTTTATGATAGAAAACACGTACGTAACTTTCACAACTCATACACCCTGTTAAAGCGTAGTCATGCTAAAGGTTAGAAAACAACCCTTCACAGCCTAACTGCCTATAATAAGACAACAGTAGATGTGTGTGTGGCATTTGCATTAACTAATACAGATGAGGCATGCACGTAGTATGACACACATTTCTTCCTGCTCTGTTTCACGTCCACTTCCTCTAGAGGAGTCTCTCTATCCTCTTAACCTAATATTGATGTTAATGTTGCAGCCTCTGAAAAAATGTTCCTGCTTAGATCATTACTGTCCCAACAGTGGAGTTCAAGGATGACATGGATTCTGTTTTGTTTCAGGTTGAAGCCACATTATGACTGAATTAGAAGCCATGGGGGCAGGGACGCCTCCACCCTACATAATGTTTCTGGTGGTCTTCCTTTTCTTTCTTACGGGACTGCTGGGCTTCCTAATCTGCCACCTCTTGAAGAAGAAGGGCTATCACTGTCGAACCGACGTGGGGGATGAGGAGGAGGAGGAGAAGCTAGGAGAAAATGCAGATGGTGGGTTGGAGAGAAAAGGCTAATCAAGGAAGACAGAAAGTAAAATAAGGTTTAAGTTAGCCATACTGGCATTATTGTGCATGTGACAATTACATATATATTTGTAATAGATTACTATTAGAGTACTATGAGTAATGTATATGATCCAATTTTATTTGTATAGCAAGAAATCACAGCAACAGTTGCATTAAGGTGCTTTATATTGTAAGATAAAGACTCTACAATAATACAGAGCGAACAGAAACATTTTGTTGTTTGTGACAGTGTCTGTTAGTAACATAAATAGAGGATTAAAGCTGCATTCATTTATTTAACCACAACAATGACAAACAGTGGGCTATTGTTAGCTTGCTAACACATCTATCGTAGTGGCTGTGCTCGTGTGCTTGTCATGTCACAGATGTGCACGTTAAAGCAGATGACTCGTAAGCTGGAGAGGAAATAGCGTCTCGCTAATTTCAAAGATCATCATTTAGCCTGGAGAAATACTTTGTAAAACTAGAACATCTTACTGGTAATCAGTGATTGTAGCCAGGCTGAAAGTCAGAGCTCTGTTGAGCAAAGCTTTCCCTTCATGAATGTTTTAATTGTTAAAGAAAAGATCATTCATAACCATCTCGCAGATGTATCACTACCTGCAGCTGCTTTCAATACTATTGATATTTATTTACATTTTTTGCTCCAGTTGTTCAGAGTTAACCTCCAAAAATCTTTTCCTTAATAAATGAACCAAATACCGACACGTACCACAGGACTTTAGGCTGGCAGTAGTTAAACTGTTACTTAAACAGCCATCGCTTGACGCAGCTGTCTTCGCTAAATGTAGGCATATCTCCAACCTTCCTTTTATCTAGAAGATTCTTGAAAGAGTAGTTGTAAACCAGCTAACAGATCATCTGCAGAGGTTCATTTGAAGACTTTCAGTCAGGTTTCAAATTCACAGCACAGGAACGGCTTTAGTGAAGGTTACAGATGATCTTATGATCTCTGCGGGGGACTCATCTCTGCGCTAGACCCCAGCACAATATTTTATTACAGATATTATAGTATGTGCTGCACATATTAAGGCACTGCAGTGGTTTGGTTAGTAGCTAGTCTATTACATAACTATCTAATAGACTCCAATTGGTTCACGGAATCGGGGAGTCTTCATAACACAATAAGGCTGGAATTATAAATTTCCACAGGGTTCTGTGGAAATTTTGATTTTCATTCACCTTTTCCACCCACAATGTGTTTATACACCTCTCTGCATGTAGTCATTTGTTATCATTAATCTCTTGTCTCTTCTTCCTCTCCACCCCAACCAGTCGTGGCAGATAGATGCCCCTCCCTGAGCCTGGTTCTGCTGGAAGTTTCTTCCTGTTAAACGGGTGTTTTTCCTTCCCACTGTTTGGGTTGTTGGGTTTTCTCTTTCTTTGTATTGTTGTAGGGTCTTTACCGTGCAATATGAAGCGCACTGATGCAACTGTTGTTTTGAGTTTGCGCTACATAATTAAAAATAAGTTGAATTCTAAATAGTTCCCATTGCTATTAGAAACCATAGCAGACATTTTCACTGCTATGCAGATGATACCCAGCTTCAGATAACACACACCAAAGAGACAAAGACCTGGATGACCTCTAATTTCCTGCTTCTTAATTCAGATAAAACTGAGGTTATTGTACTCGACCCAAAATAAAACAGGAAACATGAAACAGGCAGAGAGAAAAACCCAGAGACTGAGATTATACACAGGCCAACTTAAGGAATATCCAAAACCCTGAATAACAATAATCGAAGAATATAAATTAATCAACAAACGCAAAACACTGAGTCACAGACCCGTGACAGTAAATTTAAAATGAGAAACATTCGGTCTTAGCGTGAAGCTGAGATGCCAGTCGTGTAGCTTAACAGATAGTAGAGCAGACCATCCGCTAATTGGAAAGTTGGCGGTTTGATCCCTGGCTGCTCGAGTCTGTGTGCCAAGTATCCTTGGGCAAGATACTGAACACAAGTTGCTCGCCGATGGATCCATCGAAGTATGTGTGTGAATGTTAGATAGAAAGCAGTTAAGCATAGAAAAGCGCTGTATAACAACCAGTTCATTTACCACTTGCATTTGTTACTTGTAGTTTGACTACTGTAATTCATCATAATTATTATTACCTAAAAACTCCCAGAAAATCCTTCAGTTGATCCAAATGCTGCAGTGGGAGCAGACAGGGACTAGAAAGAGAGCAGTTTTACTGGCTTCCCTTCATTTCCTCTGGGATGAATTCCATGTTATCTTAAAGACCTCAGTGTAGCATAGTACCTCGTTAGAGCGCACTTTACTTGTGGTAAAAAGTAGGATGGGAGGCAGAGCCTTCAACTTTCAGGTCCCTCTTCTGACAAAAATGTTAAGATTAGTCTTAAAGCTTTCCGTTTTGGGTCTGGATCAGCTGACCTTGAACACTCCCTGCGTTATACTGCAATAAGCGGTGTGCAAATAAAACTGAAGTGATGTGAATCACGTGCCTCTAGCTTACAGTGCCGGCTAGCATTGCTGCTTGCAGCACTGTGAAAAGCAGAAGTGAGTAGGTGAGTCTCTCCCTGACAGTACATGGCCTTTCTGCCATTAAGAATCACTGAAGTGTCTTCTTTTGATGACACACATCAGCTGAGCACCTTCCAGACTGAACTACGGCACACTTTAGAAATCTGACCACCACCACTTGTTCCGCACCCACGCCCACTGGTGTGTGGACATGCTCTCATAGGCACACACCAGATCCCCAGCTTTGAGTAAATAGCCCCATTACCTTGTGGCTGTCCTGGTACAGACAAATGCCAGCAGAGTAAACCTGAATAGTGGAGCTCCAGAGATGGTTGGCTGGTCTGCTTGCCACCTTCTGCCAGGTCCTGCATTCAGGCCCATATCTTGACTTTCACTCTCTTATGTTTTAAGAACAAAATAAAAGGAATTTATCAGCTAGAAGATGAATGTGTTTGTTTTACTGTGTTTCAGATGAGGATGAAGAGAACCAGGACACGGTGGAGCAGATCCTTAAATGTATCATACAAAATGAAGGTGACAGAACCCACCAATATTTTCTCAATATTTTTTTAATTTCTTGTTGGAATTTGGAAATTCTAAACCTATAACATATTCCAATTATAGTTATATAATGGTCATGGAAATGATGTGTAGACCAGGGGTCTGAAGTTCTCCAGAGGCCTGGTAATGAACTATTCATTTGATACAGGTGTGCTGACCCAGGGTGAGAGCTAAAAGCTGCAGGACACCGGCCCTCAAGACCCCTGATGTAGACTCTCAACTTTCATTTAAGGGTATCCACATTCAAATTGGATGAAGGGTTTAGGACAGGGGTGTCCAACTTCAGTCCTCGAGAGCTACTGTCCTGCAGCTTTTAGATGCATCCTTGTTCCAACACACCTGAATCAAATGGCTCGTTTGATTGGCTTGTTATCAGGCCTTTGTCAGACTTGATGGCATGCTGAAGAGGTAATCCAACCATATGATTCAGCTGTGTTGGAGTAGGGATGCACCCCCGGTTTAGGAGTTTCAGCTCCTCGACGTGTGCCTCGCTCTTTTTAAAGGGACCAAAAGTAACTGGACTATTGACTTAAAGGCTATTTCATGGGTGGGAGTGGGCAGTTCCTTCATAATGTCATGGGATGGGTAATGAGGGAACAGGCTTCAGGTGGGAACAGAGCTGACACTAATCAGGTTGACGAGACAGGAACAGGAACTGGACCTAACACCAAGACGCAGAAACACGTGAATGTGACACTAGGACTGGGAGTAAAATGACAAGGGTGACATGTAACATGCATAGAAACAGAAACCTTAAAACTACAAGACAAACAGATGCAAATACTACACAAGGCAGAAACGCAACAATAAGAACCAAAGCCAGGAACATAAACTACATTTTAGAGCATTAAATAAACCGGAACAAAAATGTCCAGATACATAAAACTGGATCACGGACCCAGGACCTAACAGTAGAAGTTGTATTCCTGTTAATTTACTATTTACTTCTTTTATTTGTGTCCTCTAGCAAATATGGAAGCCTTCAATGAGATGTTGGGAAACCATAAAGTCTGCGTACGTCATGACCCCAGGTATGCTTATTCAGCTAAAGCTATGTTACACTACATGGTAATCTTTACTTTTTTATATGACCTCTAACAATTATTGCATTAACCGTTAAAGAATTACACATTTTATCACATTTTATGACCCAGTCATAAGGATGATCTGGGCATTCTTCAAGAATCTGCCTATGTGAACGTCACTGAGACTCTAATAATCTAAGGCTACGTCCACACGTACACGGGTATTTTTGCAAACGGAGATTTTCCGTTTTCGTTTTCAAAAATACCCGGGTACGTGTGGACGTAGCCTAAGTGTGATCTAAATGTTCTAGGACTTCACTTTTTTCCCCATTTTCCAAAATATGGGGTTGATTTGGACATTAACATCTTAGAGCCAGAGACTGTAAGGTAGCTTCAGGTTTCTTGTAAAATCAAGGCACTGAGGGGATTGAGCTGGATAAAACATTCTGATCTATTTAAGGTAGAAAGGTATTTAATCTAATTTCAAAACTTTGCTCATGTTAATGGCCAGGTTGCGTAAGGAGTCCATTGGTGGTATTCCTCCCCATCTCCACACAGTTCACTCAGGCACCGACCACAACTCCTGCCACCTCTGTGCCCAGATTAAATCTAAAAAAGGCCGCAGACAAAGCAGAACCCTACGTGCCAAGCAACGACCTGGGGAACAGACTGTCTTCTCTGTTGGCAGGTAATAATGAAGAACTGGACAGACACAGAGATAAAGTAGTGACAAATAAGAGGATTTATAATTAATTTATTGAAATCCTTTCAGGTTCCGAGTGACACACACTGATAAAAAGTCTCATGGTGGGCCAAGTCCATTGGCCATTTCAGGGGACCAGCTGGACCAATCCCAAGACAGCGATGATAGGAAAGATGGCGGATACAACCTGAGAAGCATGTTTAAGGAAGTCCGCCGACCTTCAGAAAGTGCCAGTGGAGTATCTGCAAATGTGGGAAGAAGAAAAAAGAGCGTGACTATATTTGGGCTAAGGCGGGGCAGTGACCCTGTAGGTATGAAGGTAGGGGAGGAGACGGGCAAAGATATTGGAGGGGTTAAATTTGCTGTTCAGCAGCAACCTGTAGTGCTGGAAGAGCCCGTGCCTGTTAAGAACATTAAAGTTGATCTTCAGCATGGCACTAAATCTGATTCCATACTTGAGACTGAGCTACAACAGGAGAACAAAACATCAAGTTCTCTTAATTCTCCTTCTTCCCAGATTAAAACTCTGCTCAATCCTGAACCTTGTAAAAAGATCCAGTCTTCATCCGGGAGTACAGTTGTTTCTGCCCCAAGTTCTCTTCCTATTCCATCTGAGAAGGGAGTAAATGTTGAGGGTCAGTGGATAAAACCTGAAGAGGCATATGAGTTTGGTCCACTGCAGACATCTACACCCATTGTACCTATGCCCACATCAATTCCAGGTTTCACTTCTGTCACTCATACTGGTCAGCTTGACGCCTGTTCCAGGACAGGTTCTCAGCTTATTCAAGACCTAAGCTCTGGTTCAGATATGGAACCAGGTTTAACCCTAGATTCATCCCCTTCATCTTCCTTCCCAATCAAGACGCCATCTTCAGTTTCTTCATTAAAAACTCCTACATCCCCCCTAGCAGGGGCAGCAAGTCCCAAAGTTGGCTCAAAAAATATGCCACCAGAAGCTGTAAAAGGAGAACTTCCTCGTGTCCTCACACCAAGCCCGAAACTCCCACTTCACCAAGAAATGTCTAGCCAATCACCTGTTTCCTATTCATCCTTTAGACAAACTTATAGTCCATCACAAGCCCGGGCTCCGGAGAGAGAGCTTGAAGGCACCACAATGCCCAAAGCTGAAGAAAAATTAGAATTTAAGAGACCTGGAATTCTAAAAAAAAATAAACTGTCACCAGTTGCAGCAGGGGAGTCTAAAAGCTCTGCCCTTTCATCTTCACCTGAACAACTTTTTAAAGACAGATCAAGCAGTTTACCTTTGTCACCTTCTAGCCTGTCTCCCTCCTCACCTCAAGGTGGCAGAATAAGTAGTGTGACCATTGTTAAAGCCAGTCCTGACAGCCAGAGGGAGTTCTCTGTTGTCACAATGGTGGAAGAAGAGAAGTCAACCACTAACGACCAGAAAGAAGACGATTATGAACTTGGAGCTGAAACAGACAAGAGGGTTATCAGATCAGCTGAAGGAGAAGATTTTGTACCAGGTGCTACACAACCTGAGAGCCAGAGCGGAAAAACTTCTGGTGTAGAGGTTATCCCGTCTTTGAGTCAAGAGAAGGAGGACATGATGGAAATGGAAGATATTAGAGACTGCAAGGTGATGCAGGTGGAAGGAGCACAGTTAATGGAGGAAGAAGTGGAGCTGAAGATGGAAAAGGACTGACAGCTGAAGTCACAAAGTGGTGAAAAGTTAAGTGTCCAGTGCTGATCTAAAGAAAGTGACTGTTGCCACCACTGAGTAGAATAAGGCATTCTTATAAAATAACCATGAGCATATTTTTAATTATTAACTGGTTACACTGTAGGGGGACTGGACTGGATGCTTGATTGAAAAGCCATCCACACAAATTTCAAATTGTCTTTATATAATGGATAACCACTCTTCAGTTCACACTTTGGTCCATACTAAGCACTTCAGTACCAAATATCCCCAAATGATGGGAATCCTCTAAGCTCTACACACTTTCTCACAGCCGGAGCTTTGTCAAAGTTCTGGGAACCGATGGAGGAACTTTTTACTGCGTAGCTAAAAATTCAAGTTATTAGATCTGTTTTTGGGCTGTGTGTAAGAGTAGGACATAAGTGAAGCAAACATACAGTGATTTGTCCAGATACAGTTTGGTCAATCACATGAATGTAGATCTGGCAAAATATTACCATACAAACAACAGTTTTAACATGAGCCCTAAAAATGGACCAAATCAGAAAGAAGAGAACTGACAGCAAAGATGCAATTTAGTTTTTCTAAACCTGCTAAAAAAAATACTCACCTCATAGTGAAGAAATGTAAAGAGAAATTAAAGTGGCTGAAACAGGATTACAAGAAAATAACACAACTATAGGTGATGTTACCTTATCAACCACTGACATTACTTCAAATTTCCCGATGAAACTGATGTTTAGTGATCCTTGTTCTTTTGTTTATCTCACAAAAGATGACATAGAACATCCAGTTTTACCTCAAAACTCTCAAAGTGTTTTTCAACAAAGTTGTTTAGATATAAATTGGATGGATCAGTCATTGAGTCAATTTTTTACAGACATTCATTCTGAATGAATCTCAATACCTCTGGTGATCTTGAATGAAATTTCTGTATCTTTTAGAATGATTGCATTGACATTTTTTGACATTTCATCAAGTTTTTCTCGAGATGCATCTCAATAACTTTTTGTCTAGCTCCACGATCACGTCAAAATTATTATTCTTTCCCACATGCTGGTTTATTACAGAGCCCCACAAAGGACATTGGAGAAAAAAAAATGGAGATGAACTTTTGCGAGATCTCGCGAAATAGGCCGCATCCTTCAGAGGTCGCCAGCTCGAAGCTGACCGTGAGGTCGAGGCACAGTGTGCCGGGAGTATGGTCCTCCCCCCGGCTCTAGTAAGCCTCCACCTAGCAGTCAGGTTCAAGCCGGTGGGTAACAGATGTCTTCGAAAACGTCGGAGCGCTTTTGCAAATATGTGATGTCTTGATAAACCGAGCAGATGTTTGAAGTTTACACAGCTACATTCTTGCCTCAAAATATCTTAGTTTAGTTTATTTTGAGACCCAGAAAGAGTAATATTAAAACTAAGTAGCTGCCACCATTGTTGGAAACTGGAAGTGGCTGGGGTGCGCTATGAATTCTGGGATAGTTTGGACCACGAAGGATACACCGACTCGGCCTTCAAATGCGACCTGCGAAGGATGCGGCCTATTTTGCGAGATCTCGCAAAAGTAACTCTGGATCTCACAAAAGTTCATTGTCATTTTTTTGTCCCTTGTGGGGCTCCGTAGGTTTTAATTCCACAGCTGCTAAAAGAAATCATGTTCCTATTAGCCTCAGCTGTACTTTGACTTCAGGGGTAATTAGCAGACTTTAGCATGCTAACGAAACTCCTGAGGAGTGTTGAATTGTGTGATTTTTAAGTTTGCTTTTATATTCAACATGAACAGATGGTGTTCACTGTCTTTCAAGATTTCATACCACACAGAAATGAACACAAAATGGTTGTTTGTTAAATAACTCGAGTCAAAGATGAGCATATTCATACGATGGCTGGCAAATCTAATCATGATGGGCCTAAAAACACTAGTGACCACACTAGATCCTGAATGAATGGTTCCTGTGTATTGCAGGTGTAATTTTATGTTGAACACCCGGTGTTACAGAAACTTAGGTTTGCTTCGTCTTTGAATTAAAAAAGTGTGTTTATTGGCTGAACTGCAGAAGATATGTACTTGAAGGTTATTTCTTTCACATTTAGTGCATGGACATGAGCACTAAGCTAGCTATAGCTGAGGTGATAGCAGAGCCCATCATTTTTACATAAAGTGATATCCTTTTACTAATGGCTGTAGTATGACCTGTGGATCAGCGGGCTGTTGAGATGTAAGATGGTCTAGCTGATGGTTGAAACAGTAATTCTTTACAACACATCCATTAGATTGTGGAGCCATAATGACTCCATGGGCAGCTGGAGATTTATTAATGTGCTGGCTCTCCATTAAGTTGTAATTGTGTTTGATGCTATGCTATATAAAGGTGCAAATGTTGCAAGCTGGTTCAAACAGTCCTATTATTCCATTTTCTTTCCCCCAAATTAATATTTGTGCTAAATTACTGCTAACTGTCATTCATAGGAGAGTAGGTGACAGCACAACAAAGAACTTTACCTTGACAGCAGAACATTTATGACATACACTCTTCTGTATGTGCCCTGTCAGTAGTAGTGCCCTGATAAGGACTTGCACACTGTTACTTTGTTCAAGAACCTTTGCCTTTTATGATGGTGCTAGACACTTTCATTGGCAAATACAAACCTCTTTAACCCCACACCATGGCTCAGTTTTCTGTCGTTTAAATATGAATGCATAAGTAAATAAATGCATAAATCAAACATGTTATTTTCAACATTAAACTGATGCAAAAACAATATTGGAAAGCAGAGCAGCAAACTGTCTGCTGGTCGTTTGGACGACTAAGCTGCACTTTCTTCCCAAGAAGCTGTCAACCTGCAGGCAACTTCCAAGTAAACTTAAAAATAAAAATAATGTAAAGGTGTACATTTTCAAAATATTGGGAATGCTAAACTGCAACTTGTAACATTTTACATGATATAAAATAAAAGTGAATAGACTGGATCTCTATTGATGCATGCACTCTGTTTGCAATATTTGATTGTACAGTTGATCGTAGCTGTGAAACTTGAACATGGTTATATGAAGAAAGGCCACGTGTCAGAGTAAAACCAGGGTGATATTATTCATTCTTTATTTATTTATAACTTTACTTTTATGTCTATATATTGTCTAATTTAATGAATATTAATAGTAACAAGGTCATTATATGCTTCAACTACAGAAGCATACTTAGCTACTTATATATTCCAGAGGCCAGAAGAAGACTTATTGTCTGCTTTTAGTTGTTTAGAAATTTAGTTCCATTTTTGTGTAACGACACTTTACTCATTTAGTCACTAAAATAACTGATGAGGCTGAGCACTGATAACCACACAAGTTTTAATTTGTTTGAAGCTGCTATAGCTATCAGACTACATTATCATATAATTGATCTTTGAATGTATAGAACCTCCCTCACTTCATGAAGAAAAGCCTAAAACACTCTCATAAAGCAGGGAGAACAACAGGATGTGAAATGTTAATATACAACTTTCTGTACTACTGACAGAAACCACAATATTGGTGTTTTGGCCATCTTTGAACAAGAGAATGGAGCACAAAGTTATATGCTTGTTTAGCAAGCTACAATATAAGCTATAGACAAATTTGATCTCACTTAGCTCTCAATGATGTAGCCTTAAAATGGGGCTAATCTGTATTTATTCAGCTTTATACTTTCTTGTGTGTTTCGAGCCCTGGGACTCACAGCTGTGTTAAAACAGAAAGTTTAAGAGACACAGTTCAGAGTTCAGCATTATTTCCTGTCCTTGTGAGAAACAAACCCAGAAGTCCCTGGTCTAGTGTCCCAGTTTTCATTTTTTCCCATGCGTTCGCTTTTCATTCCATTCTCTGAGTGGCTTGCCTCCTTGTGCAGTGTTATGCATGGCTATAAATGAATGAACATATAGCATCTTCATGCGTTAGCGTGTATTTCCATTATTCTCCAGCAAACTTTTCTAGCAGCATTAACATGTCTGTACTTTTCAACATGATACGTTCACAGGGCTGTTTGTTTTACACAGCTGGATATGTGTATATGAAAGACACAAGTTTTTTTTTCACTTATGCACTATAATTAAACACCCATAACAGTTAACTCGGCATTACATGCATATATATTATATACTCTTTGAAAACATAAAAATAACTATATGAACTGCCTATGATTTGCCTTAACAGAGCGGGTGTCTGTAGCCTATTTTCTCTTCAATTCAATTTTATTTATACAGCGCCAAATCACATCAACAGTTGCCTCAAGGCGCTTTATATTGTACAGTAGATACAGAGAAAAGCCCAACAATCATATGACCCCCTATGAGCAAGCAGTTTGGCGACAGTGAGAAGGAAAAACTCCCTTTTAACAGGAAGAAACCTCCAGCAGAACCAGGCTCAGGGAGGGGCGGGGCCATCTGCTGTGATTGGTTGGGGTGAGAGAAGGAAGACAGGATAAAGACATGCTGTGGAAGAGAGACAGAGATTAATAAAAAGTATAGTTCAGTGCAGATGATTCATTAATGTTCTATTTTATTTTTTATTTTTACAGTTGAAGTGAAAACTTGACATTCTTAATTACCTCTAACATATCAAAATTTCCAGTTAGACTAAGTACAATTAAAAATAAAGCTCAAATACAGTATAGTGACTGGATTATAAAAAAATATGGAGCCCATGATTTAAGACCTATTCTTTTTGTGGTGATGATAACAATATGATTCCATGTAAAGCTGGATTTTCATTCACATAATTGTATTCGGTCAAAATGAAGCCAATGATTTAAACACTGATACTATGTTCCTGGTTAACCATGATTAGATCAGTCTGTCTGTTTTCTACAGGTTAATGAATTCAACTTAAATCATGAGTCAAGTTTACTGGATTGCAGCATCGCATCGAGTTATTCAGAACCATTTGTTGCTAAGATATCTCATTCCGAGCTTCAATTGCAATGAATTTCACAGATTTCTTTTCTTTAAATATAAAAGTTGACCTCATGGACAGTGCTGTGTTTTTATGCAGAGGTCAGATTATGTATTGACTGATCGAAGTTAAAACCAGAATAAAGGCAGGTCTATACTTCACATATCACCTGTACTGTCCGCGTGTGAGGAACTGATGCTATACTGACAAACAAACGTGATATTTGTTAGTAGAAAAAGTATGTAAAGTCACATGACTCGTCATCTGGTTTTCACTTTAGTTGCATTTTTTTCTTCTGCTTCAGGCTGACAAGATAAAACCAGTTCTTGGAATTTGTGTGGTTCATTGAGATAAGAACTCGTGCTGCTACTGAAGCGCCACTGAAAGCTGCAAAACCTGAAATAAATAAGCAAGCAAACAAAAATAACTACTATAATTGGCTTGATCAAATCCTGGAGTGTGAGTGTTTGAGAGATGTTTCTTGTGATGAGCTTGGAATATTTGTAAAATATTATACAAACACTAAAGAAAATGTAAATAAGCAGATGGATTATAATATATTCTGATGCAATAAAAAACAAAACAAAACTCTGGTCTGTGCTTCTGAAAGCTCTGAGTGTGTCTTTTTTCCTTATTAGATAATGCCACAAGAGCCAAGTGATTCAGGTGGTAATGACTTACATAAATAACCAAACAAACTCCAAATTTAATAACTTAATTTATTCCACAACAATGACTTACAGTACAAAAACAATTATATAGAAGAGGATATTTCAAAAATCCAAAAGCAAATTGTTTAATTATGACACTAGCCTTGTTATTATAATATCATAATATAAGGGTAAACAAGTAGATCATATGTTAGCCTTCGACATGCTAACTAGCTTAACTGTTGCCGTTTAGAATAGCATGTATGCTAGCTAATGTTAGACTTCATGAAAATAAAACAAATACCTAATGTTACATCTGAACTGTGTTTGTTAGTGATTGCTACACTAAAACTTAAGAGGTCCAAGTTTAACACGCGATTGTGTAGTCATGTGGGAAGAATGGGTTGCATTTTGGAAGGGTTGCATAGCTGCAGAGCCACCTTTAGCAACAACAACTTTCTGTATTTCTTTATGAATCACACATTGTGCAGGAGTTTTAGCCCGCTCTTCTTTACAGTGTTGCTTCGATTAGTTGGGGTTTGTGCACATTTGACTTTAATATTTAACATACTTACTGGGGTCTGAAGAGTGTAAGATGTAGCGCTCGGGTGTTTTGCAATTCTCTGACAATTGCAAAGTCTGAACTTGGAGTGAGTTTGCACACCTCCATGCTCCCGACCAGCAAACTGCCAAAACCTCTTCTTTATGTTAATCAAGTGCATCTGATTATCAACAGTTGGCTGCCATGTAACTTGTTAATTCCTATTAAAAAAGTAGTGCTATATAAGCTTTCACAGAAGTGTATGGAGTGCTGTGAAAACTTTAATTTTCACACGACTGCAATCAATTAAGGTTGTTTTTACAATGCCGCTTTAAAAAGATACTTTTTGTAAAAGTTTCATGTCAAGTATTACATTCTTTACATATAAATGACTTTGTAATGCTTCTTTGCTCTTCTAGCTGCCCAAACAAGTGGGGACATATTGTAATCCTGACTGTTGATCTAGCTGTAGCTTTAGTAATACTCATATAGGAATGTCTCATTTTGGATTCAGGACAGACTCGCTGGACTATCTTGTGGTTCAAAGTCGTATTGCATGTGCAATTTCTTATTTTTACAAGTTGTATTAATAAAATTGGCATTTTGATATTCCTTGTAACAGTGCTTTGGCAGTCTTTAAAAGGTCAAGTACTAAAAAACAATGCTCTGGATCTAAGCTGCCATGTTTTCTTGATAACCTGTTGTTCCTGCAAAAGCGACGATGAACAGAGCGGTGATACACACACAGATTGCAACTACTGTACTTGTGTGACGCCTCACATGACCAAGAAAACCACCTGACGATACATAAATGGCACAAATCAGCAATGTTTTGGCTGTAACAAGACAGCTACGACTCCAGTCTGTCTCAAGCCTGAGATGAAGTCTTCTGTGTTGGAGGTGGAGGAGGTGCTCGACACTGAAACAATACAGAGAGAAAATAAATGTGGGTTTTAATAAGCACTGATTTGTGTGAGCTCAAAGATATTCAAATCTTCCGTCAGCTAGTCCCAGCTCTGTCTCCGTGTCACCCTGTACTGAGCATCCTCTTCTGTCACACCAGCCCTCTGTGTGTCCTCCGTTACTACATCTATGAATCCTCTCTGCATGTGTCCAAACCATCTCAGCCTTTCCTCACTAACTTTGTCTCCAAAATTATCAACCTGATCTGTCCCTCTCATCACAAGCATCACATCTACGGTGCTGTTTCTCTGCATGAAGCCCTACTGCTGCTCACTGATCGCCACCTCTGTACCTTCAACAGCTACCTGCACATCATCCTTGTTGAAATCAGTACCAGAACACCACTTCTCCATTCCTCAGGCATCCTTTCCTAATCCTCTACACTTCCTTTACTAACCACCCATGCTCTCATCTCCTACATTCATGAACTCCTCCTTTATGCGCCGATTCTAAAGCTGTTAGTTTTATCTCTCTCCAAACAATATTGACCGAACCAGCAGCAAAAGAAGATCCAAACTACGCTTCACATAAACATCGTCATGGATTCACTCTGACTTTTGCTGTTTTGCTTCCACCAGGATAAAATCTCACTTCATGCACGGCTCTCTCTCTCTCATCTGTTTTCTGCATTATTCGCTTGCTTGTTTTTACTTTTACTTACTTCCGAAAAGAAAACCTCATTTCTGCTGTTCAATACTGAACAAATTTCAACTTTTTAAAATTGTGCAAAATTGCAAAACACTCAGCTGTGTCTCTAATCAAACCTCTGTAACTTTGCTCTGCTTCACTTCAGCAGCATCAGGTAATGTTCATGTGCTGATTAATGGTTTTCTTTCGTTTTTTGATCTACTGCAGAATATTTTTATAAAATCCCAGAACAGGAAAATCACCTTCATGTTTTTCTGTGTTTTATCTTCAGCTACTTTGACACAAAGGCCTCTGCTGTGATGCTCACAGCTCTGATAAAGTCTGGCAAGTGTCAGCTTCCTTTTTATAGATATAAAAATATGAAAATGTACTGATGCATGATCAGAATTATAATATTTCTGACTGTCTGAGGCAAAATTTCCCCGATTCAAATCGAATCGATTCTAGAAATCAGTGACGATACCCAGCCCTACTTTTATTCTTGCTTAGAGTCCAGTCGTATATACAGTTCACTTTAAGCCTTTTCTTTGCCACCTCTCTCTGCTGTACATGAACTTCTATCTTATCTTTCTTCATCTCCATGCTTATTATTATAATCCCTATAATTAAAGTCCCTGCTCTCACCTCCAAACTTTTGCCTTTTCTTTGTCTCTTCCTGCCTGTTAAAATGCCTGTCCATACCTCCTCTGAGGTAGGCTTTTATTTTCTATAAGACACGTGTGGGTGTTGCACCTACTGGTCTCAGTGGAGTGCTGGAGTGCTCAGGAGAGCTGTGGCTGCTGGTTCCGGCCTCTGGCGGTGCAATAGACACAGAGTGAAACACCTCAAATGACACATTTTAGATAGAAAACAGAGAAATAGACTCTACCCGGTCTGTTGCCTGCCAGCTTTGATCCCTCCATTAGAGCAGCCTGCTGTTTGTCCTCCATACTGCTCGGAGAAGCAGCGCTCAGTTCTGAATTACAGCTAGGAGCTGAGGGTGTGGGGATGGGAGGGGAGAAAGGGGGCATGGTTGGGGTTGGAAGAGGCTGGAGAGGAAAATAAACATCAGAAAAACTGATTTTTGAATTTCAGAAGATTCTGATTACCAGGATGTAGTCTCACCTCCATCTCCCCTTTTTCTTCCTCATCCTCCTCTTCATTGTGAACAAGCTCTACCATCAGCGATGGGAAGACGCCGACGTGTCCGTTCAGCTCTCCCTCCCAAAAACCATCATCAACCTGTAAAAAGACTCACTTAGATTTGCAGTCTTCACCCTGAGTGACTGAAGCGAGGTAAAAGCTGGTGGCTGTTAGGGTTTCCCTCCCTTCCTCTGTAGCTTTGAAAGAGCTAAATTGTTATGAGGTGTTTTTTACTGTAAATCGCTAAATAAGCCACACCCTCTATCCATTCATGTAGAGCAGTCATGTTTGTAGGGACAAAAAAACAAACATTCTTAAAAAAAGTATTGCTGTTGGTGCATGATGGGCTCTACGTTGTTTTCTACAAATCCAGGGTTGTGATCACTCCAACGTCCAACGGCAGCGTAAAACACACACCTCTCCACGTGGACGGCGTATCAGGTGTATTAGCGCCCCCTCTTGGAAGGAAAGCTCCTCTGCGCTCTGAGCCTGGTAGGAGTACAGAGCCCTGGCTACACCTGAGACACATCAGAGCACATGGTGTAAACTCATATTACGGAAATTGGAAAAAAATACATCTTAGATTCATCTTCTTAATTTATCTTAGTTTTTCAGTTATTTCTTATGACTTTCAGTGACTGAATGAAAATAGACTTGATCCAAGTTTTAGGAAGGATTTGTAGGGCCTGGGTCAATATTTCCCCTCTGAGGCAGCACTTATTTATACAAAGTGCACAGTAAGTAATGTGACGTCAAGTGCAAGTGTAAACATGGCCACAGACCTCTACTCCCTGGTGTCTCTTTAGTCACAGTGGAGGAGGTGGAGCTGAATGAGCTGTCCAGCGGAGTGCTGTCCTCTGCTGGCAGACACAGGAGCTGCACATACCGCTCAGGGACGTAGCCCACCTGACCACACGAGTTACACACCTGCACAGAGAACATCAGAGTAACCTTTCCAATAAAGTACATTATACTGTATCACATCAGTATTGTTACCTTCAGCCAGTCCTCCATATCTCCATCCTCGATTACTTGAAGCTCCTCCCCTTCCATGATTGACAGCTCATCTGATTGGCTAGCCTAAAAGAGATAATTTTCCATTATTTAACTGTAAGCCTGTTAATGCAGGTTATCAAATAGCTGTTATTACTCTATATTAACATTATAGTGATACAAACCTAAAAAATATAACACAGACCTGCTTATTTTATGAAAACATCAGTTCAGTGCTGTATGCAAAGACTGGTCCAGCTTTGAACAGCAGGACCCCAGAGACACTCAGTCTGTCCTTTTCTACATCAAGTGCTGTGTAGAGAATGTGACATCTGTGTTTTTGCTAACCGAAAACTTTGGACGATGAGTGAAGTACAGGCTCTGATCAGAACTCGGGACAGTTTTCTGTGAAGCGCTCTTCCAACCTAAGGAGGGGTGCAAGCAGCATCCCAGGGGATGTGGTTAAAGCCTGCACGGACCAAATGGCAGAGATCCTCACTGGGCTGTTCAACCTCTTCCTGACTAATGTCATTCCCACCCGTCTGAAGGGCTCCACCATCATTCCCATCCCTAACCGATCTACCCACCAATGTCATCGTCAAGTATGCCAATGACACCACTGTGGCTCATCTCTGATGGAGATGTGACAGCGTAAAGGGCAGAGGTGGAGAACTTGTCCTGCTGGTTCTCAGAAAATAACCTGAAGCTGAACGTCCTTCAGGAGGCACAGGCAGGTCCACCCTCCTCTCATTATAAATGGAGAATGGGTGGAATCTGTCTCCACCTTCAGGTTTCTGGGCACCCACATCTCAGCTGAGTGATTCATACCTAGGGGCCACTACTGAGGACAGGAAGGCTGCGCAGAGGGTAAAGAGCACCGCCCAAAAAATCATTGGCTCCCCTCTATGACCCGTGCAGGCCATCACCAGATCCTCCTGACTTAAACTTCTTTTTTGTTCATTTCACATCTCCAACATCGGGCTCGAGCATGCTTTGGGGTAGCTGATGAAGGACCTTCTTGCTTTGATGCAACAATGCTATCCACTGCACCACTATGGCACCAACAACAGCCTTGAGCATCTTGTAAACACCTTAACAGCTCTGCTTTAGACTTTGTACAGATCTTTTAGACTCATTGATTCATTGAATTTGCTAAAAAAAAGTTTTAAAAAGTGTGTGTGTGTGGGGAGGGGGGGGGGGGGGTGCTGATGATCACTACCTGATAGCTGTAAATACCTCTGCAGGCTGCAGGGTAAACACACACTCCAGATGCTGACACTGGATCTGTGAAGATCTCTCCATTATCATCGTAGTCCTCAAAGTCAGTCAGCTCAAACTCATCCTCCTGCAAAACAAAGGATTTAAGGGTGTCGTCTCCACTCTGATCCCAAAAATATTTTTAGAGCATCTGCAAGACACGCTGAGTGAAAAAACAACTGTCATCCAGCAAGCATGCACTGAAGTTAATTCTGTATCTGAAATAGTCTTTAGCCTGTTTGTTCCCCTGTGTGTAACATCTGTTGTGTGCAATTATGTTGTGGAGTCATACTTGTGTGTTTTTGTTGTAGACAAAAAGCGACTTCCTGTGTTGTGTTGGAGGCTGACGGCTGATTTTAAGGTCAGGGCAAAGTTGAAGTTAAAGAGAACGTATTTTGCTTTCCTTACTTTCTGTCACATGTATAATGTTTCAGTGGTGGAGGCTTATATTAAAGTTATACAGTCTAATAAAGTTTCAAATAATGAGGTCAGGATGATATCCCTATGTTCTTCATCTCAGATACACCTCTGGTTGGTCTGCAGGTCATGGTCAGAGGCAAAGACTCTTGGGTAAAGAAAAGGGTATGGCTAAAAAGTCATAAACACACAAGTAAAACTTAAGGTGTAACACAACTGATTGACAATTTATACCATGTACTTTAAAAAAACACTCAAATGAAGTGGGGTCATTTTTGACCCCAGAGGACAAAAGGAGTATTGCGTTACGAGTGATAGAGGCCTCTAAAGAGGACATGCAAGCCACCATGTGATGAAAACGCAGCTCAATCTGTGTGTTTGTTTGTTTGCATACTGAAAAGTCTTCAGTAGACTTCCTCTGTTCGCTGAGATGTCGCTCTCTCTCCAACTCCTCTTCCACCTGGTTCATGGCAGCGTGAAGCCATTGTTCTGTTCCTGGTGTGCTCTCTGACAGCAGGGCCAGGCGAGCCTCGGCCTTCGCCCTGTTCAGCTGAAAAACCAGGAAACTTAGTTAGACACACACAGACATGTGACTCTGAACCCCGAGTCGTACGGATTCTGTGTAACTCGCGAATTTTCCTGAGCTTTGGTTTGGTCATAAGCTGAAACCAAGCTGATTTTGTGTGCCTCAGTTAAACGACCATGAGCAACATCGAAATCTAAATCCCTCTGAGACAAATTCAACTACACAGACACGACATCTTTCATATTTCAGCTATTATAATGTAGATTTCCAGATGCCGTTATTATATATTGCCAAACTCATTGCTCCCTAATATAACCCACCATCTGTGTTATTCACTTCACCTCTCTGTGCTCGTGAAGTTATGCCTGATTGGTATGGTATTGGTGATGTCACTGCTGTGATGTCACAGATTCAGATTCAGCTAATGATATAAAACTGATCAAAACTGATACAGCACCAATTTTTATTTCACCAGTGCAACAGATTTTGTGCTTTGGAGCGTTTTTAATCTGACGATTGATAGTGTTGATACTTTGTGGTATCAATAATGTTGAATGTTGGATTTTGAACTTATAGGCTGGAGAAACTTTCAAAAACAAGTACCGTAATTGTCGGGCTATAAGCCGCTACTTTTTGCACAAGCTTTGAACCCTGCGGCTTTTAGTCAGGTGCGGCTTTTCTATGGATTTTCCATGATTTTTGTGATATCGTAAGACGATTTGTTTTGTTTGTTCCGCTGTTGTACGGCACTACGTTGCCTGGCGGAAGGATCGGGGTTCAAGAGTGGTATGTTAGTCACATGTCCGTCCGCCAGGCAACGTAGTGCCGTACTAAGTAGCGTGAAAAACAAACTTCAAAGTAGCGCTACGCGTTCAGCGGGAGTCGTGGATGACGAGCGGCGATAAACTTGCGAAAAGCAAGTTATGCCCAACTCCACCGGTGGATTCTGACAGCGTGGAAAAGTGTGAAAACATCCACGATCACCAACGGATTTCGAAGGGCTGGACTGCTGCATGATGGAGAGGAGGACACCGCCACGGCCCTTCTGAGGGTGTTCGACTCCGACACTGACAACAAGGATTTCTTTGGTTTTGAAAGTGACAACGAAGGAAAGAAGCGGAGAGTGGATGACGAAGCCATCCTGAGCCTGTTCGTTTCCGACACTGGAGGAGAGGACTTTGGTGGTTTTAGTGCGCAGGAAGAAGAGAAAGATGGTGGATGATTGACTTTTCTTCTTGTTAAAGCCGTGTCACTGCACCTGAGCCTAAAAGGTAGTACGAATCTATTTTTCTGGTGTGCTGTAGGTTACTGTTATGTACTACATGTGCAAATATGTACCCATAACTTGTTTTTCAAAATATTAATAAAAGGGGTGTGTCTCCAAACAGCCATCTCTTTCCTGACAATTCCCTTTGTGCATATTCTCTTACATATGATAAGTCAACATTGAAACACCTGCGGCTTTTAGTCAGGTGCGGCTAATGTATGTACAAAACAGGATTTTCCCCTGATTTTAGCTTGTGCGGCTAATATTCAGGTGCGCTTTGTAGTCCGGGAAATACGGTACCTTGGCTTTCCTGACGCTCTCCTGTACCTCTGCTATCTTCTGCTCCACACTGAGCGCCGTCTCCCCGGATAGGAGCTTCAGTCGGCTCTCTAACATCTGTAGAGCCTGATGAAACAAAGCAGATCTTAAAGTTAACGTAATGCAAAATTATACATTATACAGGAAACCAGAAAGGAGCCACTGCATCACAATGGTGACGGTTCTTCCTCTAGTTTCTCACCCTCTCTCCGTGGGCAACGATCTTGTGGTCTTTAGCCACCTTGGCAGTCCATTTCTTGGCCTCCTTCACCAGGCAGCCCTCTTCTTCTGAACTACAAACTTCCTGCAGAACTGACACCTATGAAGAGGAGTACCAGCGACCACAATGTGAATTTACACAGATACTTTTTCATTTGAGTATTTCTTAGTTTAGAGTATAGTCCCGGTTTATTACATTTCAGTGAAAAAAACCTTCTAATTTACTAAAAGCTTAACAGCTTTAGTTTGTAATTCATTTTAAGATATAGACTTTGTATGAATGATAAAATAATGTTTTTAAATACAAAATTCAGTATTTGGCAGTACAGAAAACCTTTGGAATGACCAAGAACTAACATGGAGTTTGAATTTGAAAAAGTAAATGATCTGTTGTAAATCCTTGCCAAATAAAGCTTGTGGATCATCAAGAATGAGATTTCCAGGCTGGAGACTGAGTTAAAGTCCCTGTGTTACTGTTAAAGACAGAAACAGGAGAGGGAGAAGGAATGTTTGCAGGGGGTGAGAGAGAAAGACAGGCAGGAGCAGTGTTGGTCAAGTTACTTGAAAAAAGTAATCAGTAACTAATTACTGATTACTTCACCTGAAGAGGTGATAAAGCGATAGAACTTTCAGCCCAATTCTGCTTTTTCTACATAATCCATCATACAAAATGTAATCAAATGGAAAAGTCTTTTTTTAAAACTTGTTTTATTAGTTTTAATCTTTTAAAAAATTAAATTATCTGCAACATTCTCTGACTTGAAGAAATTAGTTTAACATTTAAACCTATTTTCTGCACATTCCAGCACATAAAATAAAATATTTTTTGTGTTTTCACTCAGTCTTTCAAATAGATGCAAGTAAAACACAGCAGAAAATAAATAAAGTCAAAGACTCAGCGGTCCTGTTGCTCTATTTTCACCTGTAAAGCAGGAGTGGGGTAGGCGGAGGTTTACCCTGGTGCAGGTGTGCCGCGGTCAGTGGAAGAATCCGCGAGTTTCTCTGTGAGTTTCCCATCACGTCGTAGCTACTCGGTGCTTGTTGGAAGTTTAGGGGTTTTTTCGCTGTAAAAAGAAGTTTTCTTCCCACGCACAGCGGACACTAATGTTTTTGTCACTTTTTATGGAATCAAACTCAAAGTAAGGTCAGTACTTCCACGCTTTAAACGCTGCACGCTCATACTCTCTCTGCACTCGATATATGATGCACTGTTGATCTGCACACAGCTGTTGTCACGAACGTCGCACTCGCTTACGTCACTGTCATGAGACACTCTCGCAAAAATATCACGGTTTTAGTAACGCAGTAACGCAGCGTTCCTACGGGAAAGCAACGGTAATCTAATTACCGTTTTTGCAATAGTAATCCCTTACTTTACTCGTTACTTGAAAAAAGTAATCGGATTACAGTAACGCGTTACTGCCCATCTCTGGGCAGGTGTGGAGGTGTGAGCATGGACAGGTACAGGGAGAAAGGTGGCTGATATCGTGGAGAGAAGGCAGATATGCTGTTTGTGGAGAGTAGATAAGTGCTAGACAAACATTTACCAGTTCAGTAACAGTGTTATTGAGATGAAAAGTGAAGACACGATCATGAGTTTAAAGAGTGAATGTTGCCAGTGCCAATTTATTAGTCCACAACGGTTGGATGTCAGAAGAGAAAGAATAAGAGTAAACTGGTTGAAGTAGTAAGTGAAGGGACCAGGGGTGAGGTGTGGGATAGGCAGGATGTTAAAGAGAGAAATGGGAAAGGACAGATGGTACTGAATCTTCCAAAAAGGGTGGAAACGGTTGTGAAGGAGGAGGGTCTTATGCCATGTTCACTTGAATCGCTTTGAATGACTTTCTGAAGCAGGTCGCATTAACTGTGTCTACATGCACAATGAGTTACTACCATGTGGTTTTCTGATCAGATATGTGCATTGGGCATTGAGTGAGCATATAATGCAACCACACTCTGGTTCAACTGCTGTACTGTAGGCAAGAGGAAATTGCAGCGGGTGGGGAGGGCAGCGGGCGGGCAATTGGCACCCCCCTCAGAGACTCTATTCTATTCTATTCTATTCTATTCTATTCTATTCTATTCTATTCTAAATTTTTTGCCAATGTTTGCCAAGTCACACATTTTCTCTCATTGTATTAAACTGAGCCAAATATGCAAAATATCTCAATATGGAGCTCATCACTAAATCTCTACTACAATTTGTGGACTGTCACTGTGGCACTTGGACTACAGTCAGCATGTCTTCCTTAGACACACCTTGTCACGCAGAGCAGGCTGGAAGGTAAATTCAGGGGTTTTGCTGAACGATACCGAATCTTGGAGAAACTGCTGAACATTTCTGTCTCTGGTCACCTGCAACACAAAAACGAATTAAACAAAAGCAGGTTACACCATCCTCAAAGAAACAAATAACTCTCATTAACAGCAGCGCTGCAAATTCTGCTGAATTTTTCACAAATGCTAGAAAAGCATGAACAAAAATACAATGTTCTCACTTCTACCGACTTTGGATGAACACCTGAAAGTCAAATGTACTCAAAATGTGCAGGGAATAACTCTGGACTGGCAAGAGAGTACAGGCTAAGGGGAACATCTCGAGATTTATTCAGCTTCTCCCGGTCTAGAGCTTACTATCTGCAGTGACAGATTTGATTTGGTTACAAACAACATCTACACAAAGTCCACACATGAAACTGTTTATGCCATTTCTATACATCTACATGTAAATGATGCTTCTCACCTCATGTGTGCTGGATGGTGAACTTATTTGTACAAGCAGCTGGATGTTCAAAGAGTATTGTTTCTAAATGTGGTTATCACGGTTTCCTCGTAGTGAGGAGGGTCTTACTATGAATCTGTCACAATGCATCATTTATTCAGGCTAATCAGATTACAGTTTATTTTACTTCTTATTCATTCTCATTATTCACTTACAAAAATAAAACTCTAAATCCTCACACAAGGTATCAACTCTATTTTAAGAAGACATGTTTAACATGATGATCCAACACTGTCACAGTTTACAACATAGACAAATGTGCAATGGGACTAATCACAGATTGAACCAATCATTTGCAGTCTGAGGCCCTGTGATGACCAATGACCACAGGTGTCGATATATAAAATATACAAAGCATGCCAAAGCATCTCATCTCTCTTTTTTGTAGTTCATATATACAACACCAACCTTTGCAACACTGTCGCACACTCCGCTGTACTGTTTGTGTGTATGAAGACAGCAGTCCATCTCAGTCCCACACAGCAGGGTGAAATGGCATCTCAAATCCTCATAAATATCACCATCCATTTGCTGAGGAGGTCAGACACTAAAGGTCAGTTTTCAAACATTTTCTACTGAGTTTCTGCTGAAGACTAATCACTTATGTTATGTGTGTTTCCTGTAACTCTGTGTTCTCATTAAATACAGTACAGGCAGCAGGCTAAACGCTACGTGGCAAAACAGTCATCCAAACACTTGTGGTGACACTAGTTCCTTAAAAAAAAGTAGCCATGAAGCTTTTTGTGAAAGGACATTTTGGTCCATTCCATCTGTAAAAACGTCAATATAAATGTAGCACACTGACGGTGTTAGTGTGTGTGGATTACCTCCATAATAAATGGTAAGTCGTTTGTGTAGTAGTGCTGCCGATGCGCTCTGACTGCTGCTAATGTCAGCAGATACTCGTTACGAACTTCAGTCAAGCGGTCATCGCACTCTTTGAGTCTGGCAGTGAGCTGCAAACATGTAAGTGAGCACAAACACAATGTCACACAAACAGGCAACATTTATACAATTCAGCAGTGTGTGCTGTGTAATAACCTTCTCATTCCACTTCACAAAAACACAGCCTGCGTCCCAGGGGGTCAACCACCACCTTGCTCAGGACCCCAGTGCCTGTCCCTGTGGGGGACGGCCCACAAGGTGGTGGAACCAAACTGACGGCCAAGCCTGACAGCTTCTTGTTGAAGTGCTGTAGCTCATTTGGGGTTTTGTTTTAATCTCTTATTGTGGCCCCGCCCCTGGGAGACCCTACCAATGACCTCGAAAGGAGTCTCGGAAAAATAGGAGTCATCTGATTATGATGCCTCCTGGGATCATTCTTTAGGATGTTTTGCTGTTGTTGTTTATATCCTAATGCAGAGGTGGCAAAAGTGCAGACATTGTGTACTTAAGGTGAAATACAGATCATAAGTGTTAAAAAATACTCCGGTAAAAGTTGGACTACTGATTCTTTTCTGTACTCAAGTAAAAAGTGAGAAAGTACAGACTCAGATTAAGATCTTTGAAGGAGTTGCTTTTGTGTAAATGCAACTGAACCTTATATTAATGTAATAATAAAATAACATTATCAGATAAAAATACAAACTTTATTCTAGTCTCAATTTTAATTCTAATAAATGTACTCAGCTTGAGTATTTTGAGGAAAGGAAACCAGAACTCATGAGAGGTTAAACATTTAGTCTGATCTGGAAGCAAATGGACATACTGGGAGAGGAAACCCAGAACACCCAGCTTAGCCTGCTGCTACTACGACCCAACATTGGTTAACAGGAAGAAAATGGATGGATAGAGTGATAATATAATTTGGTTTGCATTAAAGGCAAGAGAGATTATCCTGGGACAACTCATAATCACAGGGGAGAAACCACTTTACACCAGGACACAGTTCAGCATAGAAATAAGATTTCAGCAGCTCAATCATCCGTACCTTTGTGGTCGTTTTATGGAGTCCTGTTTTAAAGTGAAAAATTCCATGTTCACTTTTTCTAGCTCTGGAAGAGAAAGTGAAATCATATTTATGTCATTCAAGACAAGAGAAAACTACAGCACTTAACATATTGCTTCATATTTATGTTAATGCTCTATATAAAATACAAGTTGTGGGAAACGTTCAATCTGCAAGCTGAGCTCTTATTGGCTGAACTCCCATCGGCAGTAGTAACTTTTTTACTGTTTTATTAAAGAAGTCGTGACAATAATATGAGTAATAGTTTAAGAGTACAAGTGTAGAATAAAATATATAGAAGTGACAAACATTGTTCCAAAATGTATTTAATACAACCTTAAAAATCAGACTTTTAGTTACTTTTAAAATATTTTAAAACAAAATGAAATGCTGGTCAAAAGTCTTAGCAGAAGATTCAAACCTCCGCATTGAAACACAGACCTGGCCTGTGCATCTGCAGTTTTCTCACGTGCAATACTGGCAATGTGACTGAAGTCGTGGTAGCACTTCTTGACCCTTTGAAGTTCCCGTAGAGCATCCACCACTTCAGCCTGCACCCTCTGCAGCCGTTCCAGGCCCTAACGCACATATGCACACAACCCAAAGGCATCAGATTTCATACATTTTTTAAGCTAAATTAAACTGAATTCTATTTATATAGTGCCAAATCACAACAACAGTTGAATTGAGGCACTTTATACTGTAAGGTAAAGACCCTAGAGTAACTGAGAGAAAGCCCATCAATTAAACAGCCCGGTTTAAACAAGCGCTTTGACAGTATTGGGAAGGAAAACCCTTTAAACAGGAAAACGCCTCCTTCAGAACCAGGATCAGGGAGAGGCAGCCATCTGCCACAACCGTTTGGGGATGAGGGGAGGAAGGCAGGAAAAAAATGTTTCATTATGTGAGTGTTGTTCAGAAATGTTTAATCTGTGTGCACTGTCTCACTCTCTTAGCCCGGACATCCTTTGCACTGCGGAGACTTTTGGAGACTTGCCCACTGAGTCGACGGTATTCTTCTGCAGCGAAAAGTCTCGATGCTGCAGTCTGAGCTGTAGCATCGACCACAGAGCGCCACACGCTGAACACACTCCTGAAAGCACACAAACTGCATTCATATCACCACCAACAGACAGATACTACTAACACACACAGGGTGGCCTTTTGTATCAATGCTTTGTCTCACCAATCACTGCATTATTAGACACAGAGAGATAGAGAGATTAAAGCGCAACACCCATTCATTCACACACTGTTGTGTGCTTTAATCTTAAAGCCTTTTAGACTCCTCACATCCACAGATCACCAGTTAATTAACCATGCATGTCTGTTTTGGGAGCCAAAGTACCCAGAGGAGACCCACACCAAAGGGTTTGCAAACCTTATTACAGACACATGGATAGATAAAGTTGAGCATCATCTGCACATCAGTGAAAATGTATGCTATGTCTTCTAATGTTACTGCCTAACGAAGCATGTATAATGTAAACAGAACCGATCCCTGCACAGAACCCTGTGGAACCTCACTATGTTAAGACGACTCTCTATTTACATCAACAAATTAGAGTCTCTTAGACAGATATGATTCAAAACATTGCAGCTAAAGCGTGCTCTAATCGCTGTAATAAACCACTGAGATGAGTCCACTGTCAGAGGCCACAAGATCATCATTTGTAGCCTTTAAAGCTGTTTCTGTGCTGTGATGCACTCTGAGACCTGATGTACATTAAAAGAGATCATATTTAAGATCGAAGCATTAATTAATAGTAGGACTTGGGATCAGGGTCTAAAAGACATTGGAAGTAATTGCTGAAGTTAACTCAGATCAGCTGCAGTCAACATATATTTCAATAGTATTGAAAGTAGTTGAAGAGAAACCTTCAGTCAATAATGAATCAGTAATCAATAGTAAGGCGGTCTAGCTTTATGGAGGGCTGTTTTATAAAGCAACAAACTCTTTTTTCAGGCTAAACGATGCTCTTCTAAATTAGTCATAAGCCATTTATTATCTGCTATAAGGTGCATGCTTGAGAGAGCCAAGTTATTTCAACATAAGCATCAGCACATTGCTGATCTAAAAGTATTTTATTTCCTTTGGTAACAACTTTTGTTCACATATTAATAATATTACATATAATATTATTCTGCTTTATGTACATTAAGTAATTGAATGCAGTTCCTCAAATGGGCAACAAGTCAAATGTGATGTATATATCAAGAGATTACGACAACAAAATATTTCCACATTACCACTGCTGTCCAATTACTGTTTTTTCACAAACTACAAAAAAGTTCTTGCAGAATCATCCGTTTTTCTTAACATGTCTGTTTTGCTGATGTAACTTCCAAACAGCAAAAAGAGCCAATCGAGTGTTTGGTCTTTCAAAGTAAAATCAACAATCAATAACAGCTGTTAAGAAGATTGCATGCTGTAAAGTTGTGTAGTTACCCAGAAGTGATCACATCTGTATTTCCTCTCTGCCAGTCTCTCTTTTGGTACTGGACAGCTAACCTTTGAAGAGCCTGAAAAAACACAAGAAAAAGTGCATCCTCTATAACATACAAAGTAACTTTCCTCACACAGGGATGTAATAAATGTAAGAAAATGTGTCAATTGAGTTTTTTGTTTTGGCAACTTGTTAAATGGACTGGCACAATCACACAGCCTTTCAACACTATCATACACACACTCACAGCCCAGTGGATGCATTAGGGGAATTACAGGCTCAGTATCTTACACAGGGACACTTCAGCCCGTGGACTGAAGTAGCTGTGATCAAAGTATTATTACATGACCCACTGGACCCTCTGGAGGTGGAGCTTACCTTCTTACAGTAGGGTTTTTGTAGCAAGACAAACATAAACTAAACTAAGGAGCTGGCACTCCTAATTTTGCTGTTGTAGCCCCCTGAGATTTGCTACATATTCCCTTTGGCTCTTCCCACCGGGCAGCTCAGTTTGCTTTTTACAGCTATAAATGTTGTAATATGAT
The DNA here is from genome assembly GCF_041146795.1 of Maylandia zebra. Taxonomy (NCBI): domain Eukaryota; kingdom Metazoa; phylum Chordata; class Actinopteri; order Cichliformes; family Cichlidae; genus Maylandia; species Maylandia zebra. The sequence goes on along the minus strand of NC_135168.1, from coordinate 3,136,307 downwards.
CAACAGTTGTCAGTGTTAACAGTTTAATAGTATTTCAGCAAAGGTAGGAGAATGCTACCTTGTTGTCCTCTAACAAAGCCAGGCACACATGCATGCATGCATACAGACACACATCCACTCACATACTTTTCAGATGTTCTACGTGAAACATTCTACACCACGGTGTGAAAACACATAAAGCTCTGAGCTGAAACCAAGGAGATTTGTAACATTAAGTGAGAGAAGCAGTGACTTTGTCCTCAGCAGAGACACTCCACAGCAAACCTACTTCTGTGGTTTGTACCTGACTGAGACTAGGTTAGAAGTCAACCTTCAGACTGCTGAACATAGACCGTCACCTTTCCAGCTTGGTGTCAAAAAACCCTCCCCATTTAGGTGCAAGGCCACACATGGGGTAAAAGATGCACGCCTGAGCCTTTCAGACTCTGTGACAAAATATGGTGGCTTGCTAGTATTAATGTAAACCCTGCAGGCACCTTAATTTTAAACTGCAGCTCAAAACTGCAGAGGCAAAATCTTCTGAAACTTCTGTAACATCCTTTGAAACTGTGCCTAGCATGCAGCTAAAATGCAACCTAACCCTATCCCTGCACCTAAGTGGTTTGCTGACTACCTGATGTGCAGCAGTAGCAAAGTAATAACACTTTTCGGCCTAGGTAAACTAGACTCACACAACTACCGCTTTGCCAACACCGTGGCATCAAAAGCCAGAACAGCAGCAACAAATGTAGCACCTTTATACCTTCAACACCTTCAGCCCGAGGTAGAAACCACTTTTTCTCACTCCACTTGAAAAATAACAGGGTTAACCAAATAACCCCTTCCACCCATACCAGTGTTAGTTACTCTCACCAGGTAGGTTTAAAATGTCATTAATTTACATTTCATATTTATTTCCAGGATATCAAATGTCCTAAAAATATTATTATCTTATTACTTTTAGAACTAATCAATGAAAAACAGTAGGACAAAAGCCTAATAAAACTGTGTGAGGACACACACACACATACACAAACCGTGTATGTGTGCAGACGTCACACAAGTCAAAACCCAATCCAGCACTCAGGTACTAATGTGGGTCTTAAATCAATATATTTTGAGCATTTCCAGTAAACAATGAAAAGTGTCAGTAACAGCAGCAGACAGGACTAGAATAGATCATGTTTACTCACCTGACCGTATTCTTTCTCTATAGACGTGCGATGCTTACTGAAGGACCTTTGGGAGCAAACAGAAAACAACACATGACACACAGGACATGTGTAACGTAACACCTGCTCATGAGACAGACAGTGTGTCAGACCTGATCTCCTCCAGCAGTTCGGTGTCCAGATGCTGTTTGGTCTGCAGCTTGTTGAGCTGCTCTGAGAACACCACTTTCATCTGCTGGCTCTCCTTTACCTGTTCACACACGGGGCAGCTGTGCAGTAAGTCTCATTGATAAAAGATGATATTGGTGGGCTTTGTTTCACCGGAAGTTTTTCAGATTATAACTTCAGTGCTGACTATGGTGGCTCCCACTAATGGACACCCGGTAATGTTTGGCCTGACTTGGAACTGGGAGAGGTTCATAAAAAAACAACCTCCTTGACCAAAGCCTGATGACTAAAACAACATTCACTAGTCTACATAAGTTGCTGGTTTGTGCCACGTTATGCTGTGACAACAAAAAGTGCACAACAACATTTTATGGATTCCTAAAATTATATTTAATATAGTATATACAATAATTACAATAATTTTACATAATATAGTTATTGTGAGCTAAAATGACAGCCAGGTGCAGGGTACAAGGCTATTTTATAGGTCAAACAATGCTAACCTGTGACACAAATACAGCAGTCTATTTAGATAATTAAACCTTATTAAACAGTGTTATGTCATTTTCTGTTGTTGGTATCTCTGTAATGTATCATTCTATTGCTGTATAAGAGAAAAAGCCCACAGAAAAGTACAGCACCTTCTAGCTGAAGACAACAAATATTAGAAAGCTTCATTTACATTTCCAATTACTGGAAGTGGTCCCAAACATTAGCTTTGAGCAGGTCGTGCACATTACTGCCTATTACCGCGTTTAGGAGCTAGCTTATTCATCAGTCGAGCATGTTGAGGCTGTTAACACTTTGTTATTGAGAGCCAACACCTCAGCTGATACAAACCCAGTAACATCCCAGGTTGTTTCATTTCTTTAGCTTTTGAGTTGCAGGGAAAACAAAAGCTGACAAAACATTGAGGCCATAAAAGAATTATTTTCAGAAAAAGTGAACCAACCCCGAGGAGTCAGTGCAGTGTGAATATTTTACTCATTTACGTCAGATTCTTGGTATCCTTACCTTTCTCGGTGGTGGCTGCATGTTTGGATGTAGCTGGCAGCTGTTCTCTCCGTTATGGCGTTAGTTTGTTGCACTTCTTGTGCACCGTTACTTCCTTTATAGTTTCACTAATGCACATGTGCAACTCTCTCTCTCTCCCTCTCTCTCTCTCTCTCTCTCTCTCCCTCTCACGCTCTCTCCCTCTCTCTCTCTCTCTCCCTCTCACGCGCTCTCTCCCTCTCTCCCTCTCACGCGCTCTCTCTCTCTCTCTCTCTCTCTCCCTCTCACGCGCTCTCTCTCTCAGATTGCTGTTTGGCTTGAAATCCTCTAGAGGGCAGCAGAGTAACACTGGTTTGAAGAGTCCATGTTATTACTAATAATTCTTCTGTATCACCACAGGACAGCTGTTGAAAAATAGTAACCAACTAATAATAGTGTCTGTAACGAGGTCTGGGATTTTGTGTCCCCTTGCTATGCACATTCAAAAGCTTCCATCAAAACAGCTTCTCTGGAGCCTGCTTGGTCAGTTTTTCTGTGTTATGCACACAGCATGGTGAGCACTGAGTATTGTGCTACAACAGACGTAAAAATGCTGAACAGAACTGTATTCTCAGTTATGTTTGCAGGAGTGTTCATTGTTCAACACACTGACTTACTCAGGCTACAGTAACTTTGCATCAGCACCACCTGCATATTGGACTCTCCTCTTTCCTGCTCACATCCTTTACTTATTTCTAAATTTCTGATATGTATTCTAATATCTGTAGGTACTATTGTGTGTATTTATCTTAAAATCTATGTGGAGAATGGTTGTCTATATATATTTCATCTAAAACTGTCACATGCTTTTTAATCAGGTTTAGCTAGATAAGCAGCTGAGATAGACCCCAGAAGCCTGAATGTTGTTTCCCAAAGCTAACCAGAATTATCAGGTGTTTATCTGGAGTGTCACAGAAGAACCCAGAACAACATCTAAATAACTGCAAGCCTCAGTTGCCTCAGTCAAGGTCAGTGTTTGTGTTTTTCTGTGAAAGCAGTCTGTGGACTGATGACACAAAATGACTTTTTGGAAGGTTTGAGTGCTGTTACATCTGGACAAAAGCTAGCACAACGTTTCATAAAAAGAACATGACACCAAGAGTCAAACGTGGTGGTGTGGTGGCCTGGGGCTCAGCAAAGGAGCCCAAAGTAACTGATGGAACCACGAACTTTACTGTCTACCAGAGAATTATCAGCTTTTGTCTGACGTTCAAGCGCACTTGAGTTATAAACTAGAACAATGATCCAAACAATACGTCCACTTAAAAACCGAAGCAGGAATCCAAACAGACATTGTTCAGAATGAAATAAAGCAATCGTGCTCTCCTAAATGTCCCAATCAATGACAGCAATTCCATGGACTCTGAAGAAAGACCCAATTTGCAGCATAAAATTTAAAAAGCTATATATTATATGCACTCAGGTTAAGTGGTGGAATTTGCAACAGGGAGAGCAACAGGTGAGTTTTAGGACCAGAGACTAAAGGCTAAATCTGTAGGTCTTGGAAGTTTTTCCACGACCTACCTTTCTTCTTCCATTTGTGCAACATCTCTAAAACTAAAGCAATCCTGTCTCAGAGTGACGCTGAAAGACTAGTTCATGCATTTATTACTTCCAGGCTGGACGACTGTAATTCATTATTATCAGGAAGTCCTAAAAACTCCCTGAAAAGCCTTCAGTTGATCCAAAATGCTGCAGCAAGAGTCCTGACAGGGACTAGAAAGAGAGAGCAGACTTCTCCTGTTTTGGCTTCCCTTCATTGGCTTCCTGTTAAATCCAGAATTGAATTCAAAGTCCTGCTCCTCACATACAAGGTCTTAAATAATCGGGCCCCATCCTATCTTTGCTCTGGCACTGAGGGCTAATCCCAGTGTAGCAAGTGAACTTGGTGGTATTGGCCCAGTGTGACCGAACACAGGAAGGGACATAAAACCAGTTGAAGGGATGTTGCCATTCTCAGTCTTCCATGTCAGATTGTTAACTGCACAGGAAGGTTTAATGGCCTGCATTTGTATAGCGCTTTTCTTAGTCCCTAAGGACCCCAAAGCGCTTTATACTACATCCAGTCACACACACATTCACACACTGGTGATGGCAGCTACATTGTAGATGTCCTGGGGCGCACTGACAGAGGCGAGGCTGCCGGACACCGGCGCCACCGGGCCCTCTGACCACCAACCGAGACCGAAACAACACTGTTGCTCTGGGTCTAAACAGAGCGCGTCGTGTGTGACGTCTTCTTTTGCGCATGCTGCCACTTTGAGCGTTCACACTAGAGTGCGTTTGCTGTCGCATTTTATTTGTAGTGTGAACAAACAGACAAAAAAATCTGATTTGATCAAAAAATCTGAATTGAGCATTAAGACCTGCAGAGTGAACGTAGCCTTAAGCTGGTTTTATGGTCTTTCAAAGGGAGTGTGTCACTATCTGCTCCACCAGCACTGCACATCTGCCTGCAGTGAGCTCTGTTGCCAGATAGAGGCAGTGTACAGTGTATCTGACACAACCAGTTAGGTTCGTTTCAAATAAAAGGAACCCTGCATAATCCAGCATTAAAGAGAGGGAAGCCATACAATGTGATTTTCTGTGGGAACTTTCACATATCTCTCTTCCTCTGTCTGACTGTGGGTGGGCAGCTACTAACCAGTCTCTTTCAGTGGTAAGGCAGAGCTTCTGGAGACTTCAGGCACACCTGTTGCCCATCACCAGTTTGTACTAAGCCCAGCTTCCACTCTCACTTATTTTCCACTGTCACCCTGCGAGCCTCCTCCCCTGCCTCAGGCATGGAAGATGTGAAGAAAAATACTTTTGTACCTTACCGGCTGGAAAGAAAAACACACTGCATTAACCTCTGTGGAGGTGGTGCTCAGGTTGATCCTCTTCAATCAACCTTTAAGCTCAAGAGAAAAATCTTAGTTGGTTGCTTGTTCAATTACCCTGTCAGGGACCAAGCAGTAAAGCATAAAGGACACAGGTATACTTAGGCTACGTCCACAAGTACCCGGGTATTTTTGAAAACGCAGATTTTTCTATGCGTTTGCACCTTTCGTCCACACGTAAACGGCGTTTTTGGTCACTGAAAACGGAGATTTCTAAAAACGCCTGCCAGGGTGGATATTTTCAAAAACTCAGTTTTTTGCATTTACGTGTGGACAGAAAAATGGAGAAAACGCAGCGTCAAAGGTGTGCGCATTTTTTGACGTCACACTGTGCGCCACGTTATTGTTTCGGTGAAATGAATTTCTACAATACTGTTAATTCTACTCTCTGCAGTGTTTACATGCTTACACATATACACACAGTTACTGTCCGTCCACACAGACGACTCGGTTCTGCTTCTATGCCCCAGCTTTGTTTACTTTTTCCCGCCGAGGCTTCTAGACTTCTGATTGGCCAACATTTCTGCACGGTTAGGACTACATCGCCACCTGTTGGTTTGGCATGTTCATAGCAGCGTTTTCTTTCATTTCTGCCTTTATGTGTGGACGGGATTATTTTTTAAAACGAAAACGGAAAATCTCCGTTTTCAAAAATACCCATGTACGTGTGGACGTAGCCTTAATTAAAAAATATATTTAACAAATCCAAAAAACTTAAACAGGCAGACCACTAAAAGAGGTCAACTTAACAAACTTAACTCAAAATAACAATGAAATCTCAAACAAACATAAGACAAACTTACGGAGCCCTGCAGGGAGACGGACTTTTGCAAGATCTCGCAGAACAAACTCGGGATCTCGCAAAAGTTTTGCGAGATCCCGAGTTTGTTTTGCGAGATCTGGCAAAACGTTTGCCAGATCTCGCAAAAGTCCGTCTTAATTTTTTTTTCTCCCATGTCCGTACAAACTGACCTGCTGAAAGGACACAGGGAGAACTTAAATACTGGTTTAGCTAAAGCAAATGTGATATCCTAAGACCAAGGAACCACGGAGACCATGTTTAGCTCACAGTTGCTTCTTTATTAAGAGAACCGGGGCATGCGCCCCCACAGACTGAAAGCTCCCCAACCACTGTTGCCCCCTGGTGGACAAATCCTTGCCACAACATAACATTCCTCCCCCCTTAAACTGGAACTACTCTGTAGTTTTAATCACTACAGAAAATACCCATAACCAAAAACTTCACCTTTATAAAAAAAATGCAACAACCCCGTCCCCAGCCTTTATTGAAATTTCACTCCGGAATAGTGAACCTTTAGTCCAACAGTCTTAGGTTAACCTATAACAGTTCACCGTAATCACGGCACAAAGTCTCTCAGGTGCTCCGGCTTTCTCTTGGTCCTTTGCGATCGCCGTAACCCAGTGGCAGGTGATTCCAGCGAATCACTACTCTCCATATGTGGCTTCACCACTGGTGTAACTTGCACCTCTATGTGTCTCTCATCCTCGTCTCCTGTCTCAGCGCTGATGTTTGGAGCTGCCTTTGGGGGCTCGCCTGGGTGGCCTTCAGGCATTCCTGCTGCCAGGTACGGCTCCAGGCGGGCAAACAGCTGATCGACGTGACGCCTCACCACTGTCCCATTGCCCAGCATCACCAAGTAGGAAACAGGCCCCGTCATCTCCTGTATAAGTCCTGGTATCCATTTGGGTCCTCTGCCATAGTTTCTGGTATATACTGTGTCTCCAATAACAAACATGCGTTCCTTGGCATGTCTATCATGATACAGTCTTTGGCTATCTTGTTTTGCTGTCACTTTTTGTTTCACGTCAGGGTGTATGAGATCAAGAGTACACCTCAACTTCCGGCCCATCATCAACTCAGCGGGAGACTTCCCTGTTGTGGACTGTGGTGTGATTCTGTAACTAAACAGAGCCCTGTTTAACTTGGTTGCCAGTGTGTCTCCAGTACTCTTTTTCATGAGTTCTTTGAACGTTTGCACTGCTCTTTCTGCTAACCCATTGGAGGCGGGGTGATATGGAGCGGAGGTGACGTGAGTGATTCCGTTCTTTGCCATGAACTCTTTAGTTTGTGCACTTACAAAACACTGGGCATTATCTGAGACCACCATCTCAGGAAGGCCGTGCGTGCTGAAACAATTTCTCAGGCAGTCTATGGTTGCAGCTGCTGTAGCGGATGGAACTGTATACACATCTAACCATTTGGAGTGGGCGTCCACTATTACTAAGAACATTTTACCCAAAAACGGGCCAGCATAATCGATATGTATCCTTCTCCAGGGCTTTTCTGGCCACTCCCAGGAGTGTAGCGGTGCCTCTTGTGGCCTGTGTCTATGTTCTTGACATGTACTGCAGGACCTCACCTTGTCTTCAATGTCATTCTCCATATGCGGCCACCACATGTAGCTTCTGGCCAGGCCCTTCATGCGGCTCATTCCTGGGTGTGACTGATGTAGCTGTTCCAAAAGGGGGCGTCGACCTTGTTCTGGTATCACCACCCTCGCCCCCCACAGCACACACCCATCCTGCACACTCAGCTCCTGTTGTCTCTGTCTGTAGGGCTGAAAATTAGGATGCTGCGTAGTGGGCCATCCTCTCATAGCATACTCACGCACTCTGGAGAGTATGGGATCTTTGGTTGTCCATCTTTGCAGCTGCTCAGATGTCATCACGCCCTCCTGGTCCTGATCTACCATCAACACTTGGTCCTTAACTGCCACCTCTTTAGGGAGGTTCTCTGGAAGAGGGAGACGACTCAGACCATCAGCATTACTGTTATTTTTGCCTTCTCTGTATTTAATGACATACTCATAGGCTCTTAATAACACTGCCCATCGCATGATCCTCTGTGACGCCATCTGAGGGACGGCCTTCAACTCATGGAACAAACTTATCAATGGCTTATGATCCGTGATAATCATGAACTTCCTGCCGTACAGGTACTTATGAAAATACTGTACACCAAATATCACAGCCAATCCTTCTTTATCCAGCTGTGAGTAGTTCTTTTCTGCTGCATTCAGGGTACGCGATGCAAACCCAATGGGTTTTTCCTGACCATCTGGCATGCGGTGAGCTAGTACTGCTCCCACTCCATAGGGGGACGCATCGCAAGAAAGAATTAAATCCTTTTGCTCATCATAGTGTACCAATACACTGCTTGACTGCAACAGTTCCTTTGATTTGCCGAAAACCTTCTCCTGTGCTGGTCCCCAACACCATGGTTCCCCCTTTCTCAGAAGCTTGTGCAGAGGGGCCAACAGTGTGGACAAGTTTGGCAAGAACTTATTATAGAAGTTCAACAACCCCAAATAAGCTTTGAGCTCTGTCACTGATTTTGGGGGTGGCGCCTCCTGCACTGCTTTCACTTTTGCCGGCACTGGATGTAAACCGGTCTTATCCACCCGATGTCCTAAAAATGTCACTTCCTTCTCCATGAATTGACATTTGCTCCTTTTTAAGCGCAGGCCCGCCTCCTCCAAGCGCTGCAGCACTCCAGCCAGTGTTTGAAGATGTTCTTTGTCATTCTTTCCCGTCAGGATGATGTCATCCAGATACACTGCGACATTGGTCAGACCTTGCAACACACTCTCCATGGTGCGCTGAAAAATGGCAGGACTTGAACTCACACCAAATGGCAACCTGGTGTATGTAAACAAACCCTTGTGTGTGTTCACTGTGACATACTTTCTAGATTCCTCATCAAGTACAACCTGTTGATATGCGTGACTCATATCTAACTTGGTGTATTTTTCTCCTCCCGCCAGCCCCGCTATCATGTCCTCCATTCGTGGAATGGGGTATTGTTCTACAGGCGACACCTTGTTAACAGTCAGTTTGTAGTCACCACAAATTCTGGCGCTGGAGTCTGGCTTTAGTATGGGTACAATGGGTGCGGCCCACTCTGAGAATTTCACTGGTTGGATGATTTTCTCCTCCAACAGTCTCTCCAGTTCCTGCTCCACTTTCTTTTTCATAGCAAACGGAATTGATCGGGGCTTATAGAAGCACGGTTTAGCATCCTTAGCTACATGTATCTTTGCCGCAAACCCCTTCAGCGTTCCCAACTCATCCTTAAACACTGTTTCATGTCTGGCCAGTATCCGCTGTAAGGCATCCTCTCCGCCTTTGATCTTATGTACAGGTTGCCAGTCTAATTGGAGGGCCTTAATCCATCCCCGACCCATCAAACTAGTTCCAGCCCCTTCAACCACCACCACATCCAGTGTTTTCTTACTGTCTCTGAATTCCACCTGCACTTGGGCTGCTCCCCACACGGGTACCTTGTGGCCTCCATACATTCTCAGTTTGATTCCACACTTGCTTACTTTGGGCGCCTTACTGCCTTCAAAAAGTTTTTTAAATGACTCCTTCGACATGATAGTGTAACCACAGCCTGTGTCTACTTCAAATGTCACATTCTGTCCATTTACTTTTAGCTTCTGTCTGATGGGTTCTTCCCTTGGGATGCTAATCTCCTCATGCACATTATACATAGTCACACTTGCCTTTATGTGGTGCATTTCAGCTCCTTCTTCCTCACTCTCCACATTCTCCTCTTCCAAGAAATGGGCTTGTTTACCTTGTCTGCCACGCCCTCCTTTTTGTTCCATTTTCATTCAGCAAACCCTTTTTATGTGTCCCACCTTTCCACAGTTGTGGCATTTTTCTGAAACAAACCTGCAGTCCTTGGCCACATGATTTAGTCCTCCACATCTGTAGCACTTCCTGACAACCTGTTGTGACGTCGAGCCGCCGTCCTCCATCTTGTTCACGGCTCCTAATCCTTTAGTGAATCGCGACTGTTCTGTCATGCTCTTCAAATCCACAATGTCTCTGTTAGCAGCCTCCATTGCTTGAGCAAACTTCAGCGCCTTTTCAAATGTTAGCGAATCCTCTGCTAACAATCTGCGCTGTATTCTGTCGTCGCTTATTCCACATACTAAACGATCCCGCAGCATCACCGTCAGGGAGTCACCAAAGTTACAGTCCTGTGCGAGCTTCCTCAGCTCCGCTACATAATCGCCCACACTTTCCTCCGGCCTTCTATTCCGTGTGTTAAACTTCCACCGCTGCACAATTTCACTCGGCTTAGGGTGAAAATGATTGTTCAACAATCCCACCAACTCAGCATAAGAACGATCCCCTGGCTTGACCGGACTGAGTAGGTTCCTAATCAGGGCATAGGTCTGTGCGCCCACGCAACTCAACAGTACCGCTCGCTTCTTCTCCTCCTCCTTAATATCATTCGCCACAAAGAAGTAATCCAAAATCTCACAATATTCCTCCCAGGATTGCAGCTCACTGTCGAACGGTGCCACCGAGCCCAAAGTGGTAGCCATTATTCCACACTGAGGGTTACGCTCCACTTCCCACAGATGCTAGCGCTGTACCACTTGCCAACCTCAGTTCATAAGTCACTTAGCACGGTGTAACTTCACAGCAAAACCTGGCTTTTACCCTCGTCGCCATATGTGATATCCTAAGACCAAGGAACCACGGAGACCATGTTTAGCTCACAGTTGCTTCTTTATTAAGAGAACCGGGGCATGCGCCCCCACAGACTGAAAGCTCCCCAACCACTGTTGCCCCCTGGTGGACAAATCCTTGCCACAACATAACAGCAAATGACACACACGGGGCAAACAAAATGGCTGCCATAACCAACTAATACAAAACAACTAAACAAACGTGAAACACCGCCCCCTAGAGAAGCATGTGGTTTCATCCAGTTAGGCTGCCAGTGGTACTTCAGCTCAACAGCAATAAGGGAATACGTAGTTTATTCCAAGAAGATATCGTCTCTCTCCCATATATAATATCTTATTGGAACCGATTTGTTCCAGATATCAAGTGGAAGACAGTCTGGATGGTCCCCCATAAATATTTGATTGTAAATAAGGTGAAAGAAGTCTCATTTAAAATTCTACATAAATGTTATCCAGCCAGTCACTACATGGTCAAATTTAAAAGGGACATAAATACTAATTGTACTTTCTGTGGGGATCATCCAGAAACTGTGACACATCTTTTTTGGTACTGTTCTTTTACACAGAGATTCTGGAAGGAATTTAGCAGCTTTGTTATTGTCCATATTTTAAGGGAGTTTTCTTTACGATGGGAAAATGTTTTATTCTGTTTCTTTAAGTTCCCCAAGAAGTATGAGAAATGTTTTTTTATGATAAATTTGTTAATACTTTTAGCTAAATTTTTTATCCATAAATGTAAGTTTACTAACAAAACACCATATTTCTGTCATTATTTTAAGGATGTGCACATGCACATACAATCAATATCAGACTGCACCAACAAAAAGGCTCAAAACAATATATGTATGTGAATTTTTGCGTGTATTCTTATAATTGTTACCTTTTTCTTTTACCCCTGGCTTTGTGTGTTCATGTTCTGTTGTTTTGTATACTTCATCTGTTCGTATGTTGTATACTCATTGTTTGTTAAATAAAGTTTAAAACAAAAACTTCAGCTCTTCCAGCCCTTTGCCAGACAGAAGAAACCAAACCCCAAAGAAAGATGTATTAATATAACATAAAACACAACTTTGACCATATAAACACTGGAAGGTGTGATGGAAGAATAAATACATTTAATAAAGAAACAATATTGAACAATAAGTAGAATACATTTAAAGTAGTGACTGCAAAGTAAACTAAAGTGAATCAACTGGTGGTGAAGTGTGGAGCTTACCATGTGTGGCTTGCCATCACACACCCCATTACGTTCCCTTCTTAATGTTGGTGAATTTCAACAAATTAAGTCTTTATAAGAATGTGACTTTGTTTTCAACTGTAACCCTTGTTATCCGACAATAAAAAGGGTAGTCTAATTTTCCTTTGAAACCTTGCCAGTTGCCGTGTGAAAGAAATTTTCAAGCAAATAGTATTGAAAAAAGATAAATTTAGCAGCTTTCCACATCAAAAGGCGTTCTCTACTTTTTGCTAGTTTGACACAAGACGCAGTTGAACACAGCAATAATTCTTAGAAAGTAAAACCACTTTGCCACATCTGAGAGCTTTATCAGAGAGCGCTGCGAAATGGAAGAGTCCACGATGTAAGAGCCGAGAGACGGCAACAAGTTATTTTAGTCCCGGGTTAGTCTCTGGTGTAAATAAATCAAGCTCAATCTCATTACGTTCACATAAATCCTAGTTTGAATAGTAGGTTAGATTTGGCAGGTATTTCATGTCCTGACACAACCCAAAAGGCTGGTTTGTGTTTCCAGCTGGAACTTAACCTGCTTACCCAACAAACTTAATATTGTGAAGGACATTTATTGCAAAAAATGAACAAAAACCTGTCAGTGGATGTAGTGTTAATATTACTCATGAATTGAAAGTGGTGGATTAGCACAGTGTTTAAGCAGTAACCACTTTTACCTTACCGTTAGCTCCTTTTCATTTATCAGGTTCTTAGTATGACTTTACCTTTCTATGTGGTGGCTGCATGTTTGGAAGCTGTTACTGTCAGTTTGTTTCAGCTGTGGTGCATTCTCACTTCCTTTTTAGTTTCACTAATGCACATGTGCAACTCGCTCTCTCTCTGTGATTGAAAGCCTATAGAGGGAAGCAGAATCCAGTGCACAGGCTGGTTTTTCTTACCTATCCCTCCTCTGTTCCACATCGAGGAAAGCACTTTGATAACTGAAGAATAAAGTTGTCATCAGCATCAACCCGTCTCTTCAGTGCTGTACATACAGCATGGTCAGTATTACGTTTCGTGCCAGAAAACATAAAACTCTGTATTGTAAGTTATGTTTTCAAAGAATATTGATTTTCTATAGAAAGGTGGCTGCAGCAGTGTTTGTTTGGTGCTGTGTTTGTAAACGGATAAAAGGATTTCTGATCAGGAAGAGAGCTGGTGGGATATTTGCATGCCATAGAAGAATACGAGAGCTCAGGCAGAGCTGTGTCATTGCAGCATGAAAGCAAAAAAATTGTTGTGTAGAGAAAATCACGAGTACAATCAGCATTATGTTCTCAAACCAAATGGCATATTTGAAAACAAAAAAACAATCGGTAACAGGTAAACATTTTTAATTTGCACTTTAATAAATAAATAATAAATAATATAAATAGAAAGCAACATTAGAACATATCTGAAAACAGGTCAGCATCAGTAAGTTAAATTCCACAAAAGAACTGCTGTCATACTGAGATAGTGTCTGATTTACTCACTGACAGATTAAATAGATTATTTATGAGGCACAGGGACCTACAGGGCACTTAAGATGACTTTTCTTTTGTTGAGAACTTATACAGTGGTCCATTATTTCCCAAACTACAGAGCAAACTTAAATATGCGGCCAGTCTCTACCATAGGAAAAGTGTATCAAAGGAAAGTGTAAACAATAGTATTTTTCTGTGAAAAAGTAGTTGAACACAATTTCATATAAGCTAACATCAAATGTTGCAGCAAATCACTTTAACCAGACTTTCCATGAACACAAAGGATTCAGAATGAATCTGGATGCCAGTTGTATTGCGACAGAAGAATCAGGTGGTAAATTTCGCTGTTTTTCAGCAACTGTTGTAACACTGAAACAGCGTTTCCAGTTTCTCATGAAACTTTTTTGGTTCGATTGATTGATTCGGTTCTGTCTGCACACACCCAGACGTCACGATACTCTAAAGGAAAACACATTAACAGAGATTAATGTTAAAAAGTGACATGAATGATTTTAGGTTCAACATAAATGAACAGTCATGATCGCTTACCTGAGAGGAACGTTTCAGGCGCTCTGACAGCTTTGAGATGAGTGAGTTTGTACAGTTGAGTAACTTGATGCCCTCGATAAAATACTGAATGGAAGAGTTCTTTCCAGAGAAACACAGGAACATTAGTACAAACGTTGGGAATCCTACTTGTAAGTAGCTGTAAGTATCCTACTTATGCTGTTTAACTCCCAGAATGTAGCAGGTTTAGTCCTGCATGTTATAACATAGTAAGTACGTCAGAATGTCAGTTTACACAGACATTCGTTAGAAATTTGATTAAAATGGTTTAAACCCCCAGACTGAATTTAAAAGTGAACAGTAAATCTCTAACATCCCCCATTTTCTCAATTTAACACTTGTACCACAATTATACTTGATTTTTGAAAGCATGCCTCAATTTATACCCTAATGGGAACTATAACTGAGAAACATAAACATCATATTTGAACTAGTTATGAGACCACACACAGGATAGTGTTTTCTGTGGTCACAAAGCAACAGAGCTGAGCCCTGTTGCTACAACACAGCGGCGACAGGACTTTTTAAATGACGAATGTACTTGTGACAATGACAATAAAGAATATTCATATTCATTCATTCAATGCAGTTCATGAAGCAGCTTTCATGCCCAGTTGTGTCCTAACAAAGTATAAATCCAAGAGTAAGCACTTTTAAAGGATCTTTGTGCTCGTTTTCATTACATGTCTCCCTATCCTACATCTACATGCACCCCTTTTAAAACCTCTCATGATTGAAAATTACGGCACTTGGTAATGATAACTCCGACTTACCGATTGTGCTACGGAGATGTTTAACTGCTGAGAAAACACAGTGAGAAAACAGAGATGAGCCATCATATTCTTGAATCAGTAAACCAGCATTTGTCCTTGTGCTGTTGTTCAGTACGAGGACAAATGCAAGAGTTACAACTTGTTTTACTTGTTTCAACTACTGACAAGAAGGAAAGTGGATGGGTGCACTTTATAAGGATGTGTTTCTGTATGTATGTAAAAAAAGAGATGAATTAGAAAGCAAGCATCCTCCAGTCAACAAAGCTGCACATGAATAGCTGAAATTAGTTCAGATGAGATAAGAGGGAAGCAAAGAGGAAGTGGTAAAGATGCAGAATAGAGCACGCATGATAGAAAATGCATTTGTGAACGTTTTTGAACATTTTTTGGTGACAGTCAAAAAAGCATTATCAGTCTGTTTGCTTATTGTATATCACATTTAACCTCGTGTGAATTATAATTTTATATTCTGTTGTTTTTTTTAGAAATGATTTATGAATGCAAGCTGTGTTGTTAGTGCAATCTCTTCCCTCCTGTTATATAACAATCACAGTCACAGAATGAAAGCACGGGAAATAAAAACGCCACCGCTAATGACCAGCGTTAGAACAGAATTTGTTGTGCACTGAAATACTTACTACTCATGGTTCAGTATCATTACTCATATGTTTTCTCACAAGTGCAAGAGCAGTGTAATTATATAAATATATAATGAATGGAAATAATGTAGGAAGCAGGAATACAGATAGACATTGTTCAGAAAGAAAGAAAGCAGAGGCCGCTGAGGGCTAACAGGCTCATGAATTTGAACTCCAATCAATTAAAATGACAGAGAAGTTGGTGAGAAAAGTCATAAGTTCAAGCAACACAAGGTGTCAAATGGGAAAAAATAAATTGTAGGCTTACAGTTTTGCTGGACTTGTCAGAACACTCCTGTCAAAAGGAGAAACAGAGTTGAAGCAAAAGCAGTAACAGACAACCTAAATGTCAAATAGATGCCAAGCAGCAACATCGGCTACTTTATCAGCTATCTATTCCGCACTTCACCCACACAAAGTCAGCAGTTTTCTTGTAGCTTACATGAGAATGGTGCAGGTGAATCCCTGAGAAGAGGCTTTTGATTCACCAATTCAAAGTTTTACCCCTGACATACTGAAACCCTACGTTACACGTCTATATAACAACCTAAAACCTAAACGAAAAGAGAAACACTTTGGATAACAAAGTATGTAATCAGATAAAGCAGACAGGACACAATAACATCTGACTGCTTTTTAAAAGATGGTTTTGTGCATAATTTTGTTGAATTTCTTTATAGTTCTAAGTACCACCACATAAAAAGAATCACAATACAATTTTTCACTCACTGGTTGGTCAGCTTACCTTCAGAGCATTAAGCTCTGTTTTGGTCGATAGTACCGATGGTGCTGATGCACAATTATTGGTAGCAGGAGCTGAAAAGGATGAAATGACAAAAAGAGCCAGAAGCATTGGGAGCAGCATCCATGAAGAGGTGGAGGTAGAGGATCCAGTCATGATGACAATAATAGATATAGACCTGAGAGCTTACGCTGAAATATTCTTTTAGATTTTCAGTCAATATTTTAATTCAAATAATTGAATAACAGGCTGTATTTTCAAGCTCAGATTCGGTCCCTGCAAAGGTACTGTTAACTGTTTATACAGCTTTATCAGTTTTCGTCCCAAGTGTTGTTGCATGAACCTTCTACTGAGTTTGTGGATAGGTGATAGCTTGCCACCTTTTTAATACACCGGGTCGACACATTTCCAAACTTTGGGGAATCCCTACTTGTGTGTCCATTAGGTGATGCTCCCACACAGGATGTCCTTAGTCAATAGGACCCTGACATGGTGGCAAGACTGATACAGCATGTTTGTGCTCATGCTAGCCACATATCAGTGAGATCTCACTACTTATGACTGTCGCGGCATTTCCTCACCTCTGTGAAGAGCTGGCCGTCACTGTACAGAGGAAAATAAGTCAGATACTTTCTCTTTTGTAGTTTGGTGGCTGTGCACTGAAATCAGGTTTTATCCAGCCAGCAGCTCTGAGACTTGGTGTCAACTTGGTGAAACAGGTAACAATGTAGCACGATGGTAGAACTTGGAGAAAATTTAATTTGATTGTATTTATACAGCTCCAAATCACAACAAGTTCATCATATTGTAATGATAATAATGTCGTTTATTGATCCCCATGGGAAAATTACTCTCTCTGCAATTGAACCATTCTCTCAGTGAAGCAGTGGGCAGCCTCTAAGCAGGCACTGTAAAGTGCTTTGAGTGCTCAGAAGAGTAGTAAAGCACTATATAACAACCAGTCCATTTACCATTTAGCAGTAAATGCATGTAAATGTCACTTTCCAGTGATTATTTTCATGTTGACTTGTAATAAAATATCTCTGCTGTTACTGCAGTTGTAACTTTGCATACATTTCATCTTTTGGAGCATGAGAAGGACACAGTGGACTTTACAGTTCTGTGTAGCATAGCAGAGAAAACAAAAGACATGCATAGATTCATGCTTTTGTCTAGTTGGCTAAGAATCTTACAATAATAGTATTTTTGTGGGCTAAGTGAATGAGCAGTTGTATTATTTTGTTGGCCATTATATGCACAATGCCAGTTACAGAGGTTGGGGACCGCTGCTCCAGACCATGCACCTGAACATATAAAAGTGATGAGCACCACTTTCATTGAATTTTGAGTGTTTTAATCAACCTTGTTACACCTGTGGGAATCCACTCACTCGCTTACTGACTGAATTTGGTGGCAAAAAAATGTTTTTGTGCTAATTTAAGAGCAGTTAAATCACACCGGTCCATCTTAACCAGGAACACTAAAGTAAGGGGCGGGAGGTGAACACAACCGGAGGGCTAATCTGTGCTTCTCTTTTTACTGTGTGAGAAAAGGGTGATGGAGAACACAGTGTAGTGGAAGAATGGGTGAAACTGAAGACTTACGGAGCTCAAGGCCGGAGCTGAACAACAACACCCTGATAACGACTGTGTTGAGTCTGTTCCTTCCCATTCCCTGCAAGGCCACCTGGGTTGGCTGGAAGACTGTTTACTTAGCCTGGCAGGGCGAAGGACACTGTCTCAGCTGAGCTATGGACACGCACACACATACATATACTGATAAGCACTCACTGACGCATCACCCTCCCTACCCCGGATCCAACGCTTACCTCCCCTCTGATGTGGACATCGGGTCAGCTGGAGGCGCAGTCGAAGATTGCAGCGGTGCCAGATCAGATGTACACACTGGAACTCTTTGCCATGCTGCTGTCTGTGTTTATTGTGCTATGGTGTGTTGATATCTATGCATTCCTGTATTATCCTTCTGTGTTACGTATTTCCATGTTTTTTTCCTCGCTACCGAGCCTGACCTGTCTCCCCAATGTGATGTTTGTATTGTATGTACGGTCAGCAAGGTCTGTCATCTCGGTTGTGGGCAAAAGACCTGCAGCTGACAAATAAAAGCTATCTCTCACAGGCTAGCAGTCTTGGCACAAGCAGCGAAAGCAGATATGAGGAGATGTGTGGAGATGAGAAATGAAATGAGAAGAAAAATTCTCCCTTGTTTTCTTGTGAACCTATAAACATACTGAAAAATTATGCAAGTAACTGACATTTGTTTGTTATAGAAATCTGCAACCTGCTGTTGTTTAGTAAGATAAAATGTGTCAGACAAAGTTGGATGAACAAATATTAATTTTCATGTAATTACTTGTGCTTTTGGAAACTGTAAAGTTTGACCTTTTATTATGGAAATAAATGTTGGCATTTAATAAAAGTCAAATTCACCCAAGAAAAGCTTAATAATCTTTCATGTTGTGTTCGGGTCCAATTTGACTGATTTACAACTTAAAACACTCATAAATATTGTGTTTTACATCTGATTGCCTCAAGGCCTTCTGACATCCTCCAGACCAGCGGTCTCCAACCTTTTTTTGCGCCACGGACCCGTTTATGCCCGACAATATTTTCACGGACCGGCCTTTAAGGTGTCGCAGATAAATACAACAAAATAAAACTAGTACCAGTACTGAAAAACAGAAAATTTATTCATAACACACGTGAAAAGACCCAGGAAAACAGAGTTAACGATAAAAACGATAACAAAATAACGCTGGAAACCGATAAAAACCCTGAAAACCAGACATTTCACACCTGAGCCTCAACTCTCGCGGCCCGGTACCAAACGACCCACGGACCGGTACCGGTCCGAGGCCCGGGGGTTGGGGACCGCTGCTCCAGACCATGCACCTGAACATATAAAAGTGATGAGCACCTCTTTCATTGAATTTTGAGTGTTTTAATCAACCTTGTTACACCTGTGGGAATCCACTCACTCGCTTACTGACTGAATTTGGTGGCAAAAAATGTTTTTGTGCTAATTTAAGAGCAGTTAAATCACACCGGTCCATCTTAACCAGGAACACTAAAGTAAGGGGCGGGAGGTGAACACAACCGGAGGGCGAATCTGTGCTTCTCTTTTTACTGTGTGAGAAAAGGGTGATGGAGAACACAGTGTAGTGGAAGAATGGGTGAAACTGAAGACTCGGACTTACTTAACATTCTCTTATTAACTGAAATTAAAATCAAGCCTTTCAGAACCTTAACTCTGTGTTTTATGTGACAGAAAGAAATTAAGGCAAACATCTCTAATTTGCACGTCTTCACCCGAGCCATGCAAATGATCAGTTCTGAATTTTGATCAGATTCTGGAACAGCATTCATTATGATTTTGGTAGAAGAACATTACATCAGGAACTGAAAACAAGCAGTACATGACCAAGTTTTCAGAGTTCACTAGAAGTGTTCAATACAAAGTGTATTTCACCCAGCTGCAGTGAAGGGTTGCTGCTGTGGTGAAGACAGATATTAGTAAAGTGTCAAGATTAGCTTTATGAACCATCCCCATCCTTGCATTTTGAAACTAGACACTCTGTTCGGCTTACCATTTACCAGTCACATCAGCTTTTGACATATCATGCCTTTTGAACATGTTAAAGTAGTTAAAATATGAAATAAACACAAGAGAATAAATGATCCTATTAAAATAAATACTAAATGAACATTGACGTTTTTGTAAAAACAAGTTTTGAGGAGTGATTTAAAAGCAGACAGCTTGCTAACTGCAGCTGCTCCATCCCTTTTGCATTGAGGCGGGCTGTGGGAAGAGTTAGGAGAGGTGGGGTTAGGTTAAAGTAATAAATAAAAGTTTAAATGAGTTTGGTATCTTAAACTGATTTAAACTGGTTTGGTATCTGGTGGCCAATGTAGTGGAGCAAGGGTAGGAGGGATATGCAGTCTCTGATAAAGGTTTTGAAAAGACTGGAGGGGAAATATTCCTCTTCCATACTGGTCGATTGCTTGTCATCTTTATTTTAGTCATTAGACACCATCTTGCTCAATTATTCCATTACATTCCCCTGGAATTACCGACCAAGACACTTTGTTAATGTTGGTGGCAATGTGGGTGCAAACCTCACACAGAATTCCACTGATGAAGTAAAATGATAACAACGTGGCTTTGTTTCCTCTGCAAAACTAATTTTGCTTTGAAGGTTTTCAAGCAGCCGTGTGAAAGAAAAAGAGAACAAAAAGTTAAAAGATCATTTTTTTAAAAGAGGTATCGTGACAAACAAAACAAAATCTAGCACATTTTCGCACTAAAAGCCTAACATATCGTTCGTTTGTGACACAGACGAACTCAGCAGCGATTCTTAGAAAGTAAAACCACCTCGCCACATCTGAGAATTGCTGCTTTATCAGAGGGATACGAAATGGAAGAGTTCAGGAAGTTAGGGCGCACAGAGGTGCACGTCGCTTTGGTGTCAAGCTAGTCTCCAGTATAAATGAATTAAACTTAATTTTATACCCATAAATCTCCATTTGAACTGGTCTGTGTTATGTAATTCATTTTGCTTTGCTAGATGACCTCATACGCCTTTGTTAAAAAACAAAACTAATTACAAAAAAGAAGCAGACACCTTTTCATCTTTCTTTCAACAACATGTTATAAAAAGGGTTGTGAAGTAACGTTTTGTGTATCTACAACATTTTGTGGTGTGATGTTGGCCCGCCCTTTGCAGCTATAACAGCTTCCTCTGGCAAGACCTTCCACGAGGTGCAGCTGCGTGTTTATGGACCATGCCGGCCTGACAGGTCTTTAACACGGCAGTATCGCTTTACCCAGCTGTGCTAGCTAATTATAGGTCACTCTCCAACCTCTCTTTATTTTCAAAGATTCTTAAAATATCAGGTTTATTTGGTTTATTTAAAGCAGGGGTCTCAAGCTTAAATGAGCTGTGGGCCACTGCTATCACTGTCGTCTCCTGTGAGGGCCACTTCAGTGTTCAAGTAGCACAAAAAAACAAGCAAACAAACAAATGAGAAAGCACAAACATTTCCAAAATTCTAATGTTTTGTTGTATTTTTAAAATTTCAAATTTTGTATAACAAGACAAATTTTTTCCTCTCACTCTTAACTAACTGAAGCCTTTCATTAAACTACCAGTTAAACACTTTTTCTGTCCGGACCCGTGGCAGCACCTCTGCTATAATTTTGTTCCTATTTGTTGAAATTTAATGCAGACATAAGTGTACACATTAGTTTTTGACTGCTCACACGTGTGTACTCTCTGCTGCACATATTAAACCATTTTGTGCTTTTAAAAAAACGTATTTTAACATTGCACTCAGCAACGAACAGAACAAGTAACTTCAAGGGTCAAACTGCGTTGTATTTATTCACGTCAATATATGGGGTCACAAGTATGGGTGGCGTGGGCCACAAGTGGCCCCCGGGCCACGAGTTTGAGACCCCTGATTCAAATCATCACAGCGACAGTGATTCGGAAATCAGAGACTTTTAATATTAGGCTTCAAGCTTTCCCTTCTAATAAAGCATATAGTTAGGCCTGGATCAGGTGACCCTGTCACGCTGCACAGGCCTCGGCTGCTGGGGATTCCCATGATGCATTGAGCATTTCTTCTTCTCTTCGTTAGTAAAGAGTTGTGAACAAATGCATTTACTGAGACTTTAAAGACAAACTTCAGCTCTCAGCTTTACTTATTGCTTTTGCAATAGGAGTTGGGAAATTCAAATACAATTTCCATAACTGAACTTGTTTTTGCTTTTTTGTGATTTTAATAAATAAATCACCCTGTCTAATGTTTCTTTAACTTTATGGATGTTTTCTTCTTTCGGGACTTGATGAGCACTTGGGCCATATTTTTATACATTTACAGCAGTTGTTGTACTCGTAGATGTGACAATGAGTTTTGTTTCTGATTCACCAAAAGTCACGTTTTCTAATGTTTTCTAATGTAAATATCTTTGCAGATCTTTAATTTGTGGAGCCTTTCATTCAGACCAAAGTTCACTCTAAATGTTCTGTAAGACCTTTTCATCTGAAGTTGCTGATATAAGGTCACCAAAAACACCAGGACACAAACTTGTCAAGGGGTCATCAAAATTATTCATCATGTTGTAGAAACGCGTTGTAAACGATCCTATGAGAGACTCACACCTCGTTTGTCAGCTCACTGAGGTTAACCACTCTGCAAATATGAAAGTGTTACTAAATAAACACAAAAGGATGTGAAATGAGTAAGAGGCCGTCGGCATTCTCTGTTTAGACATTTTGGGGAAAATACTTGTTTTACTTTTTGGCCAGATAGGATCAGACCTGTTCATCTCAGTAGGTGATGTCCATCAGAGGAGGTGGGGTTTGTGTTACTTCACCAGTAAGCTGAGCTACAGTGGAAGTGGCAAACACAATGCAGAGTTGCCCTTTCTGCTGTGGTTAGGCAGCAGAAATACGAGGCCCTTACTCTGCGATTACTGCTGATGAAATTTCAGTGTTTTACACTTGTTTCAATAACATTTGGCAAACTCAAGAAACGTATCATACATACACACACACACACATATATATATAATATATATTTAATATATAATTTATTACGTGATCCTCTTTGAAAGCAACAGATAAAAACAATATAGTAATATAGTATATATAATATAATGTATATAATATAATATAATATAATATAATATAATATAATATATATAATATAATATAATATAATATAATATATATAATATAATATAATATAATATAATATAATATAATATAATATAATATAATATAATATAATATATATAATATAATATAATATAGCAAAAAACAAAAACAAAACTCCGATGTACAAATCCTGGAATTACCTCACATTTGACTTAAGATAACGGAAATTAGTAACAATAATAATAATAAAAAAAAAACCCTACTTAGATTTTTACACATCTGGCATCAAAAATGTGTTTTTGGTGTGTGTGTCATCAACATGTAATCCATTTTTTTCAACTATTTGATGCAAACAAACACAACTTTCTAGGGAAACAACCTCACACCATCTCTAAGTATGTCTGTGGTTTGGGGTTTCTTTAGTGCCTCGAGGTCTGGGAAACTTTGAAGCATGACACTTTGAAGATAATCTGAGGCCAACTGTCCAAAGTGTCAAAGGCTGAACACACGTTAACCTTTTCCTCAGAAAAACATTGAAAGCTAAAATGTATTTGCTCAATACCTAAATGAATGGAGGAGTTGATATTCCTTGTGATTTTGTGATTTTCAGCTTTATCTGTGGCTGATGAAAGTAAAATAAATTTAAAAAAAATCAGCAAAAATGTGATGTAGCCGACTATCTAAACTGATATGGTTTATAACACATAAATATATCACATTGGTAGGATATGCATAACATAAAATGCTACAACAATAAATAATTTCTTAATTAAATATTTTTGTTTATAGCAAAGTGTAATATACAAATCTGTACTTACCTACTTGGGCTGTGTTTGAATTGTGTGAGCCGTTGTGGAGTGCTGTTTGGTTCATTTTCTTAAGCACACATCTGGTTGTGGTCTATCCACTCCACTGGGGCACAAACTTGGGTTCATCAGGACCCTACACCACCAGGCAGAAAAAAGGGAGCATATAAAAACACAAAAAATAAAGAAAGCAAGAAGACATCAACCACGGAGAAACAGAACCACAGACAGGGTCAGTTTGAATGTCTGAGCACACCCCAGACCCGGAAACACCTTCAGACAAAAAAAACTGGTTGAGCCAAAGAAGCAAACTCCCCACCACAAGCTAAAGAACATCTGTCATGGTCCTCCGGTTTGCCTTGGGTTGCTGTCTTCACCCCCTCCCGCCAGGGCAGCGCCTTCTGCAGACTCATCATTCCTGATCATTCCAGCCTGTACTTAAGACCTGGGCGGCGTACTGTTCCTCCCTGGATCGTTGTACTTACCTCAGTTAGTGTAGTCTCTGCTTAGTGAATTCCCTTGTGTTTCCTGGTTTTCTTCAAACAGCTGTTTGTCCATCTCCTCATACAGATCTCCCTGGATCCTTCTTGGCTGAGGATCAGTGAGGATCTGCGTGGAGTAGATGGAGTACAGGGAGTGCAGAATTATTAGGCAAGTTGTATTTTTGAGGAATAATTTTATTATTGAACAACAACCATGTTCTCAATGAACCCAAAAAACTCATTAATATCAAAGCTGAATGTTTGTGGAAGTAGTTTTTAGTTTGTTTTTAGTTTTAGCTATTTTAGGGGGATATCTGTGTGTGCAGGTGACTATTACTGTGCATAATTATTAGGCAACTTAACAAAAAACAAATATATACCCATTTCAATCATTTATTTTTACCAGTGAAACCAATATAACATCTCCACATTCACAAATATACATTTCTGACATTCAAAAACAAAACAAAAACAAATCAGCGACCAATATAGCCACCTTTCTTTGCAAGGACACTCAAAAGCCTGCCATCCATGGATTCTGTCAGTGTTTTGATCTGTTCACCATCAACATTGCGTGCAGCAGCAACCACAGCCTCCCAGACACTGTTCAGAGAGGTGTACTGTTTTCCCTCCTTGTAAATCTCACATTTGATGATGGACCACAGGTTCTCAATGGGGTTCAGATCAGGTGAACAAGGAGGCCATGTCATTAGTTTTTCTTCTTTTATACCCTTTCTTGCCAGCCACGCTGTGGAGTACTTGGACACGTGTGATGGAGCATTGTCCTGCATGAAAATCATGTTTTTCTTGAAGGATGCAGACTTCTTCCTGTACCACTGCTTGAAGAAGGTGTCTTCCAGAAACTGGCAGTAGGACTGGGAGTTGAGCTTGACTCCATCCTCAACCCGAAAAGGCCCCACAAGCTCATCTTTGATGATACCAGCCCAAACCAGTACTCCACCTCCACCTTGCTGGCGTCTGAGTCGGACTGGAGCTCTCTGCCCTTTACCAATCCAGCCACGGGCCCATCCATCTGGCCCATCAAGACTCACTCTCATTTCATCAGTCCATAAAACCTTAGAAAAACCAGTCTTGAGATATTTCTTGGCCCAGTCTTGACGTTTCAGCTTGTGTGTCTTGTTCAGTGGTGGTCGTCTTTCAGCCTTTCTTACCTTGGCCATGTCTCTGAGTATTGCACACCTTGTGCTTTTGGGCACTGCAGTGATGTTGCAGCTCTGAAATATGGCCAAACTGGTGGCAAGTGGCATCTTGGCAGCTGCACGCTTGACTTTTCTCAGTTCATGGGCAGTTATTTTGCACCTTGGTTTTTCCACACGCTTCTTGCGACCCTGTTGACTATTTTGAATGAAACGCTTGATTGTTCGATGATCACGCTTCAGAAGCTTTGCAATTTTGAGACTGTTGCATCCCTCTGCAAGATATCTCACTATTTTTGACTTTTCTGAGCCTGTCAAGTCCTTCTTTTGACCCATTTTGCCAAAGGAAAGGAAGTTGCCTAATAATTATGCACACCTGATATAGGGTGTTGATGTCATTAGACCACACCCCTTCTCATTACAGAGATGCACATCACCTAATATGCTTAATTGGTAGTAGGCTATACAGCTTGGAGTAAGACAACATGCATGAAGAGGATGATGTGGACAAAATACTCATTTGCCTAATAATTCTGCACTCCCTGTAGATGGAGTGTGTTTTTGCCACAGACTGAACGAAGAACCTGGAGCCCCCCTTCCCCAGATCACTGTATATGTATATATTTCGCTTGGTGTTGATATTAAATTCCCCCTTCGACTGCACAGTTTGAGACATGGCTCACCCAGCGTGACAGCGTCATATCTGAAAAAACAAACAAAACACTTAAATGTTTGCTTTATTTCCTGTGTTTACCTTTACTAATAGCTCTATCTCTAATATCTCTCTGTGTGATAATAATGTCTGCTATAATGAGACACAACACATTTCCTTATGAAATTTCTCCATGCCTGCAGTAGTGGGCCTACTGTTGCTTTTAAACAAATGTTAAACTGCATGTATCTGACTGTTTTGAAGCGGTTAAGTTAAATTATATTGTACATCAAATTATGTGTGCAGTGATTTCTGTTTTTATTTCAAAGGGGAGAGGTGTAACAATTAAAATGTGCACGTTGTTCAGTGAATGAATGAAATAATTCAACCATCTGTAGCTCCGTAGCAGAAAAGACCCCATCTGTTTTTCACATGTCAATTTCTACGTCCTGTCTTTGTCATCTCTACTTTATGAACTCACTCCTCAGACTGCTGTCACTGTCAGAGAAAGTGAGAAACTCCTTGTCCAAATCTTCCCCCACAGGCCTCTGGGATGTCTGTGCGTTCCCCTCTCCTCCTCTATTTCCCCCAACTCCTGCATCTTGCTTATTTGGCTGACGTCAAAAGAGTCAACAAAGTGCATATCCACGTATACTCACAATGCTTACATATCAAAATTAAGTTCCTGGGAACCATCAGGTGAATGAAAGAAAGCTTCTTGTGATTCTCAGGTCAGAGGTGCTCCCATCATTACTGAGCTGCCAGAGCCAGACTGCACACTTCCTGCTTTCAGCTCATAGAACAACTTGAGTAGCACGTTTCCATGAAGCTGTTACCTGTAACGATAGATAGCATCAATCTCATGTCTTCATGATGAGCCTCTGAGATTAAAGTAAACTTTTATTATTTATTTAAATTGTACAAATTACTGTGAATGATGTTAAGCAAACTCTGTGTACTCAGGCTCTAATCATGCCCTGTTCTCCCTGCCTCAGCTCTTTCTGAGGGTCCTTGGCTTTAGAAAACATTGTTAGGAAAAACTTAACTTGAAATGACACAACTGCAGAACTGATCCAGCATGGTTTTATAATGATGCAAAAACAGCATTGTACGACATGTGCTGGGTTGGCTGGCAGGGAGATATCTGCAAAGTCCCTGGACTTATTAGCAACTGGTGATAATCGTTGGTAAGGACTGGAAGATGGAGACTTGTGGAAGCAAAGTCACCAGCCAAGGATACGTGGTTAGAATTGTCTCCTATGGCAGTTGGAGACACGATAACTGGCGCCTGATATCAGTCACCACCAACTGCTTAGACGGATGCACATTCTCATATAAAACTCTGTGAACTACTGGGAGAGGTTACTCTCTTCAGGGAAGTTGGCTGCAGCTGTGCCTGGTTTCTGAACACAAGAGATCCACGTACATGCTCATATTTAATCATCTAATGACTTAATAAACAACAATCACAAGTTAAGCCTTTTGGCTCGTCATTCCTCAAAGTACATCTGTTGTCACACTTTAATAATTATTTTGCTTTAACATCCATCCATTGGAGCCTGTCCAGCTTCCAGATTTATGAATGCATATATAACATCTAAGGTATTTGTATTTGATTTTAGTTTTTGAGGTATTAAAGCATGTCAGTAAATGATATGTGAGTGACCCTTGCTGTGACAGGTTTCCACAGTGGCCCTTAGTAATAGTTTGACTCACCTGCTTAAACGTTTGAAGAGTTTTGGATAAGGTTGTTTTTTTTGTTTCTTTCATTTGCTCAGAAGTTGTGGTTTAAATGACACCTCATTAAATGTCATCATTCATTCTGGCAGTATAGAGTAGATTCATGATAACTAACCTATTTCCTTTGCTGAATTTTAATCTTCTCTCCATTTCTTTTTTGTTTCTCTGGAGGCCTGACTTGTTCCAAGATTTGAGCTTCCATGGAACATCGCAGAAAAACCTGTCAGTCAATTTGAAAAGTGAGAAAGGTCTTTATTTCTCAGTTCTGAAATGTTGACTAATTTATTGGTGGAAAGGGCTCTGTGTGGCCTGACCAACGTGATGGTGGTGATAGGGAGAGAGAAGAGCCGCTGGGTTGTCTTATCTTGTTTGGTTTGAATGCAGAAGCACAAAGTTTTCCACCAGTCTGTTTGTGAAAGTGAAAAATCACAATGTTTCTCTGAACAATCCACAATTCAGTGAATTCTTTTCACAAGAACAATGTTCCTCAAAATGTTTGCACTTTTTGAGGTTTTAGCTTTTTTTACTGCCTTCTTTGTGTCTCTCGGTAGTTGTACATTCATTAATAACTGAACTCAAACATCTGAGGGCTGCGATGTGTTCCTAATGAAACGCTTTGATTTTAGTGACGTCACTGAGTTAAAGTATGTTCCAGGTTTACATGCACATAATTTTCCACAATCTCATCAGAAACTACTCTTGTTGAGTTGAATGAGAAGCAATGCAGCTTATCTTATTGCTGCTCTTTCTATGAGTGTAATGGGAAAGCCTCACAGCTGAACTTGCAGTAAAGACCGTTGATGAGATAGAATCTTAAGATTCCCCTTTTCAGTGTGTAGCTTATCCAGCTGGGGGAGTTCCAGTGTGGGATGTCACAGGGCTGAGACTACAAATGAATATATATTCATTAATATATACATTTAATTTTCTATCTATCTATCTATCTATAGATATGTAGATATATCTATAGATAGATATGTGTGTGTGTGTGTGTGTGTGTGTGTGTGTGTGTGTGTGTGTGTGTGTGTGTGTGTGTGTGTGAACAGAATTAACTTCTGGAGAGTTACTTGGATGATTGAGCATGCGTCAAGACGGCAAACATTTAGTTTTGCTCACTCAGAAGAATCAAGTTATTCTCAGTACTGTTTACTCACAATGTTGTGCTAACTTAGTTATTTTAAGTTCATTTTTTAAACTTTACTTTTTGCATAATTTCCCCCCCAGTTCTGTGGACAAATTAGATTTCCCTGTGTATGTATGCTCACCACCCAAGACTCTGTAGAGTCTTCAACAGCATCTTGAAGCACATGGCAAAGGCACACTTCATATAATTGAAGGGAATAAAATCTGCTGCCATCTTCATGATGAAGATGAAACAAAGACGTTTCAGGAAGATTATGACCCAAGACCAGCCAAGAAAACTCTTAAATGGTTTCAGAGGAATAAAAAATAAAGTTGCGCGAATGGCCCAGCCAATCGCCTGACCTGAATCCAACTGAAAATCTATAAAAAGAACAAAAAAGAAAGTTTTTCCCCTCTCGCACCTGCAGGTGATTTGGGTCCTCTACCAGAGGCCTGGGAGTTTGAGGGTCCTGCAGTATCTTAGCTGTTCCCAGGACTGCGCTCTTCTGGACAGAGATCTTCGATGTTGTTCCCGGGATCTGCTGGAGCCACTCGCCTAGCTTGGGAGTCACCGCACCTAGTGCTCCGATTAAGTTGAAAGTTGAAAGCCTTTGTCATTATACATAGTATAACGAAATTAGAAACGGCTCTATAAAAGTGCACACGTGCTTATAGCACATTATAAAGACTATACAATAATTTAAATATACACTTACTATAAATATAAATACACAGTACAGTACTGACAGAGACAGACCGGCAGAGAGTTGATGATATTTCAGTGCAGATTGCTTTTTGTACAAGTTTGAGGTGAGTACGGTGATGGCTTTGGGGAAGAAGCTGTCCCTGAGTCTGTTTGTTCTGGCCCTTATGGATCTATAGCGCCTGCCAGAGGGCATGAGGTTGAAAAGATGGCAGCCGGGGTGGGTAGTGTCCTTTAAAATCTTTCTGGACCTACTAAGACAACGGGAGTTGTAGACAGCAGACAAATGGTAAATGGCCTGTATTTGTATAGCGCTTTACACATCCAGTCATTCACCCATTCACACACACTGGTGATGGCAGCTACATTGTAGCCACAGCCACCCTGGGGCGCACTGACAGAGGCGAGGCCGCTGGACACTGGCGCCCCCGGGACCTCTGACCACCACCAGTAGGCAACGGGTGAAGTGTCTTGCCCAAGGACACAACGACCGAGACTGTCGGAGCCGGGGCTCGAACCGGCAACCTTCCGATTACAAGGCGAACTCCCAACTCTTGAGCCACGATCGCCCACACATGGGCAGCCGATGATTTTTTGTGCTGTGTTTACCACCCTCTGTAGCTGGCGTGCCACACTGTCACTGCACAGGTCAGCAGGCTCTTGATGGTGGATCTGTAGAAGGTCACCAGCAGCAGGGTGTTTAGTTGCTCCTTCCTGAGCACCCTTAGGAACTGTAGCCGCTGCTGGGCTTTCTTGACTAGGGCCGTGGTGTTAGCTAACCAGGAGAGGTCTGCAGAGATGTGGAAGCCAAGGAATTTGAAGGACTCCACTCGCTCTACACATTCTCTGTTGATGTGCAGGCGGGCAGGGGTAGTTCTGTTCTGCCTGAAGTCCAGGATGAGTTCCTTGGTCTTGGTGATGTTAAGTGCCAGGTTGTTTGATGCACACCATTCTCCCAGTCTCAGGACCTCATCTCTGTAAGCCGCCTCATTTCCTCCTGTGATCAGCCCCATCACTGCTGTGTCATCAGCAAATTTGACAATGATGTTCTCTGGGTGGGCGGGACTGCAGTCATATGTGTAGAGGGAGTAGAGTAGTGGGCTTAGTACACAGCCCTGGGGGGAGCTGGTGCTGAGAGTGTGAGGGGAAGAGAGGTGAGGACCCAGTTTCACCCGCTGGGGTCTGTTGACCAGGAAGTCCTTTATCCAAGAGCAGGTGGATGGCGGGAGCCCCAGGCTGGCTGACTTGGTGATCAAAATGTCTGGAATGATTGTGTTAAAGGCAGAGCTGAAGTCGATGAAGAGCATTCTGACATAGTTCCCCTGTTGTTCCAGGTGGCTCGGTGCTGTGTGGAGTGCGATGGCTATGGCCTCCTCAGTGTCCGGTATGTGAATTGGTGTGGGTCCAGAGTAGGGGGGGGAGGCAGGTTCTGATCATATTTCATTTAGTTGAACTTGAAATGTTTGTCAGTAAGTAAACAATTAGTATTGTACAGTCAGAAATATCAAGTTATTCTTAATACTGCAGACTTGCACTGTATAAGTCGTCCTAACAGTCATCTTAAGTAAGCTTTACTTTTTTGAGGCAACGAGTTTCCTTAATTTTTTTGAGTTCTGGGAACTAACAAGGCTGTACAGTGTACTCAAAATGAGTAAGTTGCCCTAACTTGGTCATCTTACGTAAACTTGATCCAATTTTTTTGAGTTCTGGGAACAAATGAGCTTGTACAGAGTACTCAAAATAAATAAGTTGTCCTAATTTAGTCATTTTTAGCTAAGCTTTACTCAATTTTTTTGAGTCAACGAGTTTCCCCAATTTTTTTGAGTTCTGGGAACTAATTAGATTTTACAGTGTGGGGTCTGACCCCAGCCTCTATGGATCTTGTGCTCAGAGCTTGTTCCTGTGCTGCCATGATTAGTGCCACTGTGCTGTCTTTCAGTCCAGCTTTGTCCAGCCACTGGAAGGATTTCTGCTTAGCGTACAGCCTCAGGGTGCTGGACTTAGGGTGAAACCCTCCATGCATGGTCAGGAGCTTCCTGGTCTTGATGTTGGTGGCTTCTATCTCCTCCTTTGTCCATCTTATTATCCCAGCAGGGGTGTGTTTCTTTGGAAAGGTATTTTATGTTCTCAAATGCCCCATCCATAGACATCCATAGACATCCATAGACACTGGAATGCTTGATTTAGACCTCTATGTAGTAGCTTACGATGTAACCTGAAACCCCTTTTAACTCGATGCCATAATCTTCCAACCCATTCAAGCATTACGGCACCAACATCAGGAAAAATGTTCATGAGAAAATAGAGAAGTACCATGGGAAACAGCAGTCCCAGTGGTAAAGGAGCTGTAACCCACAAACTGGAAGAGTGGGTCCTGCAGATACCAGGTACAACATCAGACTCTAACCAGTCCTACGATACAGCGGCGCTCTGTTAAGACAAGGAAGGCAAGGACTGACTGCCTAATCAAATCTAAAAATAGTCATAAACTAAAATGTACTACAGTAAAAATGATGTCTCACCTTTCATTTCAGCATCATAAAGCTCCTTGTCTGTTTGTATCTATCCTTTACATACCTGCCATCTTGTGGCTGCAGATGGCTATTGTCACTGGAAGCATTCACAAGAAACCTGATTGGTTCTTGCCATAATATGAATTCTAACAGTTGTTAAATAGGGCCGCCAGCTGTGTACCAACCTGACTTCTGCACTGATGATCCCAAATCCCATGAAGAAGGCAAGAAATTCCAGAGATGAACCCTGACAAGGCAAACCTGTGGGGTGAAACCATTTCAGGTGACAACGTCATGAAGCTCAGTGAGAAAAGTGCAAGGGTTTGCACTGTCAACAAAGCAAAGCGTGGCTCCTTTCAGGAATCTCAAATATAAAACACATTTAGAGTTACTGATCATTTTTTTCTACTATATTCCCCATTTGTTGTGGATTATGGAGTTGAAGCAGCAGCTGCAGAATGCTTTGACAAAAGTTGACATATTTCAGTTACTTCATTTCAAACCCTATTTACAGGAATATCATGATCAAAATCAGAGTTCAGAACAAGCAGGCAGTCTTTAAATAACAGAAGGGCTCATAAGCACATCGAACTAAGTAAAAAGCATGTGAAATAGCAGCAGCAGGCCAGAACAACAACCTCTAACAACAAAAGACAGAGGAGGGAAGACGCAGTAAGAAATGCTTTTTCTAAGAGAGTACATCACACGT
Source organism: Maylandia zebra (assembly GCF_041146795.1). Lineage (NCBI taxonomy): Eukaryota > Metazoa > Chordata > Actinopteri > Cichliformes > Cichlidae > Maylandia > Maylandia zebra. The sequence continues at coordinate 3,103,593 of NC_135168.1, read as the reverse complement.
GCACCATTAAAATGCATAGTTTATGTAAATGCTGTTAAGATGAATGGAAAATGGGTAAAAATAAATGGTCAGAAAATAGAGCTCAAACTATTTCTCTCGTGTGTTGTTATGTGTTCAGAAGCGATTGTCCGTTCTTATTTAATTCACTTAATGTACAGACTTTACCTGCTTGCTGCATACATGCTACTACTGCACATCCACCTAATGTATATGTTATATTATATAATGTCCCCCCCCCCTTTTGCTCAAGTCAAGGAGCGTGTCAGGTTACATTTGATTGTGTGTTATAACTATGCATGTGACGAATAAAGACCCTTGAACCTGAAACATGTGGCAGGATAATGTTTTTAAGTTTGATAGCTGTCCTTAAGTGATGTCACCTGAGTCAGGGTCAGCTGCCCTTTGAGTTATTAAAAGTGCAAATTGGTTGGTGTACATTTACACTGCTCAAATCTGCTGCATGCTAAAGGCTACCTCCATCACTGACTGCCCTGTTGGAGGTTGTGTTCAACTGCAGTAAACTTAGGCTTTGATAAAAAATAATAATAATGTCATTTATTCTCCTTCTTCATAGATTTTTATCCTTATTTTTAAACAGTGTGTGCTTGCAGACTGTCACCTATGGGACGGCAATAAGAGAAATTAACCAGGAAGGTGAAATAATAAAACCACTTAATAAAGCCACTACTCCACTTTTTGTCTGTATAAAGAGAAACTTAGTTTAAAAGCTACGGTGGGTTTGGGGTGAAACTGGTCAAACTGAAATTAAAATATTATCAAAATGATATTAAAAATGATCTCTTTAATTTTAACTTCCCCAAACCACTTTCATTTTCTAGTGTGGTGTCTGTGATGCCTGGGATAGATTAGTATTGCTGTAAAGTACGAATGTAAAAGTAATACAGAGATCCATACATACATTTAAAACACTGATATCTGTAAATACAAGCATGTCAAATTATCAGTCAGTTAATGTCTGCGTGATTATTATTATTATTTATTATTGTTGTTTTTGTTAATAATTGATTTTGGCAACTTCAGTCCTTCACAGATGGAACCAGTTTTCTGGTCATAACTCACAATATGACCGGATGACTGGTGGACAGGTAAATAAATATGCCTCCTAATTAAAATAGCACTCGTAATTAGCACCGCTGCTACCTGAAACCAGCAGCACATTTCTAATCTCACACTCAGACAGGAGTACAGGGCGAGGATGCGAGTGCTTGTGGAAAGGTTGTACACACACTCTGTTTAGTCTAATAAAACCTCAGTTTTTTCTTTCATTGTGCACCTTTAAACAGCTAACAGTGCCCATGTAACCTGCAGCAAGGCAGCTATCAAAAATGTTGTCCTGCCCCCCAGGGCTCCGTTTCGGCATGTGCATTTTGTCCAGATGTGTGAACCTCTGTCCAGCACCTCTTTGTGTTTAGTTCCGTCTCTGACCCGCTTTCTTTTTATCAGTTCTTCCTCCTCTCCCCGATATCTCCAACTCTCCCTGAGCTCCTCTCTTCCTCCAGGTGATGACAGTGAAAAGGAGAGGTCCTGCATCCCAGGTGAGGATGAGTCAGTGCAGCCCAGCCAGTCTGCAGCAGAGGATCGTGGGTATCCATCATGCAGTGATGAACCTGGAAACATGAACTTCCAGTAGGACTCTCCTTTAAAGAGATAGACAGAGCCTGGAGAGAAATAAAAGAAACTTCACTGAATTTAGTCTGGTTCTAGTTAAATTAAGTCAACTTTGTCCGTTTATTTGATCCTTTAATAGAAAGATCTCACACATGAATCAGATCCTCACCATTAGTGTCTGTAGTGATTCCATTCACACCCTCTTTGAGCAGTTGTGTCCAGGTGTCTCCTTGATTCTCTTGTTTGGCATCTCCAATTTTTCCCCACACAGCCCCCTCCTCCGGGTCCCAGACCAGGCCCCATCTCTCTAATGCTCCTGCTGCCTGCTCGTCATCATCGTCGTTATCAGTGTCTGCTAAATCTAAGCTGACGCCCGTCCTGAGAGCAGACAGGGGCTGAGGGTAACCTTCTTGCAGAGACAGGTCCTTGAAGAGCCAGAACTGGTGACCTGCAGCGAGACGTCACATGAAAAGGTTAGTAAGCCAGTTCGATGATTCGCAGTGAAACACCATCGATTGTTTCAAAAAGGTTTAAGCTTGTCCACTGTGACTGCTTTGATGTATTATTTTGTATTTACACTCTCACTTTATCATTGCATGCATGTTCTAGGCAGTGGATGTCTGTTGCCAAAGAAATAAGAAGGAAAGGTTTAAAAACCTGAAGCCACATCCAAGGCCAGATAAAGTTTAATAATTGGACACATCAGTTTTGATGCTGGAGAATTTAGTCCTTAACTATGCTAAAAGTATTTTGGTTATAGAGAATGTAATCTACAGCCAAACTGTAGGAGATGTTCAAAGAAGCTATAGGACAGGTGCATGTAGGTCTTCTGAAAGTAGCAGGAAGTAAGTAATAATCTCATAAATCTCAACAAGTTCTGCTTTCTGAAGACATCACTATCTCTCAAACGTATCACTGCTTGCTTGAAAAGTAATTCAGGAATGGCTATAGGCAAATTCTATGAAAAAGACAATTTTGAAGAACACATTCAGTGTACTTCAGTGTGCAAAATGTAAAGGCTAGAAGAGATATGAGCTAAAAAAAAACTCACGTCAATCAATTGTTACAGAAATAAAGAAATAAGGAATCTTCTTAGATTTTTTAAACAGTTTCAGTAACGATTTTAATAGCCAGTTATGGTGCGTAATCTGCACTGACTGTTGTGGCCTTTACACCGTTTTACCCCTCTCACAAGTAGGTTACTGTACTGCACCACTGATAAAGATGATCGCATGATCCGAGCGCCTCTCCAGCACAGCTTGAAGATGAAGCAGGTCAGGGGGTAGACCCCTCCACAACCTCCTCACTGAAGAACCGCGCCCCGACACCAAGCCTCCGCCATTGACCCTCCACATCATCGGACCTGAAGCGATGACCCAATGAAAATAATGAATTGTGGTATCCTGTTACTATAGATACATCTTCCATAGTTAAACTACATAAACTACATTTATAAAAATCTGTTTTCAGACCTTTGAAGAAGAAAGTTTCTCCTCGAATCTTTGCCACAGCATCAAAACTGGTGTTACAGTGATCTATGGAGGGGCTGAAGGGCAGAAGCACACAGGGATACTTGTTAAAGGAATGTCGGGGTTTCATTTGGTTAACAGTAGTAGACAGCACAGCCATACTCTTTGTCCTGAGACAGGGGCGAATTTAGCCCAAAAATGGGCTAAAATCGCCCCATGAATCAACTGACATGTCAGTGCGCCCCAGGGTGGCTGTGGCTACAATGTAGCTGCCATCACCAGTGTGTGAATGTGTGTGTGACTGGGTGAATGACTGGATGTGTAAAGCGCTTTAGTATAGCGCTTTACACATCCAGTAAAGTGCTATACAAATACAGGCCATTTACCATTTTTTGTACAGACAGACAGCCAGGTTCATAATGAATATAAGGAAGTTTTTTTATTATTTTTTTTAAAAGGAGCCACATTCAGGTAAAAGTGTAAAATCAAATGATCCGTCAATCAAGAATAATGTTGGATCAGTGTTTCAATATTTATCTTTTATTAGATGTTTGTGTGGTTTGGTTATTTTCTTTTTGGTTGAAAGTACACTGAGAGGACTTTTTGTTAGTGATCTTAATAGTATTTTTTTCATATTAATGTAATTTATCATCTAATTGAATACAATATATTTGTGTATGATTGTCAGTCCAAAGAGGGAGAGAGGAAAGAGGGAACGTGAGGAGAAAGAACAAGGTCAGGAAGAACCAGGTAAGCAAACAGACAGGGAGCAGTGACAGGCACAACAGCAACTGTTAAACTGACAAAGAGGAAAAAACCTGATTTTACTCACAGTCTGGAAGTTGTGTCCTCCCTATATTAAAGCTGCTGTACAGAATCTGCTAAACAAACTGGTTTGAAACATTTCTGAGCCTCTTTAACAACATTCCAACATAACATTATCATTGATCGGGGAGATTAAAATTAATGATATATTTTTATGTGGTTCAGCCACAACTCTACTAAAACCTCAGCCAGTAATAGGGAGGCCAACCTTTGGACCGTCCAGTTGTCTGTATGACTGCTGCATGTACGTACATCACATGTGCTCACTATCAGAAAGAGCCAAACAGCCCTGGTGGAGCGAGCAGCTGTAAAGAGAAGCAGATGCTCTGTTTCTACAAATGTTTTAAGCTTGTTTCAAAGATTCTGTACAGCAGCTTTAAATGTTTTCCAAAAGCACACACACACTTGTCAGTGTTTCTCACACTTTTTACAGTGTGGACCACCTGATAAAAATGTCAAGCTCTCCTAAGGACCACTATGAAAGCATGAAAGTCATAAATCTTACAACACAAAATTATTATTATTAAATGAGTAAAATTAGTATCTGCAGTAAAGATTTTTATTTGTAACAATTTATTCTGTTTTGGGAGTGTTTTTCATGTATCTGTATTATATTATACAAACGCATTAAAAGTGAATCTCTGTCCAAAAAATGCACTCAGTTCACTTTTTACTCACTATGAGCATCATTCATTATTAATAAACCAGTAATTAAGGCTAGGATACGTATTTTTATTATTCCAATCCATTCTTCTTTTGCAGCATTTAAATAACCTTTATCAGATTTGATGGTTTTGTTACAGACTTTGCAAAAAAGTGTTTTGCTTTTCTTTCACAAATGTGGGGATTAAATTGTGCTAAAATGTACAAAACAGTGACGTCATGTTTTGAGACGAGGACCCAGGCACAGAGTGACTTGATGAATTTAAGAATCTTATGATTTATCTTGGCTGGCTGGGCAGCTCTCTGGGTGCTCAGCACCCCCAAAGCTCTGATCCTAGACTCGCCGCTGTCCTCAGATGGTAACGAATGTCTGTCTGTTGTAGCTGTTTCAGGCGGAACTTGCTAGCATTAGCTGTTAACTTAGCACTGTAAACATTTTCCTGTTTACAAAATCTATCTATTGTTTATCTAGCTTGTTTATGTAAATATCTTTGGTGGCTGAAATTAAATTTAAAATCTTAATACTGATATTAGATGATTTTGCAAAAATATGGAAGAAAAGAGGCACACAGTAAGAATTCTTGTAGCCATCTAGCATATTTATGACAAAGAGTTTTTGTCTCCTTCTGTCCGTGTGAACGTCCCTTCCCCCGTTTGGCTTTTATGGGATCTAGACCTTCTGCTGCTCTGCTCCTCGCCTCTGGAATTCCATCTCGCCAGACATTCAGAACTCTGACTCTCTCCATCTTCACATCCCGTCTCAAAACACACTCCTTTAAATGGGTTTAATTACTCATCCTGTCACATGAATCCTCTGCTTTTTTTTTTTTTTATAGTCTTATGATTTTATTTATTCTTAAATGTATTATTATTAATAATGATAATATTAATATGATTGTTATTAACAGAAAAATCTCTCAGTAAGTCATACCCATGCCTATGATGATGCTGACGACGATGATGATGATGGCCTCTGTGGTGCAACTCTGTGGTGATACGAGGAGCCTCCGTAGACAGCAGCTTGTTCATTTGGCCTAAATCAAAAATCACAACAATTTAAATGGAAAAGCTTTAAAAAAAAACTAAATTCCCCCTCCGCCCCTGTGGAGAAGAGAAGCTGTGAAGAGAAACTTCGAGCTGCAGGAAGAGAGCCATCAGTAAGATTTCAGGATAAGACAAACCCATAAATCTTACAACACAAAATTATTATTATTAAATTAGTAAAATTAGTGTCTGCAGTAAAGATTTTTATTTGTAACAATTTATTCTGTTTTGGGAGTGTTTTTCATGTATCTGTATTATATTATACAAACGCATTAAAAGTGAATCTCTGTCCAAAAAATGCACTCAGTTTACTTTTTACTCACTATGAGCATCATTCATTATTAATAAACCAGTAATTAAGGCTAGGATACATATTTTTATTATTCCAATCCATTCTTCTTTTGCAGCATTTAAATAACCTTTATCAGATTTGATGGTTTTGTTACAGACTTTGCAAAAAAGTGTTTTGCTTTTCTTTCACAAATGTGGGATTAAATTGTGCTAAAATGTACAAAACAGTGATGTCATGTTTTGACTACCGAAGACATCACAAGATGGTGATGGCCAGCACAGTCTCCAGACTTAAACCCCATTTAACTGGACATAAACGTAGATTCTCAATGGAAAAATTTAGCCAATGCAGAAATGCCTCAAATCTGCTTCTATCTAAAGGGCAGCAGCCAGTGATAGATATAAAAAGTCTTGCAGCACTATATGGGTCCATAGGAAAACGTCATTCCTGACCTCTGCAAACACTTCCCTGCTGAGTTCACGGTGATCCATTTTGGGTTATACTGACTGGTTCTTCAATGCTCCTTCTGCGGTTGGCTCCATGCACCACTAAAGGGGCCCACCTGACAGTCTAAGAACCACTGCTGTCATATGCTGTGGGAGTGTCTGGTTGGGCGTGGTCCAGGTTCCTGTCATTTGTCCCTGGGAGTGGAGTTGGCCAGCTCATCACCTGTTGTCAATCTCCGGGGCTCCACCTAGAGGGTTTTTAAGCCAGCACGGCCTGCCACTCCTCGCCAGTTCGTCCTGCTACCATCTGTGATTCTCCACCCATCGCACTCACCAGTAGTGCTGTTTTGGTCTCCATCCTGTTCTCCCGTCTGCTCGGAACCCGAGGATTATATACTCCACTTCTCCTCAGCCTGCCCTTCAGTCTGTATTCTCCACCTCCTCGGAATCTGGACCGGACTCTCCACTCTTGACCCTCTCTGGAATACACCCATGGCAGCCTTTTCCCCGCCTAATAACTAGGGTCTCCAAGTAAGCCCAAGACTATCCACTGGCACTCCGTACCTCTGTCCCTTACTCGTTTTTTCCCATTCAGTAACATCTCTCTCCTGTGTTTACAGAAGTTCCCGTTAGAAGTTTCCCCGTGCTCTACGCCGGTTTCTCCGCCCACGGATTTCCTTTAGTTTCTGCGTATGGTTTCTGTTAAACCCAGTTCCGTTCAAGTTTTGTTCTTTTCAATAAATTATACACAGTTCTAAGCAAATTGAGTCTGCTCTTGAGTCCACCGCATTCTCGCCCTTGACAGAACGAACTGGCCATTAAGTTGGCTTTGGAGGAGTGGCGCCACTGGCTGGAGGGGACGGAACATCCATTTATCATCTGGACAGATCACAAGAATCTGACTTATCTCAGAACGGCTAAGAGACTGAACTCCCGCCAGGCTCGGTGGTCCCTTTTCTTTGCCCGATTTAACTTTGATATTTCCTATCGCCCGGGTTCCAGGAATCTTAAACCCGATGCTCTGTCTCGCCAGTACTCCTCGGACTCGGACTCCCGGGACCCGGAGCTCATTCTCCCTTCCACCTGCAGGATTGGCTCCCTCACCTGGGATGTGGAGGAGGCTATACGCCAAGGACTACGGGACGACGTTGATCCGGGAACTGGCCCGCCCGGTCGGCGTTTTGTGCCCTCTGCCGCCCGGTCGGCTGTTATCCATTGGATCCATACAGCCCAGTTTACTTGCCATCCGGGAGTGAGTAGGACCACGGCTCTGTTGAAGAGGTATTTCTGGTGGCGTTCTATGGACAAGGATGTGAAGGCTTATGTGGCTGCCTGTTCCGTTTGTGCCCATAACAAGACCTCTAATCGGCCCCCGTCTGGCTTACTCCGACCGCTGAGTACCCCGCATAGGCCTTGGTCTCATATCGCCTTGGATTTTGTTACCGGCCTCCCAGCCTCTTCGGGGAAGACGGTGGTTCTGTCCATAGTTGATCGGTTTTCCAAGGCGGCTCACTTCGTGGCCCTGGACAAGCTGCCGACGGCTGCAGAGACCACCCAGATCCTTACAGACCATGTGTTCCGTCTTCATGGCATACCCTCGGAGATTGTGTCTGACAGGGGGCCTCAGTTTGTCTCCCGAGTGTGGAGGGCCTTCTGTACGGCCCTGGGTGCCAAGGCCAACTTGAGTTCTGGTTTCCATCCGCAGACCAATGGCCAGACTGAGCGTTTGAACCAGGAGTTGGAATCCGCTCTTCGCTGCGTCTCGTCACTGCACCCGGCTGCCTGGTCGTCTCAGTTGCCTTGGGTGGAGTATGCCCATAATTCTCTCACGTCTTCGGCAACGGGTTTGTCGCCCTTTGAGGCCTCGCTGGGGTATCAGCCACCGTTGTTCCCAGAGGATGAGACGAATTTGGCTGTTCCTTCGGTCCAGCATCACCTTCGACGCTGCCGGCGGGTGTGGCGGAGGGTCCGACGGGCTCTCCTTGCAACTGTCGACCGGCAACGGGATTATGCGGATCGTCGCCGCTCTGTCGCTCCGGCGTATCGGCCTGGACAACGGGTGTGGCTTTGTGCTAAGGACATTCACTTGCGGTCGCTTTCTCGGAAGTTGGCTCCCCGCTATGTTGGCCCCTATGTGATCACTGCTGTCGTCGGCCCCTCGGCGGTCCGTCTCAGGCTCCCGGCCTCCTGGCGCGTCCACCCGACGTTTCACGTCTCTCAGGTCAAGCCGGTCCGTAGCAGTCCTCTGTGTCCGCCGTCTGTTCCCCCGCCTCCCGCCCGGCTCGTGGACGGTCATCCGGCCTATTCGGTCCGGCGGATCGTTGACGTGCGCCGCCGTGGTCGTGGTGTCCAGTACCTGGTGGACTGGGAGGGGTATGGGTCTGAGGAGCGTTCTTGGGTTCCCCGGTCGCTCATTCTGGACCCGTCCCTGATTGCTGCGTTTCGTTCCTCCCCTCGCAGGGCCCGGTCTGGGGGGTCGCCGGGTGGCGGCCCTTGAGGGGGAGGTACTGTCATATGCTGTGGGAGTGTCTGGTTGGGCGTGGTCCAGGTTCCTGTCATTTGTCCCTGGGAGTGGAGTTGGCCAGCTCATCACCTGTTGTCAATCTCCGGGGCTCCACCTAGAGGGTTTTTAAGCCAGCACGGCCTGCCACTCCTCGCCAGTTCGTCCTGCTACCATCTGTGATTCTCCACCCATCGCACTCACCAGTAGTGCTGTTTTGGTCTCCATCCTGTTCTCCCGTCTGCTCGGAACCCGAGGATTATATACTCCACTTCTCCTCAGCCTGCCCTTCAGTCTGTATTCTCCACCTCCTCGGAATCTGGACCGGACTCTCCACTCTTGACCCTCTCTGGAATACACCCATGGCAGCCTTTTCCCCGCCTAATAACTAGGGTCTCCAAGTAAGCCCAAGACTATCCACTGGCACTCCGTACCTCTGTCCCTTACTCGTTTTTTCCCATTCAGTAACATCTCTCTCCTGTGTTTACAGAAGTTCCCGTTAGAAGTTTCCCCGTGCTCTACGCCGGTTTCTCCGCCCACGGATTTCCTTTAGTTTCTGCGTATGGATTCTGTTAAACCCAGTTCCGTTCACGTTTTGTTCTTTTCAATAAATTATACACAGTTCTAAGCAAATTGAGTCTGCTCTTGAGTCCACCGCATTCTCGCCCTTGACAACTGCAGGTTGGTGGGACACAGCCAGAGCTACTGTCACTTCCAGTGTGTCACACATGCTTGGTTAAGCCCAGCCTACTGTGATGATTACTCATTTAGCTTCATTTTAGAAGGTTAGTACAACACAGTTCAATGTCCCAAACTATTGCCACAGTATTTGGTAACCAAGTATTTTACAGAAAGGCTTGTTTCCTCTCCAGCGTGCTTCATATTGTGAAATTATTCATTTATAAACTACTTGTCAGACGATAGTTTTGCATTTCACTTAAAACCACAGATACAATTCCATATCATATCTGTGGCAAAGATATTCAAGTTTAACTTCTAGGAGCCACAGACCTTAGTATAAAATGTTGTGCCAATGAATAATATATTTTACATGTTCATTAGTTTAAGTACCAAACATTAAAAAATGGATTGTGGTTAGTAAATTTTCACAATGACAAATTGTTAAACCCGAGATGCAAATATAGTTAATGAACCTGGAACGACACTGAGTGGAAGGATGTATTTTTTGGAACATGTGGGCAGAAGCTTGAATATCCACAGACACAGCGGTTTGCCTGTCAAGCATTCATGACATTATGCAAAAGCAAAATGAACTGAAAAAAGTTAAGAATGGTTTCTGAGCAACAGCGCAGTCAGACATTTCCTCGTTTTTATATTTTACAGTATGAGGCTTTCATGAGAGTCTTCGCTGAATGTGGAGGCTAAAGCTGTGAAGAAACTAATTCTGTCCTTCCTCAATAAACACACCAGAGGTCAGACCAGGGAGCTATTTCACAGCTGTCCTCATCCATCCTTTAAACTGCACTTCAGTGTTTATCCTTTTACATCAAACTTTATATTATCCTATGTGTGCTAATACTGAAATTTTACATTCAGTCTAGTTTACACATCCTCACACATCAACTATAATCAATATTAATGATTAAATCATGGTGTGAGAAGCTTCACCATAGAGCTGAGTGATGTGCTCCAGGTCTTGGGGTCCCAGGCGGTAGTGGAGAGGGTCTCCGACAGGACCCAGGTAGTATGGCCTCATGACTGAGTGACGGGATGAGGAATGAGGAAGGCCCAGTGCGTGGCCAAACTCATGAACCAGCACTGTGAACAGGTCGGTACCCTCAGAGACTGGGAAGGAAACAGAAGAGGAGGAACAGAAAACAAAATGATGACCTGATTAGAAGAAGAAGAGAAACAAGTCATGGTTTACTGGTATCCGGTTGTTCAGTCTGACGTCACTAGCCGAGTCTGGACCTAAACTCCGATGCAGGTCCATATATCAAACGATCACTGTGGCATTACTGAGAGTTGAAAAACTGTCTAAAGTCTTTCATCTTCAATAAAATGATCAGCATTCTGCTCTACCAGGTGTAACAACTGAGTTTAACATCCAGGCATCCATGAAAACGGAATTTATGACATTTAACGGAGTTAGAAGTTAGCACGGAGTTAGCTCGCTAGCTTCTATCTAAATACAATATAACATGTCCTGACTGCGGGGTTTTGGAAACAAATTAAAACGTACAGCTCTGCTATCACTTCCAACATAAATGAAGACAGAAAACTAAACAGCAGTGACGTTTGTAGGGTTACTGAAGTTGGGCTAGCTGGTATATAATGATGTGCTACGTGACCGCTAGCGACACAGCTATGTTAGCATAATATAAACAAGCTAACTTTTTTTCCACTCAATAAAAGTTAGCGTGAGTGTTCTCGGTGGTCAGGAACAAATGTAATCGCATGGCAGGATGCTGTAAAAGGACCTAACTTCAGCCAGGAGAACAACTGAGATAATCCATCCACAATACGAGGTTAGTCACTTATATCATGCTGCATGGGCTGGGCTGTAGTTACATCCTAAGGTTTTAAAAACTGAGCTTAAATAAATGATTAGCGGTAATAAAAGCCGAGGGAGGTCAACAGTGATCACTGACTGTTTTAGGAGCTTTTTGAGATCAAATAGAAGAAAATACAAAACATTAAACATGTTAACAACACAAAAGCCATATTAAACGCAGACTACTTTAGACCCGGAAGTAGGATTCGTCGCATCATCACTGAACAACCGGATAGTATGGCCATAGAGTGTATGGAGGTAGCATTGTGGTCCAAAGCTCACTGGTTTTGGACTCAGTGTTATTGTTTTGTCCACTGCCATTTGGCAACTTTGGAGCAAGAAAGGACCATAACTGAGTTACCGCCTAGCACTGTCAAGCTTGGTCACCAAGCTGCATTAATCTACACCATGTGAAGACACAAGACAAAAGACTGCTTCACTGAGTGAATGGGTCAAATGCAGAGAAAAACAAGTAATTTCCCCATGGGGATCAATAAAGTATCCATTATTATTATTATTATTATTATTATTATTATTAAAAGACTCATAAAAGGTTAGACTTTTATGTTTTTGAAGTGTTGTTCTACCTGGCTGTCTGAATGCCCACTCTTCCTCCGCATCCAAATGAACTACTCCTGCCCGGGCTGGGTCTGAGGGGAAGAAAGCGTGGCCTACTGCTCCACCTGCCCCATCAAAGGGGTAGTCATCACCATGGTAACCATGGAAGAAGTCTACCCGCAGGTCAGCTGCATCCGGACTGCCCACCTGGAAACAGAATGAATGAAACTCATCGACTGTGTGACTTTGGCTAGTTCTAGTCAAAAGTGGCATCTGACAAACCTCATGGAACTCCAGTGGCGTTGGCTCGGCCCACACTCTTAAAGCGTAGAAGATAAGTGAGCGAATTGTTTCCCGAGACAGATGAGAAGAGGAGGGATATGATTGCAACCTGACGAGGTAAGATAGACGCAAAGACCTCACCGAGTGGCAGATACTTCACCAAGCACAGCTTACTGACAATAGGAAGCCATTGTGAACTACTACATCGAACTGATCACAGTCTCCTCGCAAGTTTTATCCCACCTCCAGTTGATGTTCCTGCGCGTCCACATGGAGACAGCCCATCTTCTCCGCCTCCTCATATTTATTTTCTCTTGGTTGGATGATTCCTCCTGGTCCGGTAGTGAGCAGCGTGGCGTGTTCATCACCGCCATTGTCTCCTCATCTGGACACCAGAGAACAGACTCTATCCAATCACACAGAGAACACTAGATTTGAGAAGCAGCATAAACATCTTTTTAAGACACCATCTGTATTCCTCACCTACAACTCCGCTGTCTTTTAGGCCTGCAAACCTTTGCATGGCCCTCACAGCACTGGTGACACCTGTCCAAGCCTGCAGCTGACCGGTGGAAGGGTCTGAGGGTGGGAGGTAACCATACTTCATCAGCCAATCCTAACAAAGGGGGTAAATGATCTCTTTAACAGGGTGTTCTTCTTCCATTTCTATCCTGCAGTCCTGTATCTATATTATATATAAAGCTCACTACCAATGTAATATATGAGAGAGTTGGTAAAGATATTATTAATTTCCCATCAATAGTTGTATGGTTTCTATTACCACAAGTTTGGAGCTCTCATCTTGAGTGGGTGTCACTGGTGCAGAGGATGGTGACAGAGTCACACTAGCAGCACAAGTTGTTTGCATCCATCCACAGCTCAAGCAGAGGAAAGTCATATACATCTTCATCTTGATTACATGTTTTTGGAACTGAATATTCAGTGGAAAGCAGTATTTTCAGTGTGTGGAAATCCACTGGAAATGAAGCAAAGGCATTTTAAAACATTAAAGACAACGATACAGACAGGGCAGCAAAAAACCCTAAAGCCCGACATTTAAAGAGTTTTCCTTAAGTTATCCAAAGTAAACAAAAATATTTTAACATTTTGCACAGTGGTACAGAGGGTGGCTTGACACGGACACAAGGTCGGGTGCAGTGGTTAGTTCTGTCGCCTCACAGCAGTCACAGAAGTTTGCATTCTTTGCAGTTATTAAAATAGAAAAAACACTATATTCTCTTAAAAGGCCGCAATTCATTTGTGTCCTCTGTGAAGGACATGAACCTCTACATCAACCAGAATCTATGCAATCTGAGTCCTACTGTGGTGTCGAGGGGACACGCTGGGCTTTTATTGATGCCACATTTTGGGGGATTGGGCTAGTAGAGTAATAACAGAGTTCTTTTCCAAATGAAAAGGCACTGGAGGTCCCACATTTCAGATTAAGTGATATGATATCCGGTTGTTCAGTCTGACGTCACTAGCCGTGTCTGGGTCTAAACTCCGCTGCAGGTCCATATATCAAACGATCACTGTGGCATTACTGAGAGTTGAAAAACTGTCTAAAGTCTTTCATCTTTAATAAAATGATCAGCGTTCTGCTCTACCAGGTGTAACAATTGAGTTTAACATCCAGGCATCCATGAAAACGGAATTTATGACATTTAACGGAGTTAGAAGTTAGCAGGGAGTTAGCTCGCTAGCTTCTATCTAAATACAATATAACATGTCCTGACTGCGGGGTTTTGGAAACAAATTAAAACGTACAGCTCTGCTATCACTTCCAGCATAAATGAAGACAGAAAACTAAACAGCAGTGACGTTTGTAGGGTTACTGAAGTTTGGCTAGCTGGTATATAATGATGTGCTACGTGACCGCTAGCGACACAGCTATGTTAGCATAATATAAACAAGCTAACTTTTTTTCCACTCGATAAAAGTTAACGTGAGTGTTCTCGGTGGTCAGGAACAAATGTAATCGCATGGCAGGATGCTGTAAAAGGACCAAACTTCAGCCAGGAGAACAACTGAGATAATCCATCCACAATACGAGGTTAGTCATTCATATACTGCTGCATGGGCTGGGCTGTAGTTACATCCTAAGGTTTTAAAAACTGAGCTTAAATAAATGATTAGCGGTAATAAAAGCCGAGGGAGGTCAACAGTGATCGCTGACTGTTTTAGGAGCTTTTTGAGATCAAATAGAAGAAAATACAAAACATTAAACATGTTAACAACACAAAAGCCATATTAAACGCAGACTACTTTAGGCCCGGAAGTAGGATTCGTCGCGTCATCACTGAACAACCGGATAGGGGTCTACCTACAATATAAAGCACCTTGAGGTGACTATTGTTGTGATTTGGCGCTATGTAAATAAAATTGAATTTAATTGAATATTTTAATGAACCCTCAAATTGTTTCTTCAATATTGTCATGGTCCACAGCCCGGCGTCCGGGGTGCTGATGGGATGCCCACGCCCGTGGGCGTGGCTGCTAACCCCACACCTGCATCCCATCCCAGGCGATCACCAGGTGGACTATTTAATCCTGCCCTACCTGCTGCTCCACGCCAGTCCGTAGCCGTCGCTCAACGGTAACGCACACCTGCGGGAAAGCCCTTATGAAAACTTATCCGTCTGAACTAACACTACTCTGCCCTGTGTACTCAGATCACAACTCGGCGTGTTGTGAGCCACCTGCCTGTCCGCCTGCCCGTCTGAGATTTGGATCACGATCAGCACCCGCCGCCTCGACCCTTTTGGTTCTGCTTCTGGGTCCAGCTTGTGCGCGGAACCTCGGTTCATGACAAATATTAGATTGTTATCTTCAATTTAGTAGAATTTCAGAAATGTGCAGTAATGTTAACACTTTTGAAAGAGAACTTTTATTCAGTGTCCTTTGTAGTGGACAGAGGAATTACTAACTCTGATTTGTGAATGAGATTTTAAAGGATTTCACTCAGTTTGTAGGCAGGGAGTCAGACGAATAGCTGTCCCGGGATGGTGAAAGGTCAGAGGACACACTGGTATGTTCTGCACTCATCTTCCATTATGTATAAGAAGCAATGTGTAAGCTAGGCCTTGGAGGTTTTTTCATTAGAGTTCAACTCTTTTGAAATTGGGTAGAAAGACTTTTTAATGAGAAAACAGATCAACTACAAACCAGAGGGAGGTGCTCGTCTCTTAAAATTGAAAGCATCATTCAGCATATCTGTATATGTGACATGACTCGGATTATCTTGGGTCCTAGTTATAGCCAGGACCCGGTGTATAACTCAGCATCTGGCAGTCAGTCAAAGTCATGAGTCATCTTTATGTCTCGGGTGAGAAAGAAAGAATGTCCTCTGGCTGGTGATGCAACAAGGCTGCATTAATGAGACCAACTAAAACCTTTTTCTGGGTCTCAGAAGGATACAAAGATGAGTACATTACATTTGCACCTGCAATGTAATAAAATATAAGAGAATAATGCCTGTCCCAGTGTGCTTCACATCCACCACCATCATCATAGTCCCAAAGAGGACAGCTGCTACCTGCCTGCATGACTGCTGCCCATGGCGCTCAATCATCATGAAGGTTATTCATGGCACGTCTCTGGATGCTGTGCAATTTGCACTCCAGTCTAACAGATCCACTAAAGAGTTACTGGTAATCTGGCAAGCCCGGTGTGCTGATGTGTCAATATCATTTTTTGGTCGATATAGTTACACAGGCCACAGACTGGATTGAAGGTCTGCTGTGCACTGGCCCTACAAGCACTGACAGCAGCCCATCCATTCATTTTTATCGGTGACACTAGATTACCCAATCAAATCTCTTCATGCAACCAGGCCCTTCCCAACCTTCCCTGTGTGGTGATGCACGTCCTGTGGCTACTTTTGCTACTGCTAGAAAGTAAAGTGCAAAAACTGTCACAAAAGAACAGGAAGCACACTGTGACACTCCATGTCACAATAGCACGGACGCGTTAAAGCAGTGAGTCAAAGAAGCTGATGGGAAACGTTGTATATTCCCACAGGGTGGAGAAACCTACCAGATTCAATCACGAGATGGACGAGAATTTCCATAAAATACAGAGAGGAGGGCATTGTGCCCTGCCCCATAGGACACTGCTAGATATGTGTGTGCCCATGTCAATCAGAAGATGCCTCCATTAATTAAGTTAGAGGGTGTACCATTTCAGTTAGAGCACTGGGGCAGAGAAGGAGGAGGGAGGATGAATGGAGGACAAGGCAGCTTTAAAGTAATGAGATTAAAGCAGCCACAAGAGTAGAGGGCGAAGGTCGAAGGAGCCGACTGTCAGAAAGAACATTCTGAATTAAACAAGCTGGAATGAACATTAGAGGAACTGCTTTGGTGGCAAATCACGTTGCATCAAAGCAGCTGATCAGGTAAAGTTCATGCTCTAAAATGTAAGTGCATACATTTTTGTCTTAACCCCAAAGCTGACTTATTTTTGCATTTCACAGCGTTTGACTAGTTAAGTCAGGCTTTAAATGAAAAACAGAGTTTGGAGGAATTCGAGCAGCGGTATTGGCACAGCTGTACAGTAATTCAGGCTGTGTATTAGTCCCTGCACATGTAATATTGTCACCATCTGACAATGAAACCTAACATCTCACACCACTGACCACGGCACATTCATTCATTACATTAAGTTACACTAACTCCAAATTTAGTCTGAAAGCTGAATCACAGCAAGTTAAAGATGAGAAAAGTGCTTTTAACACTTACCTTCCTGCTGCTCTGCCTTCTGCTTCTCCCTGCTCTCTCTTCATTTGCCACAATGGGAACAGATGGGTCCTTTCTACTCTCCTGCTCGTTTCCTCAAAGCCTGACTCCTAACCCCCACCCCCTACCCCACCCACTGCCACAGCAACATGACAAATGAAGAGTTTCATCTTTGCAGAAATATCTTCCTTCCTCTATCCCGAGATTGTGCCTTGGTTTTTCCCAACTTGTTTTTCCTCCTATCAGTCAGTTATTTGCCCTCAGTACACAATTTATGAACAAAGAAAATCTGATTTGAAAACAATTAGTTGTGGCACAATACTCTGTGAGTGCAGAATGCAACATTTGACTCGTGCAGGATTAGTGATGCACAGTAAAGATGGGTTTAGACACGTGTGTGTGCCTTTGCATGTGTGCAACATCTGCATGTTTATGTGTATCTTCTCTCATGATGACATTTTTACACACAATCCTCTTAACATGAGGATTAAAACAAAACCAAGACAGATTTGTGGCTCCCTCTCGTTCTGCTGCAGCTTTTTCCTTGTGTTTCTTCTTTGTGTTTAATCCACTGAACTGGTGGGAGGGGTGGTCTCATGTTGGCCTCTTTCTTTAAATGCAACTGATATCCTACTGTTCATGTCAATGAAAAAAGCATGAACTGCACTAAGCCATGTTCTCCATATTCTTGTCAATGCTAATGTTATTTCTTCCATTGGTGAGTCCCCTTCATGTGAACCCTGCACCATCCTGCTGGGATCATGAAGCTCAATCTAATCTGGTCTTTCTCTGCTGAGAGAAAAAAGCTGCAACTAGAAACACGTGTAGGACGAATGCAGTGTGTTTTCAGGAAACCTGATTCCTGTTATGTGTGTCTGTAGCAGAACAGGCAGATCCAGTGACGGACTGATGCTCAGGACTGACCGTTCTCTGCTCTTTGACTTCAATTTCTTAGACTGAAGTACATTTGTCACGGGTGTGCTGACACACAGGATGCATAGCCAGCAGTGATGGTGCATGTCATTCATGATGTTCATGAACATCATTAGTGGCCTATCCCTGGTCAAAACCACTAAACGAGTCTACAGATGCCCTCGCTGTAGGGGCCAAATGTTCAGGCCTAACTAGCATTAGTCAAATGCTCATTTCAGGCTCCTTTTGAACCGTCTCATGTAAACTGTTATACTTGCTTTATGCTTTCTGTTGCTTTCTGTGCTCACGTCACAGCAAAGTCAAGCAGTGTTTTCAGTGGGAAACATTAAGTAATTTAAAAAGACAGCTGCTGATGAATTACTGTAACAACTTAACAACAATTTCCATCTCTGTCTTCACCAGAACCTGTTGGTCTTCATGGGTCCTGGGTTATATGTGTGTGTTTGTGTGTGTGTGTCATTTTTCTGGGTATTTAATTATAAAAATTACAGCAAAGACTGAGTGAATCGTCCTCCTGGTGTACAAGTAGAACATGACTCATGAACCAAGAGAACCAAGTCACTCCCTCATCTAACTCATCACTCTTCTGCACTTCCATGGGTTCAACTTCTGCTCGCATCCTCACACACCTCACTAATGCTCAAGGATCGCAGCCATCAATGAGCACATTGAGCAATCTCAACTCAGACAGTATTCCTGTTCAAACACTGGCCAGTCAACCAGTTTTGTGACTGAACGTTCCACCCCAACAGTGAATCCTCTGTCAAAGACCTTTACCTCTCATTATGAGAAAGATAGTAAAATGTTTTACTAATAATTTTTCCCTTTCTTTGTTGAACAAAATGTCCTTCGCTGCTTCTTTTATTGCAATACGATACGATTGGTGTGATGCAAATTTTGTGTAAACTGCAAATAAGAATGCAGTTGCATGTAAGACATGCTTTTCTTACATGCAAATGCATGTAAGACATGCTTTTCTTACATGCAAATGCATGTAAGACATGCTTTTCTTACATGCAAATGCATGTAAGACATGCTGAGGAATGCAGTTGTTTATAGGATAGTAACACAGCAGAACAAGAAGATATTTAAACTGAAGTCAACACCGTCAGGAGAGGACAATAACTCACATTCCTAATGGATCCTGTCTCTGTTTTTAATTGTGGACAGCTTCTGGCTTTGAAAAGTTGCCTTGAACCTGCGTTCTTTTTAATTACCAGCAGGGGGTTAGCTACTGTGGCAGCCAAAATAATTTTGCTTGTATAGACCTACAGGGGAAAACAACGCTAAGCTCCTTTATTCTATGATCGCAGTTACTTTCCTGGTGGGCTCATGGCTTCAGTTGCTTGTTTCAAGGGTTACTGAGTACATCATGAAGCTGATTTTGTAAAATATGGTCTCCTTTAGCTGCTACAGTATATGAGAGTGAACTGTCTGTGATATCCACGTCTAAAAAGCTAAGATTACAGTACAACAACTGTTCTAGTCCTGGTTAGTTACAGCATATGGTACTCCAGCTTAAAACACTTTTGCAGTCAGAAACATTACCATATATATTTCCATACAGGGATAAACATGTGGATAATTTACAAAGAAAGTCAGATTTTAAACTTTTTATTCCTTGTGTGTTTTTGTTCACTGTTTAAGGGGTAAATGAAAATAAAACTGCTCCTCAGTCACCATGACAACAGCCTATTTCCCGATAAATGCAGCTGCTGGGAGGTGTCAAAGGTCACTCTGGGGTAATGGGTGATGGATGATGGGTGGGGGGATCTTGGTAAATATGTGAATGGGGCTGTGTGTGGTTCATCTTGCTGTTACCCGTAGTGACAGAAATGGCCCTTTTTGGTGTGCATGGTGTCTCTGTTAACTTGTCTGAATGAGCCTTTCTGAAGCGCTGCACACATGGGATCGCTCTGAGCACATCTGTGTTGCAGTGGGACTGATGTTCTGAAGGCCATGTGGTTATTTTGAAGCTCAAGTTGTTAAAAGACAATATATTGTTTCAGTATCCATGATTTTAACAGACATGAAGTCAGGGTGTCCGCAGCTGATTACCTTATGATGGAATATGCCATTGGCCTGAGGTCAGGCTGCACTGTATGGCGCTAACAATGGCCAGCCTGGTCCTGATGGAGCTGACCTGGTGATCTGATGATGGCAAACCCCAAACAGAGCTGTGGGTGGAGGAGAGGTCATGACCACAAAGAAGGCAGTGTGAAGAGTGATTACTAATGTAGATGTCAGAACTGAGATCATCAGACTTTATGAAACTCACAACAAAGTTAACTTGATATTTCATGTAAATCTTTCTTAAATTCATAACAGGATAAAATCCTTACTTGGTTCAACAATGACACTGCTGTCAGCTGGAATAGTACAATAGCACATGCTGTATTGCCAGTTTTGAATGCATTTGGCTACGGATGCATTTTCTGTTGCCCTGAGTGTTCTCTCTGTTCCAGTAAAGGTGATGATGGTGATGAAAACTACGGGAACCTTTTTCTGACAAATCATTTGGTTCTGAATTTCTTACACAGGTGGATCTCATGATATGTAAAGTGGGCAGTGGTGTGGTTGTCCATACTGCTGACTCAGAGCAAGAAGATTCTGGGTTTTGCTCCATTCTCCATGCCCTCTCTGTGCCGAGTGGTGCATGGATTCTCTCCGTCTTCCTCCAGCAGTCCAAAGACATGCATGAGTTTGGTTAATCGGTGATCCCCCCCACTTAGAATAAATGGATGGTAGGAAAGAAGTCTCAAAGGAATTGGATTGAGCAGCCAGAACACAATGACAAAAATATAATTGTTCTTTACAACCTAAAATCGTCTTTAAAATATGGGAAACGGGGATATGTCATCTAACTGAAACAGTCACTTCCTGCACTTTGTATTTTGTCTCAGACATCGATTAAAATATATACTTTAAAATAAATAATTAACTTAATTTTACTTTGAGATCTTCCTGCTTTTGTTTTGAACATCATACTAACAGTGCTTTCAAACACAGAGTAACTAGTGCATTTGGCAAACTAGTAGCTTAACCATGAAACGAGATATATATTACTAATTGCTACTTTTTTAAAATGAGAAAATTTGACTCGGACACAGAATCCAACAGTCAATTTATGAATTTATTAAAAAAAAAAAAAAAACAAAACGTTGGAGATGCCGGGGATTGAACCCGGGGCCTCATACATGCAAAGCATGCGCTCTACCACTGAGCTACATCCCCACACGAGCGGAGGCTCACACCGTAGCCCATATAAACATGGCACGTTTCGTACTATTATACTCTCAACGTAAGCATAGATTGTCAGTGGCAACATTCCGTACCGTCACTTAGAAGGACTTACACAGGCTACCTTGAAGCACACGTTTCCTTAACCATACTGCGAACTACGAAACACGTGACACTAAAAATGTGCTGCCTACTAAAACTTGGGCTAAGGTTTATTTCTCATGCTAAACCTGAAATATTACATAAAGAGATAGTAAGACTTTCGATTGCTACTATTTATTTTATTGTTCTGTGGGTTCCTGTCATAGACCGGTTCGCCCGAGGCTGTGAACGCCATGACACGGCCAACAGGTGTCGCTGTTGGCCGTGCGTGCCTACAACACGTCAGATTGTGCTCTCGGAGAATTTCACAGCGTTTTGTCAGGAACTGTCATCATGCGACCGTGTAACAACGTTTTCAACATGCGGAAAAGCATGAAAGCGGACACGCGTAGATGCTTGGCTTTGACGTAGGCTAGAATCACAGTTGTGACCAGACACTAAGCGTTTCTTCTAACTTACCTGCATTTACCTGGTCCGCTCACATCCACCTGTTGTCCCATCGGCGGCAAGTAGGCACACAAAGACGGTGGGACTGTGAGTGAGGAATGAGATGAGGTTTTACCCCTATAAGTTAGCATGTCTCTTGGCGTTCGGGTGTTTTGTGTCGGTTACTTGGATTAAATCGATTCCCAGTGATGAAGGTGAGTGTACCTGCTTTTAACTGTATGTAACTGTAACTTCGGTCGTTGCTGTGCTTTTTGGAAGTCGAATTTCCCAGAGGAACCCACCCGAGGGATTAATAAAGTTCTATCTTATCTTATCTTATCTTATCTTTTACTTTTCACATGCTGACTCAAACGGAAACTTTATACTCATCTGCTGTTTATTCTCATGGAAACAGAAAATACCGCAGGGTTAAAGTTCGCGTCACAGCGTAGCATGAGCAACTTTTACATTTTTATGTTTTTAAATTATTTATTTATTTTTACAAATTATTAGCATAACCTTCTCGATCGTCGGGCGACGGTCTCTCTGTATACAACACTCTGTTTCACATGGAGTACAAACGTCTTATTGAAGAGGCTGTGGGAAATGTTGTTTCCTAAGAAAAAAAATGAAAGTTATACCGGTTATAAAGTCTTTCCCTAACGTCATAACATCACCGTGTGAGTTTTAGTAGTAAGCCAACACACCCACCATCTCGGCCTGCCGACCTGCTCCATTACTAACAGCGAGGTATTCAAGGAACAAACGCTTTCTGCTGTTGCTTTTTCACTCTGTTCTTCTCATTCCGAGCTCTTGTATTTTTATTGCGAATGACTTTGTTTATCTTTTAGGTACAAATACTTATTTTACTGGTAAACAGAAGGGAGTAAAATGTCTGTGAAGGTTCTCAGTCATCCAGGTCATCGTAGTCAAAGGAGCTTGCAAAGAAAAGCGTCTGGACTTCTTTAAGTTGCTTGAAGACGTTTCACCTCTCATCCGAGAAGCTTCTTCAAGTTCTAAGGTCAAATGGTGGAGAGTCCCAGATATAAAGATAAGATAAGATAACCTTTATTAGTCCCACACGTGGGAAATTTGTTTTGTCACAGCAGGAAGTGGACAGTGCAAAAGTTATGACGCAAAAATTAGAATACAATAAGAATAAATACAGTACACAGCTGTACAGAATAGAATAAAATAATATACTATATACAGTAGAATAAAATAGAATAAAAATATACAATAAGATAAAAATAGAATACGAATGCTATATACAACTGAGTAAAAATACGATGCCAGAAAAGATTATTGCACTTAGTGTTATTGCACATGTGTGGATGTGTGTGTTTGTTCAGTTAACCTAGTGGGAGTGACCCCCCACAGAGGGACAAAAGGACCCCCTGATGATCCTCTAATCACCTGAGCCAAGGTGTGAAACTGGGTGTGGGTCCCAATCAACCAGAGTTTCGGGTGTGTTCATTGTGAAACCTGGCCCCACCTTATCATGCAAATTCCTGAGGTCAGAAGGCCCAGGATGTGAGTGGGCGTTAAGGCGTCTGGGAAGGGATCTCAAAACTGGATTATAGATGGCAGAGAGTTGGTGTCGTAAACCACCGCCTCTGTTCAAAGATGGTCGCTCACAGTGGACTTAGATGGCTTCTTTCTACAAGAAGACAGCTCCTTGGAGGACAGGACCAACTTCACACCCGATCAGATCTGCACACTGTTAGACCTCTGCCTCACCACTACATATTTCAAGTACAACGAAGGCTTTTACAGACAAAAACATGGCTGTGCCATGGGCTCCCCCGTATCACCTATTGTAGCCAACCTTTACATGGAGGAAGTGGAAAGGAAGGCTCTTGTCTCTTTCAAAGGAAGAGTACCCAGCCACTGGTACAGATATGTGGACGACACCTGGGTCAAAATCAAGACACAAGAAGTGGAATCCTTCACTGCGCACATTAACGCTGTGGATAAAAACATCAAGTTCACCAGGGAAGACACAAAGGACAACTGTTTGCCTTTTCTGGACTGCGCCGTGCACATTGAAGAGAACGGCAACCTCAACATCGAAATTTACCGGAAGCCCACACACACGGACCAGTACCTCCTCTTTGACTCCCATCACCCTCTGGAACACAAACTTGGAGTAATTAAGACCCTACACCACCGGGCAGAACATGTTCCCTCTAAGCCTGAAGGGAAAAAGAAGGAACACACACATGTAAAGGAAGCACTCAAAACATGCGGCTATCCTAAATGGGCGTTCTTAAAGTCAGCAAAGAGGCACAGAAAAGAAGACCAGACACCAGCGAGGGAGGATAAGAAGGACAGACGCAACAACATTGTCATCCCCTATGTAGCCACTTCCTCCATGTAAAGGTTGGCTACAATAGGTGATACGGGGGAGCCCATGGCACAGCCATGTTTTTGTCTGTAAAAGCCTTCGTTGTACTTGAAATATGTAGTGGTGAGGCAGAGGTCTAACAGTGTGCAAATCTGATCGGGTGTGAAGTTGGTCCTGTCCTCCAAGGAGCTGTCTTCTTGTAGAAAGAAGCATCTAAGTCCACTGTGAGCGACCATCTTTGAACAGAGGCGGGGTTTACGACACCAACTCTCTGCCATCTATAATCCAGTTTTGAGATCCCTTCCCAGACGCCTTAACGCCCACTCACATCCTGGGCCATCTGACCTCAGGAATTCACATGATAAGGTGGGGCCAGGTTTCACAATGAACACACCCGAAACTCTGGTTGATTGGGACCCACACCCAGTTTCACACCTTGGCTCAGGCGATTAGAGGATCATCAGTGGGGGGTCACTCCCACTAGGTTTATATCTGGGACTCTCCACCATTTGACCTTAGAACTGAAGAAGCTTCTCGGATGAGAGGTGAAACGTCTTCAAGCAACTTAAAGAAGGGAGTAAAGGCCTAGCAAGCTGAAACACAGTTTTAATGAAACCAAAAGTTTTATTGAACATATAATATTTGCATGATTAATAAGGCACTGCAGCTCAGACAACAGACATCTTAACATAACAGCGAAAGCACAGGTATCTTCACAGCTGGGCTCCTCTCAGCTGCTGTCGTGGCTTATTGGGACGCTTGATGGAAATGAGCCATTGTCATTAGGCTTGTCCTTTTTCCTCCTTACCTTGACAAAGTTTTATTAATAGTGGGATAGTAGTTTAAAACCGGAAGTTAATACTAGAACTTTATTTGGTATATTTTGAGTTATTTGAGGATTTTTTTTTTTGACATATTCAAGCTGTGCAGGTAAATGTTCTATCATAAATACTCCAATAACTGTAGACTTCAGAGATGGAGACGAGGCAAGCCTGAGGACAGCTAGGGCCAACCTTTCCCGTGGCATCAGAGAGGCTAAGAGACAGTACTCCAGGAAAATATCCCATCACTTCAAAGACAGCAGAGACTCACGGAGCCTGTGGCGGGGCATTCAGACCATCACAGATTACAAGCCCCCACCACAGACTTGTGACAGTACTATCCCCCTGCTGAACGAGCTGAACACTTTCTTTGCTCGCTTTGAAGTCCGAAACAGCACCACTGCACAGAAGACCCCACCCCCTCCTGGTGACCAGGTGATGACTCTGTCCCCGGACAGCGTGAGGAGATCCCTCAGCAGGATCAATGCACGTAAAGCTCCGGGTCCTGACAACATTCCTGGTCGTGTACTGAGAAACTGTGCAGTGGAACTCACTGATGTCTTCACAGACATCTTCAACATATCACTCATCCAGGCTGTCGTCCCCACATGTTTTAAAGCCACCACAATCATTCCGGTTCCAAAAAAGTCATCTCCCTCCTGCTTTAATGACTACCGTCCTGTTGCACTTACTCCCATCCTGATGAAGTGCTTCGAACGACTAGTCATGCAGCACATCAAGACTGTCCTGCCCCCCTCCCTGGATCCCTTCCAGTTTGCGTATCGGCCCAATCGCTCAACCGATGATGCCATCTCCACTGCACTCCACTCAGCACTCACACACCTGGACAAAAAAGATTCATATGTTCGAATGCTGTTCATAGACTTCAGTTCAGCATTCAACACTATAATCCCCCAACAGCTCATTCAAAAACTGGTCCAGCTGGGGCTCAACACCTCACTGTGCAACTGGCTGTTGGATTTCCTCACCGGAAGACCTCAAGCAGTACGGGTCGGCAGTAATACATCCAGCACCATCATTTTAAACACGGGGGCCCCGCAGGGATGTGTGCTGAGCCCCCTCCTCTTCACTCTGCTGACCCATGACTGCACTCCATCACACAGCTCCAACCTCTTCATCAAGTTTGCGGACGACACAACGGTGGTGGGTCTCATTAGCAACAGGGATGAGACCGACTACAGAAGTGAGGTGAGACGCCTGGCCACGTGGTGTGCTGACAACAATCTCTCTCTGAATGTGGAGAAGACGAAGGAGATTGTTGTGGACTTCAGGAGAATGCACACCCAACATGCTCCTCTGACCATTGACGGAGCGTCTGTGGAGAGAGTGAGCAGCACCAAGTTCTTGGGTGTGCACATCACAGAGGATCTCTCCTGGACGTACAACACCACAGCACTGGCCAAGAAATCACAGCAGCGTCTCTTCTTTCTCCGCAAACTAAGAAGAGCAGGAGCTCCAGCCCCCATCATGTACACTTTCTACAGAGGCACCATCGAGAGCATCCTGTCGAGCTGCATCACTGTGTGGTTTGGAGCCTGCAATGCGTCCTGTCATAGAACCCTCCAACGCATAGTGAGAGCTGCAGAGAGGATCATTGGTGTCTCTCTCCCCTCCCTCCAGGACATTTACAGCACCCGTCTCACTAAAAAAGCCCTTTGCATAGCGGCTGATCCCACGCACCCAATGCAAAGCTTCTTCAAGCTGCTGCCGTCGGGGAGGAGACTGCGGAGTCTCCAGGCCAGGACCAGCAGACTGAAGGACAGCTTCATCCATCAGGCTGTCAGGAAGCTTAACTCCCTCCCGATTCTGCCCCCCTCTCCCCTCTTCTCCACCACGGTCTCACTGAACTCTGTCACACACACACACACACTCACTCTCTGACGCACTCACTGGCCTGCTCCAGTCACTTTGTGGAGCATTGGACTGCTTAAGCATTGGACCTCATAAGACTTTGTTGTTACACTATCTCTTACCGTACACTACTAAATCCCCATTTGCACTATTTGCCTATTTTGCACCACTATGCCTTCTTACTTGAATATTGTACATTGTATATTGCATAGCTTTTTTTTTTGTTATACGTAAAATTGTATTGTATTTATTTAAATTTTTACTTTTTAATTATTTTATTTGCATTTTTCTAATCACTAGGGTTTGAGAGTAACGCAATTTCTATTCTGTGTATGTCCTGCACATGTGGCAGAATTGACAAATAAAGTTGACTTGACACCATTAAGTCTGCTGCAATACTGGTGAGCTCTCATACCAGAGCTTTCATCTTAATGCCAGAGCCACACCTGTGAAGTTGGGTAGCTGCATTTTACATTGTTGTGAAGGTATTGTGTTGACAAAACCCGCCCACAGAAAAGCAGACCTATACGGCTAGCTGTAGAAAAGCTAAATGGAAAGGCACATACAGAGTGCTCTTCTAATCAATTTGAGCACCTGATGTGCTTTGTTCCTACAAGCCTGCATTACAACAATGCCTAAACAAAGTCTTATATGAGACTCCTCCTCACCCACCCTCAATTGTATTCCACAACTTAGATATTCACATTATTCACACTCTCATAACACATACATATAGGACCTTGGGGGTGGGCACGCTACACGCTACAAAAAAAAGGGATGGGTATCGTTTAGGTTTTATCCGATACCGGTGCCACACCGGTACTTTTGAAACGGTGCTGGTGCTTAAAGAATGGAGAACACAAACTTTGTCCAAAAACCTCTCATGTTTAGCTGTTTTTTTGTAAAAAGATAACAATGTTAGCCTTTTCTGCAGCTATAGTTCACCGTACATGCATTAATGTAATAACGTGGTTAGCCTACTCAACATAAATTACACACGAACATGAAGCTACTCACGCAGAGAAGAACGGCTGCTGCTGCATCATCATCATTTCTGCTACACTGGCAGGGCTAGGGGCCAGGACTCTCCTCTTCGGGTTTTTGGGGGATGTTGCTAACTCCGATAACAAGGACCACACCCGCAGTAGGTACGGTGCATTTCTCAGCTTTAAAAAAGCTGATGTTTCATCAGATTCGAGGTGTTACCTCCTTTGACAGTATTACAGTATCACCTTAAAACACTTGTTGCAGGCTGCTGAGTTTTCATCTTTTGCTGTGAAGTACAGCCAGACTTTGGACCGCTTCGCCTTGGACATTTTTAATCTGTAGCTCGGCTCTAAAAGAACGTACGTACCTGGGCCCTCCTACTATCCTCGGAAACGTAAAATGATTGGCTAGAATCCAAAGTGTATCACAGCTCAGGAAAAAAAAGCACCAAAATTAAGCACCGAAATGCAGTGTTGGTCAAGTTACTTGAAAAAAGTAATCAGTAACTAATTACTGATTACTTCCCCAAAAAAGTAATCCCGTTACTTTACTGATTACTTATTTTCAAAAGTAATTAATTACTTAGTTACTTAGTTACTTTTTAAAAACACGATTTACAACCTGAGTAGCTGATAAAGTGATAGATCTTTCAGCCCAATTCTACTTTTTCTGCATAATCCATCATACAAAATGTAATGAAATGGAAAAGTCTCTTTTTAAAACTTGTTTTATTAGTTTTAATCTTTTAACTTCATGCATCAAGCAAAAATTTAATTATCTGCAACATTCTCTGAGTTGAATAAATTAGTTTAACATTTAAACCTATTTTCTGCACATTCCAGCACATAAAATAAAATATTTTTTGTGTTTACACTCAGTCTTTCAAATAGATGCAAGTAAAACACAGCAGAAAATAAATAAAGTCAAAGACTCAGCGGTCCTGTTGCTCTATTTTCACCTGTAAAGCAGGAGTGCGGTAGGCGGAGGTTTACCCTGGTGCAGGTGTGCCGCGGTCAGTTGAAGAATCCGCGAGTTTCTCTGTGAGTTTCCCATTACGTCGTTACAAGTAACGCATTACCGCCCATCTCTGCCGAAATGTGCGCTGCTTTTCGGTCTGGTTACTACCATTTATGTCAGAACCCAGTACCCATCCCTAATACTAATGTGACCCTAAGAGCCTCTACAGCTTAGGAAAACTCAGTCATTCATGCATATAAAAAAAATTGATTGTTGAACGTGTAACATGTCCTTTCAAAAGTAATCAACTGTCATTTATAAAAGTGGCAGATAAAAGCACAAAGTGTGAACTGATTACATGAAAATGTTCCGTGAGTGAACGTTGATGTCGGAGAGTTGAAAGCAGTTGAACAAAGAGATTGGAGTGATTGAAAACAAGAATCTCTTCAAGTGCTGCAGACGTGTCTGCACTATAAATAGAGCTGCCTGGTGTATAAACAGAGAGAGAAGCGTCTGTTAGAAACATGAATGTCATTGTGAAAACAAAAATATGGGGAGATGCTGAAATGCCAGCTCCCAAGCAAAGATGACAAAAGCTTACTGATTCCAACTTCTTTGAAGATTTGCATATTTATTTGTTTTCTGTGGTCATTCAGATAAAATAAGGAAAGTTGACTCAAGTTAGGCTTTCCACCATCTGAAGGGACATATCTGCTTAAGGTGGGCGGTTATTATGGAATGATGTGACTTTAAGTTAGAAATTAAGCCGATAAGCAGTCAGTTTGCTGACAACTAGTGTGTCTTAACTCTTTAAACTTTGCTGTATGCATCCAGGTTCAACAGTGATGCCTGACCTGCAGATCCTGTACAAGCGTCTGCTGGTGGCCGAGGAGCTGGGGGGGCAGGTCAGTCAGGATCTCAGCAGCATCCTGGAACAGCTAAGGAACCTTTCCAAAACTGGCAACGACACCTATCTTTACTCTGTCCACAACAGGACAGGCTTTAAAGGTGGGTAGCAGAGAACCCAGCACTATTTGTTTTTATGACTTTGAATAAAGGCAAATGTCTTTGGAAATGCGTCATAAGAGCAAGATATTAGAAACAAAAAAGATAACTACATGGATACAGTACACAGCATCAACAGACCTAAAGCTGAAAACACTGAACACAGTCCATGCTGGATAGCATGTACTGACCAATGCTATTCTCCACTCACTGGGAATCATTCTTTTATGTGTAAGGCAACACTGGACTCAACTTTAAACACAGATTTCTTAACTTTGTAATAAGAATGATAAAAAACAATAAAAAAGACAATCGTGGTGCTAAAGTTCTACAGCATCTTTGAACTTGCCAAGGCCTGTTCATTTCTTATTAGTGATCACGATTGACTCAAACTGGCAGTTCGTTCGACTGCACTGTTTGATGGCATTTATTGGACTGAATAATAGGCCAAGTAACTCAGCGAAGATCTAAGGGGAAAAATTGTAGTTTGGAAGATCTGTTGGAGACATTTTTTAAGCAACTGGAGGTTCCAAGGTCATGAATTCAAACAACTGTAAGTTGGTACAGATTATTCAGTTGGAAGAAGACCCAAAGTGTCACTCTCAGATGAGAGGAAATTGGTTCAGAACAACTCAAAGGCCAACGAGGCTCAAGCCTGCCGAACTGAAGTTAGTTTTATATTGCTGTGGACGGAGGGCGTGCCAAGAAAAAAGGCCTCTGCTCTAAAACTGATCCCTTCGAGCTTGACTGGAATTTGCAGCTTGCGCTATCTGGCTGTAATGACAAAGGTATGTTTGGAGGAGTAAAGGTGAGGCTTTCAAACCTAAACAGTAAAGCCAAATGTGAAGCATGGTGGTGACGGTTCCATGCTCTGGGGGTTTTTTGACACCAGTGGTAGTGGAACATTGCACAAAGTGGACGGAACAATGAAGGAGGACTAGCTCTAAATTCTTTAACGTAACATCAGATGAAGAGCTAGTTGATTGAAACTTGGACACAATTAAATGTTCAAACAGGACAAACACACAGCAAAGCTGCTTTTAGAATGGAAGCAGGCTAACATTATTCTTTCAGAATGGCCTTGCCACAGCCCTGACCTCAACCCTATTAAAACTTTGTAAATGTTTCTTAACCCTGGAGAACCAATGGGGTCGGCTCTGACCCCATTGGTTTACTAGGAAACCATGGGGTCAAATTTGACCCCATGGTTTCTCCAGGGTTAAAATGTCAGTGTTCATGCAATGGTGAATACACAGTATTTCTAGGATTTCTCTGAATCTGGTTAATTAAATTGGTGTTTTTTGGCTTAATGAAGAAAAAAAAAAAGTCACAACAGAGACCTCTAGCTGAAACTGTACTTTGTTTAAGCATTTCCACACAATCAAAAGAAATGTGGACCTAAGTCATTTGACTTGTAAAACATAAGGAGATCACCCAGGTTTCTCTCTGTGTAATGTACCACGGGCAGTTTATCTACAGAAGTTGCAGTTGATGGTTGACACAGGAGCACAGGTCTCAAATTTTGTCTGTCTGCCATAATTCCTATTTATTTAGTTTCCTGTATGTATAGGAAACAAAATACATATGAAAGTTAATCATATATTTTTACCTGGCCTATTAGCATGTTGTGTGCTAACTGTGCTAACTATAACACCACATGCCTCTATCCCTTTTTCTTTGTGTTTACAGAAACAGAAAAGCAACCTACAGGCTTGCAAACATTCATTCAGCCCAATATTTACATTTTCATGCCCCACCTCAGACTCCATCCGGGCAGCCTTGTACCTAATGTAGTGCTGGGACAGGGACGTCGTGGAGGTATGAAGCCCTCACATTTAATAAAAATGCACAGCCCTACTATTCAATGAATCTTGGTAGGAGTGTGTGTGTGTGTGTGTGTGTGTGTGTGTGTGTGTGTGTGTGTGTGTGTGTGTGTGTGTGTGTATGGCAAATAGGGTTGCCAACTCCCTGAAAAATAAATAAGGGACACCTCGTGGCCAGGGCCGGGCGACCCAGTTGTCTTCACCCTTCCCAGTGTGGTGAATTTTCTAGCTCTTTTTTTGTGTGTGAAATTATTTTTTTAACCATTTGACTTGAAGTTGATTTAAGTAGATGCATATTCTATTCTTTGTTATATGACCATATGGGAAACAAATGATCATTTAGCCATTTATTTTTAGCTCAAAATGACAACATTAACACAGTAAAACAGGTCTCTTTCTTAAACAGAAGCCTGTCATGCTTAACTTTTGAGAATATAAGTAAATCTTTCTTTAAAAGCACTCTGTCCTGCTTAACTTAAAATAATAGAAAACAATAGAAAGAAAAATATTCTTGTAACAGTGCACATTTAGTGCATTTAGTACAATTGGCTTCAGCTGAGGTATTATTTCAGCTTTTCTAATGCTAATCAGCTGCTCCTGTTTGTAAACCCGCTTGTTCCCATGATTACGCATCATAACTCATCATCATTATTCATCTATGTATTACTTTTATGTATTAGTCATCAATTTGTTGTAATCATCTATCCTTGCAGTTGTTTCTTACACAAAATAAGTTATATTATCACACTTCTGGCCACATAGCGCTGATATTCACTGCACATGCCCATATTAACGTTTTCCAGCCAGGTGTTTTCCTTTTCCCATTCTTCCCTTTCTCTGAGGGGAACAAACATTGCTGCTCTAATGCTGGGCTCACACTGTGCGGTTTTAGGCCCATTTTGAGACGATTTTTGAGTGATCGGACCGATTTTGGCCTTCATCGTGCGTCGTGTAGTATACGTGGGGTAACGAGAAGTGATTAACACCTCACGACCAGCTCCCGATCATCAATCGCTCGTGAGCCGCTCACACTGCTCACGCGCAAACGTAAACGTTGGTGAAAAAGATGGAGCAGCACAGCTGTGCAGCGTGTGATCTGGACACAAGCGATGGAGGCACAACTTGTAGAACTTTGGAAAGCTCATCCGAGCCTTTTCCATGTGGCCTCACAAAATTATCACGACCACAACAACCGTGAAAATAGTTGGATTTACATGCTGCTCAATCACAGCTGCCTGATCATGTTTTTCATTAGCAAATTAGCAAAGTTGATGGTGGTGGTGTGTCTGTGTGAGTGAAAGACAGAGAGAGAGCGCGACAGATTTTCTGTTATAACCTTCATGTTATGGAGGCACAGTGTGAGCACTCAGGTCGCATCAGAGCATCGGGCGGTATAGTGTGAGACCTGCATCGTGACCTACCAACTTCTAACCCCTGCGAGTCAATCGTGCAGTTTGAGCAGGAGCTGAATAACGCGACTGAAAAAATCGCACAGTGTCTGCTCAGCTTTAGGTGTACTGTCGTCCGAGACTTGCACCGCAGTGTCGGCGTTTGTTTCCCTGTTGGCCATGCTTCTTGTTGTGGTCATCTGTTGTCTTCCGGTATTTTCTCCGCAAGCGACCTTTCCTCGACCAATGAGATGAGCGGTAATCTGAATTGTCATACTCGAATTGTCATAAGTGTGCTGTCAGCTCATTGGTCACAAAGCAGGAGAGGGGCTGGGAATTATGTTTTCAAACAAAGCGTTAATTCCATTAACATTTATAGACTACTTTTGATTCTCACTGTATTACGGGACAAAGTGCGTCCCTTATTAGCTCAATACGGGACGTGTACTTTTGTTTCTAAATACGGGACGATTCCGTATTTTAAGGGACGGTTGGCAACCCTAATGGCAAATGGCCTGTATTTGTATAGCGCTTTACTAGTCCCTAAGGACCCCAAAGTGCTTTACATATCCAGTCATCCACCCATTCACACACACATTCACACACTGGTGGTGGCAGCTACATTGTAGCCACAGCCACCCTGGGGCGCACTGACTGTATATATATATATATGTATATGTGTATATAAATAAATAAATAAAGTGAATGCAAGAGTCAAATAAGGGATAGTCAGTTTTACATCTGCTGTGCTAATGGAAGCAGACAGTGACTATAGTTTTTCTCTGGTTCTCTATCCTGTCATCTCTCAGTGTCCGTGGTGCTTGGCATTCCCACTGTGAAGCGTGACAAGCAAAGTTACCTGGTCAACACGCTTAGCTCTCTGCTATTTAGCCTGACTTCATCACAGTGCCAGGATCTCCTCATCATCGTCTTTGTTGCTGAGGTTACACACACACACACACACACACATACACGTTTTTCCAGTCACGTGGGGACTTCCATCTAGGAGGTTACGCGTGGGGACACAACATTTCTAAACGTAATAGAGGTATTATTAAGGCATAATTTGAACTCTTAATTTTTTTAGGGATCAAACATCTATTTTGGTACCGCAATTTGTTAAATTTAAAAAATCCAATTTTTGTCAGGTTTTTCTACCTGGTGGGGACACAGCTTTTATGTCTTTTCACAAACCACCACCAGGTGACACTGTTGCACGTTTACAGTTAGAGGGTGTATATATAGGAATTTACAACCCAGAGTAATCAAAGCTGGTATAATGAAAAAGCTTTCAAGTGCTGGTTGGATTTCAGAGAATGGTTTCTGCTACAATTTTCATTTATTGAGTTTTATATTGTTTTTGTTATTTTGTCATTACCCCTTGTATTTGTTCACTGGACAATTTGTGCACTGGCCTCTGCTTTCAATAAAAAAAATGTTTCAACTAAAGAGCATAGCTTTCCAACTTTTCTTTTATATATACACACAGTATAAAAAAAGAACTCTCCCTGCTCAAAGTTAACCTGAACAGCAAAGAAAACAATCTTTTCAATACTAATGTATCATTGCTGTCATGGCTGTGTGTAGACGGGCAGGAAATGGTGGACCCAAAATGCAGACTCACGGAGACGAAAGTGAGCTGAAAAAGCAGCTTTATTGCTGGACACAAACTAACTTAAACTGAGAATACAAACTGAGGAAACACGGGCGGAAACACAGCAAGGTGAGGGTACGATGCGACACGGAACTGAGGGAGACGCCGACATAAATACACAGGGGAATAACAAGGAGCGTCAGAACACACGAGGAACACAGCTGATACAAATCACAAAGACGAGGGCAAAGCAAAACACATCCACATGAGGCACAGAACTTCAAAGTAAATAATAACAAAGAACACTGGGTCCCCAACCCAGCACTGTAACAATTGCCTGGTAGAAATGAGCAATCTTTTTTTTTCTCTAAACATGAGAAAATTTTAACAGTAACTGAAGCTGTTTATATTCCATTTGTTTGACATTAGCTTCTTACCTTCTTTTCACTGACTCTCGCTTTAAAGCATCAATTCGGTTTTTCACGTAAAACTTAACTCCCTCCCAACGTCTCTCTTTCAATGCTAATGGTGAACTCTCAATACAATTGAGACACTCTGCCTTCCCAGGAACCTTTCCAGAGCTGATGTACTCCATTAGAGTCTTCTCCACAGCCTTTATTTCTGCTTCAGTCCACTTCCTTCTTGTGGTTTGTGATGCCCCTGAATAAAGTAGACAGTAACTGTGTTATTCAAAAAGAAGAACAAGTTGGTGTGTAATCACATGACTCCCCTTATGACCAGATGTGATATTTGGAGTATGTCGACAAGTATATCAAAAGCTATAGGTACATTTGGACTATACTTTGTACTTGTTGGTATTCCTCAAGTATAAGTACCGTATTTTCACGACCATAAGACGCACCGTACTAAAAGGCGCAGTCTCAGTTATGTGTGCCATTATTGTATTTAACACACACATAAGGCGCACCTGATTATAGGGCGCATACAAGTATGCGTGTTTAAAAATAAAGCGGGAGCAAAACTGAGTTTGGTACTCACATTTTAATTACTTACTAGTTTACTTAAAGAACACGACTGGCAGATTAACTATGAACATAGTTGCTGTAAATGAAGCACTCTGGGTGTTGTGACTGTGTGAAAACACACTAAAACACTAAAGATAAAACACAACATCTTCTATTACTAATGGGACAAGGGCTGGTCATCCAGTTCTACACTGCAATAATGTGTTCTGTTCTGACATCACCGGTGTGAATCAGCCACAAAAGTGAACTAAACAAGGTTACAAAGAACAGTCAGGACTGCAGAGAGAATCACAGGACCTATATCTTCAGAGTTCGGAAATAGCATTACAGACCCATCACAATGTGGACACAATCTGTTGCAACCTCTACCTTCTTTTAGATGTTACAGGAGACTATATACCAAAACATTGAGACAAGTGTTATTATTTTGATGAAAACCAACTTAAATCGGTTACACAGTGTCAGTAACACCAAAACATCCACTTAGAGATTTACCTACAATTTGAAATGTACTGTTTTTAACTTCTCCTGCGTGTTTATCTAATTAATATTTTCTTAGTATTTATGTATGTATTATTACCATTATGTATTTATTTATGTATACATGTCTTTTATCAATTAAAAGTACTGACTGTTGGTTGAGGTGTATATTTTAATCTATAATGCATTCAACAGAAAGAGTACTGTGTGGGGGAGCTGAACTCTGCCTTTAGCCAAAAAGAACACGAGAGAGGCTGCTGCACAAACACCACAACTGTATTTTCAGATATACTGATCTCGCTCACTGCTCTTTTGAAGTGCTAATCAAGTTCAACTTAAATTGTAATAAACTATGGCCTTAAACTTTCCAGGCTACACAAGACTCACAGTTTGTGTGGCAGACAATCTCAGTGTTATAGGTCTGGTTACTCTTGCAGTCTTACTATACTTTAAAGATTTCCCTGACAGGACATGTTAGCTAAGCTAATAGACTCCAGCAGTAAACTACCAATAAACCTAGCAGGCTCTCTAATCACCTGTGACCTGCCGAATGCTAATTGCCTAATGTCAAACCTGCTATAAGCCGCTGTCTATGTTACTGGATAAAATAGCAGCAGCTTTTCCAGTAGGATGCAGACCGTCCGCTTTCAGCAGGTCAGGGCGGCCCCAGAAAAAAGCCCAGTTATCCACAAACTGAAATCCCAGCTTCCTTCAATTCCTGGCCAGCCAGCGGTTCAGTGACATAATTCTGCTATACATCTCATTATCTACATAAGGGACCAGAGATATTAAAGTTCTTTGGATATCTAAAGTAGAACTCACATTTTTTTAACTACTTACATTTTTTAAAGGAGGTGATAAAAGCTTCACCTCTGACATTACCTCCACAGCTGCATTTGTGACAGAGACTGACAAGTTATAGCGTGAATCCATGATATGACTGCAACCTACATCTGGTATCTTTTTCTTGTTCTTAACCTGTAATAGCCCTTATGTTAATGGTAATACTTTAGCAACAGCAGAGTAATCCCCAAGTTAGCAACATACCTGAAGATTTTGTCGATAAGAGTGACGCAGCAGGTGACGCAGCAGGTGACGCAGCAGGTGACGCAGCAGGTGACGCAGCAGGTGACGCAGCAGATGACGCAGCAGATGACGCAGCAGATGACGCAGCAGATGACGCAGCAGATGACGCAGCAGATGACGCAGCAGATGACGCAGCAGATGACGCAGCAGATGACGCAGCAGATGACGCAGCAGATGACGCAGCAGATGACGCAGCAGATGACGCAGCATCTGTCACACTCGTGTTATCCTCATCTTCACTGTTTGATGCATCACTGTCAACAGCTACATTCTCTGGGAAACACAGCAACCATTTGGGAAAAAAAACATTAAGACTGCTCCTAAGCAATGTTACAAAGTATCACACAATAGGTGTTAGGGAGAGGAGGATAGCAGTAGTTAAAGCTCTGTATACATGTATACGTATTTGTCTGAAGGTCGTCAGTCATCCAGATAACGTTTTCTAGAAACTGCATCAATTGGACTTCTTCTTAGGTTAAAGTGTTTTATTACTCTGCCAGAGAGTTTCTTCAGTCTGCATAAAGTTGGTAGAACACAAATGTATCCACCAGGTGGGTTTCATTTCACACGTGACCTGAAAAGGCTTTTTACAAATGAGCCCTTTTCAGTCTCCTATTTGAGGCCTCCTACCAATTTTCCTCAGAAAGAAGCTCCTTTCATGAGTAATAAAACATTTGTAGACAGTGTGGAAGAACAGAACTTATCATCCACCGTGCTTACGGACGCACAGTCTTAGCTACTCTACACCAATGGGAGCTCTCATCCCTCATGCGCCATCTGCATAATACTGCATGATTTTTGAAATACTTCCGATTTTAAATACACAATTTATTAACACATTTCTTACCTTGTGGATCAATGTTTATTTCGTCAAGATTTCTTCCTTTGAAATCTGACAGCTGTCCTCGTTCCATGGCCATAAGGACTTTGCTTATCTTGGCCAGCTGTAACGTCCCTTCAGGCAGTCTGTAATATTCGCGATGCACTCGAATATCATGGCCAAGGAAGTCTGCCAGATTATCCATTTCATTGTCTTTTAAGTTAAGGATCTTGGACATGGTGGCCATGTGCTTCCTTAATTTAGTAGAGGACAATGCTTCTGGTTGTTTTGCTCCACAGCTCTGCGCGATCTGTCGAACAACATCTGACCCTCTGATGTGAGTAAGTGCTTTCGTTCTCGCAAACATGAAAGGATTTTCATCTAATACTTCACAATTTCGGCGAGTGTCAACGAGCAAATCCATTGATGTCATCATATCAGGTGTGAGGAGTATGGGGACTTTTCTTCCACGTTTGCCTTTTATCTCTATTCGTTGGAAGTGCCTACAAAGCTTCTTTTCCAGGTCAGTTAAAGCCAATTCAACATCTGGATGAGTCAATGAAG
Organism: Maylandia zebra; assembly: GCF_041146795.1. NCBI lineage: Eukaryota > Metazoa > Chordata > Actinopteri > Cichliformes > Cichlidae > Maylandia > Maylandia zebra. The sequence goes on along the minus strand of NC_135168.1, from coordinate 3,065,206 downwards.
TGTCTCTCAATGTGAAAGCATTAAGAGTCATTTTGGAAACTTCTCCTTCTCTTCTACGGTTGAAGATAATCACTTCACACAATGTGATTTTTGCAAGTTCTGCCCAGTGCTTCTTATTTGGTTCTTCTTTGAGCTTCGTATGACACTCCGTCCGTTGTATGTTGAGATACTGGTGCATCTTCTTCACATCTTCAGTAAAGGGAAGAAGTTGTGGAGTATTCCATTTTGCCTCAGTCAGATTTCGGAGAGCCTTAGATGATATGCACTCACTCCATTTAGTGTCACAGATTTGCTTGAACACCTTTACATTGCGAATAGTATTCTCATCACCAGCGATCATTGCTTCACATTCTAGAACATCTGCTATTTTCTTGAGATTGTGGCCTAACTTCAGTGCCAAAGATGGTGTTTTGTATGTGTTTGTTTCCTCATTCAAGCCAGCAACATTTTTCACTGCTGCAATAACATGAGGGAAATTACCTGGTACAAAGAAATCAGACACCATTTTCAACTTGCCATTTTTCTGTCCTTGGAGCACCAGTCGCCCTGTCTCACGCATCTTCTGTCTGATATAGTCGTGTTTAGTGACATCATGTCCATGCTTATTGAAAAGATGCTCCCCAAATTTCAGTATGCAACTCTCTTTGCGGACAACATTTGTTATCTCATCATCATGCATGACTTGTACCAATTTCCAAAATTGTGCATTGACACTGTCTGGGACTGGCTCTGCATATTTACACGTAGCCTGGACTCTAGATGTTCCTGGCCTTAAACCTTTGACCTTCCTGCTGAGATGACATCTCTGCATGTGCCTCCATAGTGACCTTCTCTTGAAGTAACCCTGACAATTAATACAGTGCAAGTAATCACTGGGTTTCACAGGTACACTGGATTGTTGACGAGGTATCACCATTCCTTGTCCTTTTTTAATCACCTCATTATTGTGGGCACGGTTTCCTTGATTTCTTAATAAACTCAACTGTATTTTCCGCTCTTTAGACCCTACTGGGAAAGCCATTGCTTTTGCCACTTCTGGTTTATCTTTGTGTTTTGATTGCAAATGGCGTGCCATCTTGCTGAAAGGTTTACAGCAAAACTTGCAGTAGAACTTTTTGTTGTACAATCTGCCACCATGTTTCTTCTTCTTCAGTGTCATAACCGTCACATCAGAACAATCAGGTGAAGAGGACTCTCTGGTGTCATCAAATGAAGCAGATGTGTTTCTGTCTTCTGAATCAAGTGAAGAGGATTCTTTAGCATTTGAATTTGAGGAATTGCATTGAGTTCGGGTACACCTTCTCTTCAGTTGTCGGACATCTTCCTGAGAGTTACCTGAAGTAGTTTTCCGTGCTTTTTTCTTCTTTCTTTTGTGTTGTATGAGACTTTCTGCAGAACTGTCACTTTCTTCAGCAGTTTGAGGAACATATTCTTCCTCACTGATGTCCGTACTTGATATAGGTGGGCATCCAAGCATTTGTCTGGTAAGCTAAAAAAAGAAAGAAAGAAAGAAAATAGTTACATTTCAAGACCAGAGGTAGTACATTAGTCGTTGTAACAGCTGTACTGGTATTGACAGTTGTATTAATACCATTTACGGTACCACACATGTCACCACTTAATTTGAACTAGTCATATTAAGTAATCTTTCCTCTGCTGCATCACATTTACCAAACAACCCTGGGTGGCTTTGTCTGGATATGCTGTCATTACCCAAAGACTGTCAATACAGCTGCGATGTCAACTCATTAACAGTCACTTAGGTTAGTTTTAAACATCTGGGACAATGTGATCTCTAAGCTAACACTGTTTCTAGGAAATTGCTGAACTTCGTTTTCTTTTTGTATATATATACACTAATGTTTATAGAAATTGATTTTCTTTATTTAAATATATGATATAATTTTTACCTGGATCAATTACCTTTGAAGAACATCTTTTATGTTTGTAAGGTAGAATAGTATCTACTCAAGTATCAACTGTATTCCAGGTAAACTGAAGATTTTAGTAGTGCATTGAATTTCAGGATTGTCAGGGGATGAGACTGACAAATGCTTAATTAGTAGGCGACAAAAGCATGACAGTCATTTGTTGAGCTCCTTTTATCAAATTCAAAGAAATAAATTTTACTCATAGCGCATAAATAAAATGGGCATTTTGGAACCACCTTACAAGAAATAATGATACAAATGATCCTATCACAATGAAGAATCCCGTTGCCTCACTACACAAAAGAGACTTAAAATGTGTCACAGATAAAATATACGTAGGCTTAAAAATAACAGGTATCACCTTTTATGAGAACATACAGAATATAAAGTTGATCACAAAAGTCATTACGTACTTTAAGCTATTCCTTAAAATCTTTTATTGCTAACTAAATGCAATCATACATTACTACCTATGCAAATGCAATGCTAATTGAATTTAAGCAACTGTTATTACTGTAACACCTTGAAAACCTTTGTGAACTTGAAGCACTAAAACCTCTGAACTTCAGACACTAGAAAAGACATTAAACATCAGTGTCCCTGACAATATTGATAAATGAGAAACCCCTTGTCTCAAGCTTACAGTCGTTCTATCAAGGCGTGCTCGTAATCCAAGGTGACATGATTGTACAGGAGGTAGTTATTGTAATTATATTTTTTCACAAGACTTAGTTTTAAATTTGACTGTTACCGTCTATTCACTTTGTGCTCTGTGCACAAAAATCTGAGATCTGTAGTGGAGTTGTACGAATAAACTTACAATAACACTGTCTGTCCTTCTGAGCTCAGGTACACTTGTATCCACGTCAGAATCAGCTGAAGTGGGTTTAATGATAATGGAACTGTCGCTGTCACTGGACAACTGCTGTTCCATCTGAAAAGTAAACAGAAAAAGATACAAATAACAATTACAGATTACAGGTTGTGTAAAGCGCTTTGGGGTCCTTAGGGACTAGTAAAGCGCTATACAAATACAGGCCATTTACCATAAATATAAATTACAGAATAATTATTGCTACAACACAGATTTGTAATTATGTGTGTTTATGCATTTTTGCAGCAGTTGCTCTAGCAATATCACAATTGTTGTCAATTTCAGATAAGATGGGTCACAGTTTTGATTTGGCCAGCAAAATATAAACTCTAAACAAGGGTTTGTTTGTTTTTGTCATTGTGAAAGGCTCACACTTTCCGGCAGGGTGGAAAGACCTTTCTGAGTATTACACTGTTTAGCATGTTGAGTTATCATAATACTGCTTTCTCATTGTGCTTCTGCACTGTACATAAAGCACCATTATTAACTGCAGATTTTATTATCAGCAGTCTGACAAGCTGTCACCACAATACACTGCTATGACCACCTTTCTCAACCTAAGCAAGTGAAGCAATAAAATCATACTATAGCATATGAAAATCATCTTCTGTATGACTCAGTGTAGCACATCTAAGCTATACTACTGCAAGATGTAATATACCTAAATCAATAAGTACACATATCAGAGAGCTGGCAGTCATGATGGAAAGAAGGAAGGTAGATTAATTGTGTGTGCAGGAGACCAGGTGCAAGGGAAGCAAGGCCAGGAGCAGTGGAGGTGGATTCAAGCAGTTCTACCAGGGTGTTCATAGGAAGAGAAATGGAGTAGGGGTAATCCTGAAGGAAGAGTATGTGAATAGTGTGGTAGAGCTGAAGAGAGAGGCCATGTTGAATGTTGTCAGTGTGTATGTCCCATAGGTTGGAAGTCAGGTAGACAAGAAAGAGGAGTTCTGGATTGAGTGAGATGAAGTGGTAGAGAGTTTTACTAGGAATGAGAGACTGGTGATTGGAGTAGATTTCAATGGACATGTAGTTGAAGAAAACAGAGGTGATGAGGAGTTGTTGGCTAGGTATTGTGTTAAGGATAGAAATGCAGAAGGACAAATGTTGGTGGATTTTGCCAAAAGAATGGAAGTGGCTGTGGTTAACTCATACTTCAAGAAGAGGGAGGAACATATTGTGATGTATGACAGTGAAGATAGGTGCACACAAGTGCGCAGAAGGTGCATAAGAGACTGTAAGGTGGTGTCAGGGGAGAATGTAGGTATATATGGCAGTCTGGGCAGTATGGAAGAGTTACCAGATGACTGGGAAAGTACAGCTGAAGTGGGAGGGCAATGGCCAAGAAAGCGCTTGGGGTATCCTCTAGACAGAGAAAGGATGAAAGGAAAATGTCCAAATGAAGAGGTTAGCAAAGAAAAAGTGTGATAGTCAGAGAGATTAAGGAAGTAGACATGAGCATTGGGAGTACAGCCAAGAGAGAGGTGGCAAAGACGAAGAAAAAGACAGAAAAGGAGATGTGCTAACAAGTCAAGAGAGCGTGTGACAGCAGGATGTTAGGGATAGAGTGAGATGGAGGCAGATGATCCGCTGTGGCGACCCCTTAAAGGAGGATCCAAAAGAAGAAGTAGTACAACTAACCTTCGTATCGAGGCTACGGTGTAGAAACAAGGTCCTCTCCCTCTGGTCGTTTAACCTTTTAATTTGTGCCCTCTCGTAGCGTTGCTCACATACACTATGATGTCTCCTGAGTTTCTCGAGGCGAAGCAAGCCACGACTTTTAACCTGCAAACAAAGAAATAAATCAAAACCCTTGTTTTATTGTTTTTTGCTTTATTAGATAGTAGTGGAGAGACAAAAGACAGAACAAAGAGGGAATGAAAAACAGCAAAAAGCCTAGGTACGAAAAGAAGCCTTACTGCTAAGACAAGGCCTAATCATACCTTGTATTTAATTATAAACAACTGTATTACAATGAATGATTTGTTTTTACGGTGTCCTCAAACATTTTAATGTGGCTGACATTTGGAATTTTTTTTATTAAAATTAAGAAAAAACATAAAAATCAAGGCCACAATTTGATTTGATTCCACTTAGCTCTCACATTACAAGATGTACATATATTGACATAAATAAAATATATGGAAACAATCATCAAAACAAATACTAAGAATATTTATCACATCAGAAATCATGAATATGTATCTGCAGTGCATAAACTAATTTACTACCTTTTATATTGAGGTCCAAACTGGAGGAGTTTGCCTACTTAAAATCCTTCTACCAATTTAACCGTCTGAACACACTGCAGTCTAACCTTTACTTTAAGCTGAATGAACTGTACATATTACACATCAAACAATCCCAGAATGTTTATTTTCAACGGCAAAAACATAATGTGTGCATGTGATATTTTCAGCAATCATTCTTAGAGTCATTCTAGCACGATGTACACTGAATGAATAGTGGAAATTTCAATATTAATGGATTATTAATTGCAATATTGGCTTGACAGCTGTATAATGTGTAAGGTGTAGATGAGAACTCAAACAACCCTAAACTGCTCCTTAAATAATAATGTAAAGTGAGTATGTCAGCGTTAACCATGTGCAATGTCTATCACAGCTGTTTAAGTGCACAGCTGGTTTACTGGTCCATTTAAGAACCAAAAGAAGATGGCATATCCTACCTCTTTCTTGTGTGCAGGGTTAAAGGCATCTGTCCCATCAGCAACTGCAAAATTAAAAATGTTGACTTGGTTCAAGATGAACTAACAATAGCAAGTTGAGATTGTCTTTGAGCAATGTGTTTAATTTACAATATATTGAGTTTTGCCTTAAAATAGCCTAAACACTTGAAAGGCTGAATTTATTGGAAAAGAATAGTTGTGGCACAACCTCTACTTACACCAAATAAAATTATTTCTAGCAAAAAACAATGATTATTTCATGTTATTTACCTACAGTGACAGCAGAGTATCTGCTGAAGACACATCTGAATTGTAGCTTTTCATTTCTCTGGTGATTTGCAGTTCTATCTCAATGAGAATTATAACTGCATTTATTTGATATATTCAGGTTTGGAACCAATTGTACAATTTGCAATTTAAAAATGACAGAAGCCAATTTACAGTTTTACCAACAATGAAGAAAAAAAGCAAAATGTAGGGTAACACAGAGCTTTCTTACCTGTGCATTCAGCACTGCCATTGGTAGATGAAAAGCTTGGGCCATCCTCCTATCAGCACAAGTGAAACAGTTAGTCAAACTTTAAGGACCAACATAATCAAATTTCACTGTATTTCAGTGAGCTCCAGTTGTACAATTTGGCAGTATATTGATGTATGTTACTTTGTGACATCATAGCCTGTCATGGTGGTTATCATTACCCACAACATTTCCTAATATTTCCCTGTCTGTGAAATCTTTATGAAAGTACAGTCATTGCCAATATACAGTCAAGTGACAAAGCTACTAACTTAAATTCTGATGTATGATTAAAGCAGTACAATGACAGAAATATTTTACTACAATTTCTATGGCGATTTATTAGAATTTTGAGGGATGTAACAGATCATCAAAAACTACAGCAATAGCTTTGTCTTCTTTCCCTTACATACAAGGTTGATGTTTTGAACAGGTGGTCCTGTGATATATTACCATTCTTATATGGCTGAGCAGGGATGCTACACCTGGCAGAGGGAGGGACTGCTCTCATTGTCTAAGACAGGGGTGGGCAACTCCAGGCCTCAAGGGCCGGTGTCCCTGCAGGTTTTAGATGTGTCCTTGAACCAACACAGCTGATTTAAATGGCTAAATTAGCTCCTCAGCATGTCCTGAAGTTCTCCAGAGGCCTGGCAACAAACTAATCATGTGATTCAGGTGTGTTGACCCAAGGTGAGATCTAAAACCTACAGGACACCGGCCCTAGAGGCCTGGAATTGCCCACCCCTGGTCTACGAGCTGTTGTCAGACACAGTGACCAGAACCAGCTCAATTTTAAAGTGTGTAGTAAATTATAGATGCAGTACAGATGTACATACAGTCGGGTTTTCGTTTTAGCGTGTTCCTAACAATTTACAAACAAGCTTGTTGTGGTTAACGAGCTTGGTGACGTAGGTGAATGCAGACGCAGCATTATCATTATTCTGACAGCATGTCTCCTTAAGAAGCGTTTTATTAAATACCTTTTTAATTTTTTTAACCTTTGTCTTGTGTGCAGTAACATGTCAGGTCCCACAAACTAAAGTCTCAGCTCACCTACGCTCTCTCTGCCTGCTGCCCGCTCTGCGTGCGGGTGCTGAACCCTGCCCTCGGTCACAGACAGAGGACAGAGCATAAATCTCAACTGTATTCTCACATCTGCTAATTTCACTCACTGCTCTTTTCATGTGCTAATTAAATACAAGCTGGTTTGTCGCTCATCACCTGTGCACCGATCACATACTATGAAATAATGCGCGAGGCAGCTCACGTTCCTCCGCTGACCATGACGGTCACGGTTATGCGCCGTTCACGTGATAACCCTCCTACATGGTATCTTTTCACTGCAGCTCTAAGACGAGGTAGAGAAACATTAAATCTACTTTAAATAGTAGTAGTTCCACTAAAACACGATGTATGATGCTGAAGCTTTACAATTTTGAATTAATCCGTGCATATACGCGCATCTGTGCAGAGTGATAAAAAGGGATCGCGGATCAACTACAGCCGTAACACCATTGCAGTTTTAGTATAAATTGAAATATCAAGACAATAAAACAGCATATTTTGATGATTTGGTTTTAACGGTTTACTGTAACGGTGTAGTTTGCGTAATGTAACACTGTGTTGAAGGAAAGTATTTCGTAGCAACTAAGTACCAATAACAGAAATTCATTTTGAAAATACTATAGATGCATTAAAATAAAAATCACCACAGTCCGTAGTATTTTTACAGCCAATTGTTGCACCGTTTTAAACTTATTTTACTTGACAAAAGCATAGGCAGACCAAGATTTAACAGCAACTCAGTTAGCATCGTTGTTAGCTAACATTAGCTAACCATCAAGTCATACCATTAAGTTACAGCCGCACACGACACTTTGTGTGTTAATATAATGTGCAAACGCGACGCAAATTAACCCAAAAGCACAATATTATAATGTGACATAAGTCAAAACTTACCATTCTGGTTAATGCTGCACAGCTAGCTGTACTCCGCATATCGCACGTGCTTGCTGTCGGAAGCATGTCTGTCGTCTGTCAATGCGCCAAAGGAGAGCAGGTGTGGTGATCACAAAAGGAGCGCTTGATTTGGGACGAGGCACACACCAGATTAACTCCGCTCATTCTTACACATAGCGCACCGGACACTGACGGGTCATTGGTGTGTTAAAACAAAGTACAACGTCACTCAGCCATCTATGTGGGGGATGGGCATGGTCAAGGTGGGGACCAAAAATGTCAAGATATGTGTAAATTGCTGAGAACGAAGTAAATGACTCTACACATTACCTGCTAAGTGAGAAATACAATTTCTGAACTGAAATTGGTTTAATATGTATGTTAACAAATAACTGAAATAAAAATGTCAGACTGTAGACGTATGAAATTATTGTTTATGTTTTAAAACAAACTGCAATGTCACTCCGCCATCTTGACGTGCTGCAGTAGTCAGTAGGTGGGTGGGGTATGGGCATGGTCAAAATGGGGACCTCAAATGTCAGGATCTGTGTAATATATTAATGATTGCTGAGAAGAGATGAATCCACACATTACTTGCTTAATTAGAAATGCAATTTCCTAACTGATATTTGTTGAGTTGAAATGTACACAAAATATAAGCAGTAGCAAAATTAATTAAATGCAGGAATGAATAAATAATAGAAACAATACAAAAATGTAAACCAATCAACTACTACCAACCATTGTGATCACTAGACAGGTATTATTGTGAAGGACAGAATTGTGTGGACTCAAAAGTGATGCCAGGCAGGTTTCAATAAATGGTAAACTAAGTTTATTGTAAAAACCAAAAACAATAGTGGATGACACAACAGGTGAATAGAGGATAATGCGAATGTGATTGTAATTGTTTTTAAAGCCTTATATGACAAGGCAACTCCTTACCTCAGTGACCTGCAGCAATTGCAAAAACCAAAGAGATTAATAGAAACTGAGCTGACAGCGTTGTCCCGGGCCCACCCAGATCTGTCGGCTGGCCTGCATATACACATATATATAGTCTTTTTTCCTTCAAAGTTGGGGCCTTTACCAGAGGTCTGTGAGAATCAGGGTCCTATGTGGTATCTTAGGTGTCTTGGATGTTGTTCCTGAAATCTGGAGCAACTAACCCAGTCTGGGGGTCACTGGGTTCTGATTACCACAGGGACCACCGTTGCCTTTTCCCTCCACACTTTTTCCTAGCTCTTCTCATAGCCCTTGGTATTTCTGAAGCTCATTCTGCCTGATGTTGGCATCTCATGAGTTACTTGGTTAAAAAAAAATTAAAATGTACACCCTGCCTGCTAGCATCTTACACCATGGTGTGATGTGCTGGATTATTTTTAGGAGTCCTGGACAAGTCCTTAAAAATCCGAGCTGCTCTGGACCTACATCTCCTGTTGTAGATGTCCTGTAGGGAAGGGAGAGCAGACCTGTAGCAGTGTTCTGCCACACAGATCACTCTCTGAAGGGCTTTTCGTCCTTAACACAGCTGTTCCCATACCAGGATGTAAAGTTCTGTGTGAGGATGCTCTCCACAGCGCCCGAATAGATAGTCCTAAGGATCCCTGGAGAGACTCCAAACTTTCTCAGTTGTCTCAGGCGATACCGGCGCTGCCTAGCCCTTTTGGACTGTGAGCAGTCCATGTCAGTTCTAAGGAGATGTCAACCCCAAGGTACTTGAAGGACAGCACCCTCTCCACGTTGATGGCCAGGGGCTTGTAGTCTCGCCGCTTTCTCCTACTAAAATCCACCACCAGCTCCTTGGTCTTGCAGACGTTCAGTTGGAGGTGGTTTTCTCTGCACCAAGATGCCAGGTTCTTCACCTCGTCCATTAGGCTGTCTAATCGTTGTTGGAGATGAGGCCCAACACCACAGCATCATCAGCAAACTTCACGATGGCGTTTGAGCCTTGAGTGGCCACACAATCAAGAGGTGTAGAGGGAGTATGTAGTGGCAAGAGTACGCACTCCTGTGGCACTCCTGTGTTGGTAGTGATGCTGTCAGAGACACACTTACCCACCTTCACGACCTGCGATCTACCAGTAAGGAAGTCCAGCACCTATGCACACAAACTGTTGTTAAGTCCAAGATCCCCCAGCTTTGTGAACAGTCTATGGGGCACTATTGTGTCAAATGCTGAACTGTAGTCTACAAGCAGCATTCTCACATAGTTACTCCGTTTCATGTCCACGTGGCTTAGGGTGGTGTGCAGGACGTGGGAGATGGCGTCTTCTGTAGATCTTGTCGGTATGCAAACTGGAGTGGGTCTGTGCTGCTGGGGATGTAGGAGGAGATAATGTTGTTCAACAGCCTCTCAAACACCTTCATAACCACAGAAGTCAGTGCAATCGGCCGGCAGTCGTTAAGGCATGAGGGCTTGTTCTTTGGCATGGGGAGTATAGGTAATCTTTTGAAGCACGTGATGAGGTCACCGTCCTCAGTTGTCAGGCTGTAGTTAGTGCTGGCCACCTAGCAAGGTATGCTTTTGTTTCTTTTTGTATGTGGGATTCTAAGGTAATTGGTTGCTATGTTCCCTTCTGGTCATACAATTCCCTCAATTCTGAACATCTTCCCTCTCTTTATTTACCATTTACCATATTACTACATATCAAGTTTTAGTGACATTGCTATGTTATTAGAACAACAGAACTTAATGGTTTAGATCTGTGTCATTATGTTCATTTACCACTGGCATGTAGCTTGAAGAACATTAGAACTAACCCCAACTAAAAAAAAGAGAAAAGTTTTCTGGCTAAAAATTCATTCATATTACATTTCAAGATGCAGGTATGTACTAAATGCAAGTACGTGGCAGATGAAAGAAAGATGAGGATAAAAACAGGTGATAAAAAAGAGTATTTTATCACATTCAATTTTAATTTGATAATTCAGCACATGACTTAAAGCACACAGAGACACTTTAAGCCACAGCCAAGCTCTGTATTGTATATCTAAATGGGAAGTCATCCAGAAAATCTTGCATATCCTTTAAACAGGCTACAATCTGGATGATTTGGTGTTAAAGAGACTGTTAACAGTAAGAACTCAGAACATATTAAATCCACAATGCTGGATTAGATTTAGATTCAGATCAGGATAGGAAAATTTAATACTGGCCATAGAGTGACAGTTGTCAGAAATCACAGTATATCAATTCATGTTGCTAATCATCCTTTGGCTACCCTGAGGTACCCTTGAGCATGGTACCATCCCCCACATACTGCTCCCCGGGCGCTGGATTGGTGGCTGCTCACTGCTTCACTGAGTGAATGGGTTAAATGCAGAGACTAATTTCCTACAGGATCAATAAACCATATCATATTATTATTATTATTATTAGTAGTAGTAGTAGTAGTAGCTAGAGAGAGGTCAGAGAGTACATTATGACACCTCATTGCGATGAACTAATCACAGGGAAAAACTGAATTAAAAAGATAACCCCAATTAATCATCTTTCATGGTGCCCTTTAATCTTATGTAAAAAGCCCATTACCCCTTTTCCACAAAGCCAGTTCACGTATCGATTCATGCTAAACTTGGAACTTAGTTTTGTTTGCATTTACACTGCTAGAGAATCAGCTTTTAGCCAGGACAGCTGGTTCCAGGCTGGCACCAACTATTTGCTGTGTACAACTCATAACCCATTCAGGGAATTTTGAAGGCAAGGTGTGTTTTAAGATATTTGAATAAAACTCAATAGATGACCACAGAAAATGGGGAGTGATGGTGGTGTGGGCTTCATTCCCTGGGGGCTTTGAACTTCCAACAGAAGATGGCACATGTGCAGGGTCCGGAGAGAACAAAGATGTGAGTAAAATGGTAAAATGGTAAATGGCCTGCATTTGTATAGCGCTTTTCTAGTCCCTAAGGACCCCAAAGCGCTTCACACTATATTCAGTCATTCACCCATTCACACACACATCCACACAGTAGAGGTCCAGAGAGAGTACAGAAGACTCAACAGATGAGTGTATAGGAAAAGGCATTACAGGTGTCCTGATGGAGGTACTAATGTTGTATTTTACCAGTGTGTGCTTGGCACTAACTGCCATGAGTGGCTTGTGATAGTTTGAGCAAGTGAGTTCACCTAATGATGTGCTTTATTTGACATTAGCCTAGATGCTAATTAGCAGTAGCTAATCACCAATGTTGATCACTAAAGTCGACTGTGGTAGTACACCTAGCGGGAGGTGCTACGAGCTCACATGGCTTGTAGCTGTGCAAGAGAGCAAGCTTGGGTGAGCTAGCGGGGAATATCTCCTGCTGCAGTAGCCTTAAAAAAAAGAATATTGTTCGTTCTCCTGCCAGGTAAAAATCTTTTTCGTATGTATATTATACTATTCCATGTGTTATCATGTGTTTGCTATGATGTGATGTGTAGTAATGGTTATTTAGGTGCTAATCGCTAATTGGGGATAAGCTAGCAAGCTTGACAATTAGCCATCATGCTAAGCGGACGTTGGTAGCCAAGTTCATATGTCACTGAGGGGCTAAGAGCTCACATGGCTTGTAGCTGTGCCAGAGAACAAGCTTGGGTGAGCTAGCGGGGAATATCTCCTTCTGCAGTATCCTTAAAAAAAGACTATTGTTCGTTCTCCTGCCAGACGCCTCACTGCTGTGCTGCCTTACTGCTGTGCTGCCTTACTGCTGTGCTGCCTTACTACTGTGCTGTCTCGCTGGTGCCATTAAAGGACCGGCGGCTGCCATCCATTCATCCATCCGGACCTCGATTATTTGGACTGAAGTACTCACACACACGCCCGCATTCAGTGCCATACACTCTCTTTATTTTGCTGGCCAGCTAACACCATTGGTTTTTTTTTTCTTTTTGCATTCACAAAGACTATCCAAAGACATTTTGGTTATTGTCAAATAGACACTCTCTGATCATGGACTGAGGAGGTTGTGGTGTTACAACCCCAGGACTGAGGAAAAAGACCCATTACACACATGAGCAGCGCATTGATAGTGTTTGAATGCGACTGTATGCTTACATGCTTCTTGCAAGCAAGATGTGTACAGAATAACTGTAGTGGTAGTGTAGCTTAACATTGGCAGTGAGATGAAGGTTTATGCAGACATTTGTGGTTAGGTGGTGCATGATAATGTCTCCTGGCAAGAGTATGTAGGCAGTTCCTAGAGGATGAAGGAATTGATACTACTGACTGGCATCCACGCTCGCCTGACCTAAATCCAATAGAAAACCTCTGGGACATCATGTTTTGCTCCCCAAAAATTTCAGGAGTTCAGTGAAACTCTGGTCAGGATCTGGGAGGAGACAATCCTTGACGCCACGTGTCATGTCATAAGGATCATGCCCCAAAGTTATCAGGCATGCATACAAACATGTGGGGGCCATACAAACTACTGAGTACCATTTTGAGTTGCTGCAATGACCAATTTCAGCAAATTGATCTAGCCTGCTGCATCAGCGTTTCAGTTTAATTTCTTGGTGACTCTGAATTAGGTTGATTATTTTAATTACCATCAACTGATGTAGAATCCTTTTGTTCCTAACTCATTACCCGTTCCATATCAGTATGGATATCCAGCATGATGTTTATTTCCAAATGAGATCTGATGTTTTCAAAGAGTTCCTCTAATTAATTTATGAGCAGTGTATCAAATACCCCAATACCTTCATCTGCATACTGTATGTATTTTACTGCTACTTCCGTATTTTACTTTATTTTTATTGTTAATGTTTTTTAATGCCCTATTTAACATCGTTACTTTATTTCCTCTTTCAAAAATTGTGTTTTAAGTTTCACTGCAACAATATAATTATTCACTGAGTTACTTACCATAATTAATTTGACTTGAAAATATTTAAAATACTGTACATTATTTCTGTTCATATATAAGTGAACTGCAAATATATTTTAATATTAAAATTTACATTAATTAATAACAGAGCATGTTTGCAATTACTTTATTTATACATATTTATATAATAATGTCTATCTTTGCTAAAAAAAGGAACACTTTTTACAATACATTTTCAAAGCATAATACTGGTCTTGTTCAATAGGGGGCGCCATAGAGCGAACAAATGACTACACACAGTTCCAGAACACCCAACCTAATGGGGACTGCAATACCGCTGTGTGACCATTAGGGTCACATGAATTCACACACACACACATTTTGTCTGGAAATTGACCACATGGGGACCTACTTAGAAAACTTCACCAGCCATCTTTAAATACTGTTTTAGAGCTATTGGTGGGCCTGTGCCCGTGGGGACCTCACTTGAGGTCCCCACGGTAAAATGAGTCCCCACGGGTCAGTGTGTAGTTAGGGTCAAGTCCCCACCAGGTATGAATAACGAGAACACACACACACACACACACACACACACACACACACACACACACACACACTCTAGCTGGCTAACTGTCCGTAAGTTTGCTGTTACTTTACAAAACAAATGTAAGTTATTTATATCTTTGCTTTGAATCATTGGATCATTTCCTGCTAGACACAGTGTAGTTTCATATTAAACACAAGTTACTAAGAAGAGTTATGTTAGCCAGTGAAGTAATTTGGCCTGCTATATAACTTTAATTTCTGCTGCGATGCAATTATGCTAAGGTATAGTTAGCCAGCTACATGTAACTTAGCTACGGTGCATTCATGTGGTGGTGGTTAATTTATAAAGTTAGCTGATAACTTTAAAAAACAACCACCAAATCTCAAGCACAGTGGTAAAAGTTTCACATTGTGGGGATGTGGTTTTCCCCTCTCACTCAGATGGGCTTCATTGGATTAAAGTTGTTTTTTTTCCTTTCCAGTTTATGCTAGCTAATTTTAGCTTGCCTATAATAAATTCCTTGATATGCAGTGTAGCAGCTGGCTTGGCTTACCTAAGGCACATCAGTGTTTGTTAGCCTATCCTAATGCACCTGACCTCATAACACTCCTGAACTCAAACACCATAATTTAGTGGTGAACAAGGTAAATTGTTCCCTACTGCAAACCATTAATTTCAATTGCATGTCATAAATTATAATAAATCATAAATAAATACCATAAATAAGTATTCAGGACCAGAATGACCTTTGCTTCCTTCTTTGCTCCCACATGCTGATTTACATATTGGGTGAGATGTGACACACAGCTGTTATACAGTGCCACTAAAGAACTTTTTTCTGATGTCAGTCTGACTCACTGAGAGTGCTCTTGCATATGGACTATAATGTGCTGTTTGCTAGACATCTGAGAGAAAGGACACATGAACACCTAACGATTTTCATACCTGCTCATCTTTGGGGTTTTCTTTTATTGTTTTTTTTTTTTTTGTGAGTAACAAAAACTATAAACAGGAACACAACGAGTCTTTATCAACCCCCAAACTGAAACTGATAATATGTCTGGCCTTCAAAGGACTTACACAGTTACAGTCTCAGTCTGTAAGAGCACCAGCGTGTATTCATTGTTGCAAAAGCCTCGAGGAGCTCAAGTTTTATATTAATTCAGTCAAATATGCCCCCCCTCCCCATCACTGACCCAGTCCTGTCTCTCTCTCTGTCTTTCAGACAAACTTAGACTATGTGAACAGTGTAGCAGAGACCATCATGAAGAAGTAAGTGAGCTAGATTGCCTCCCATGGGGCAGTTTCTCTGTTGTATCAGTGTTCACGTTAGACTTAAGTTTCATGCTCTTTATTGCTTGCAGCACCAGCAGCAGACTGCTGTTTCTGTCTGTAAGTGTATAAAAATAAGATGTTTATTATTACAGTAGGATTGTATTGCATGTGGGCATTCACCAATCTATTTTTCTTTAGTCAGCCATGGACTAACTATGGCTGATGGTCATATGTGTGAGATTTGTCTACTGGGGAAGTATTTCTCTTTATGTGCAACTTCAACATGGAAATGGTCTGTTTTATGTATCGCTTTACAAATAAAGGAAAAGTTAGGCAGCTACATTTCCATTTCTCTTCTTTGAGATTCAACCACAGATTAAAAGAAATAAACCTGAGATAACAGGGGTAATCTGTAAGCATAAAACTACACATTGGCATGTAATTTTATGCAAAGAGAACACAAGAAATGTCCAAATCTTAAATGACTGTATCACTGGAGTGTATAAAACTTATCTTCATACATTCATTCATTTTTTTGAACTCAATTAGATGTTCTGGTAAAATGGAACTGGAAACGCCTGATTACATTTCTGTTTACGCAAATGCTTCAGTGTAGTCTATGTGCACTGATGCTTTACATTAGCCTCTACTACATGCTAACAAAAGCTGTCACAAAACAGGTTTTTAATGTTGTTGCTGCTCTTCCTCCCGGCAACGGGAAAGTGTGAAAGTTGGTTCCCAGCATATGTTTTCAGGAATTTGTTCTCTGATTAACCTAAACGCCTGTTGGTCAAATACAATGTTTGATCTGTGATTTAGGAAGAACTTTTCAGGACAGCTAGGTAAAGTGTGAGAATGAAACGCCCTACAGTTCATAAGACTTGTTATTACATATTTTGTTAGCATACACATAACTGTTTGATTAACCTCTAAATACTAACAAAGAATGTCTATTATTTCCTTTGTATCTTGATGTTGATCTCTGCAGTTAACTAGCTCATTCTTTGCAGTTTTCCCAAGGAGGTGCAGTCTGGATTGCTGGAGGTCATCTCTCCTTCACAGTATTACTACCCTGACTTCGCCAGCCTTAAGGAGACTTTTGGAGACTCCAAAGAAAGAGTCAAGTACGGTGCATATACAAAATCACATGATGCAGTCTCGAAATGCTACAAATGTTTTGTCAGTGATGGTAATTCTGAAGTGTTTTTTACCGTATTTTTCGGACCATAAGGCGCACCAGATTATACATTACAGAATCCTGCCATGCAATTGCATTTGTCCATAACCATCGGGAACCTTCGCATTAACATTTTTGTCGAGTGGGGAAAAAAAGTTAGCGTTCATCCTCCAGCTTCACTGTGTTTATGTTATGCTAGCATAGCTGTGTCGCCAGCGATCACGTAGCACAACATTATATACCAGGTAGCCGAACTTTAGTAATGCTACAAACGTCACTGCTGTTTAGTTTCATTTATGTTGGAAGTGATAGCAGAGCTGTACGTTTGAATTTTCTCACAAATCTGTCAGTCAGAACATGCTATATCATGTTTAGGTGGAAGCTAGCGAGCTAACTTCCTGCTAACTTCTAACTCCGTTAAATTTAATACATTCTGTGTTCATGGATGCCTGGATGTTAAACTTAATTGTTACACCTGGTAAAGCAGGAACGCTGATCATTTTATTAAAGATGAAAGAATTTAGACAGTTTTTAACTCTCAGTGATGCTGCAGTGTTTGTTTGACTTTGGGACCTGAGGATGACGGAGTTTAGGACCCAGATTACTGCGCGAGGCTCCTGCCTATGGTAGCCGTAATGCTCCAACAATCCATCAAGTTGTGCGGCTTCGTAGCAACCAAAGTCGTACTAAAACATTTTTTGACAGATTTTTGAGCACCATGTACCACATAAAATCGGTTCAAGGTCAGTAAGCACAACCAGAATTCATACATAAGACGCATCAGATTATAGGGCGCACTGTTGATTTTGGAGAATATTAAAGGATTTTTAAGAGCGCCTTATAGTGCAGAAAATAGAGTAGGTGCTGCTGCAGTGGCACAGAGGACACAAAACCAACATATACACTACATAACCTAATAAATAAATGATGAAGAGTAGGAGACTTATAATGTGTTTGGTGTGTTAAACAATAAACTGTTATTTATTGAATGCAGAGTGGTGTATAAACACACAGTGAGTACCAAAACCAAAAAGGTGAGTGAATTTCTGCTCGGGTTATATTTGTGCTTCTTGTTTGATTTTAGATGGCGAACAAAACAGAATCTGGACTTCAGCTTCCTCATGCTCTACGCTCAAGACAAAGGAACGTTTTATGTTCAGGTTAGGGTCAGACTTTAGTTATTATTTATTAAACACCTTATTTCTATTGTGTTTTGCATATCATGTTTCAGGAAAGTTATTTTTAGCACCATTTATTTGTTTGTGATATCAGCCAGAGTAGCTTTGTATGTTATAATTCTTCCTTATATATCTTTCGCTTTCACATTGCTTGTCTGGGTAGGGGCACTGCAGATGAGCTCAGACTATAAATGCTTACAGAAGACCCAAAGATGACATCACAGAAATGTGAAATACAAAAGTCTGAAATGATAGCCTGTTGTAAACTCTTTCTCCTTTTCACCAGGAGTGGTCTGATTGGGCTGTAGCTGTGCTTATGTTTAAACTTTTTATAAATAGTGTCTACTTCCTGACACGTCTGTTTTTAACAAGCTAAGCAGATCTAAAATGTGTGGTCGAATGCCTAAGTGCAGCACAGAGTCCTGTTACGTTTAGGATAACTAAGAAAAAGGATAAAGGAGCAAATTATTATTTGTTGTCTGTTGATTTCCAGTTAGAGGATGATGTTGTTGCTAAGTCGGGCTACTATGACGAGATGAAGGCCTACGCCACAAACGAAGCTTCAAAGCCATGGCTCTACCTTGAGTTCTCCCAGCTTGGATTTATAGGTGTGCTTTTGTGTAAAATACTGAAGTAATTTTTGTGTGTGTGTGTGTGGATTTTTTTAGGTAATATTACACGAATGCATTTGTGTGTATGTGTGATTCTCCAGGCAAGTTGTTTCGCACCCGGGACCTCCCAATGATCGCCGAGTTCTTCCTCATGTTTCACAGAGACAAACCTATTGACTGGCTGCTGGATCACATTCTGTGGGTGAAGGTTTGCAACCCCGAGAAAGATGATGTAAGTCAGTTATATCAAGAGTCAAGAAATGCAAAGTATAGATTCATTTGTGTTTTGGGAAAGAGTCAGACCACTTCATTATTTTTTTTTACACACTTTGCTGTTTGTTACAGCCCTACAAATAAGAAAAAACACGTTGTTGTTGAGGATTTTTGTTAAAATGGAGCATAAATCTCTAAATAAATCTGTGGTTAAATAGATCTGGGACTCAGACTCTACACACTCTATGTAGATGACACCTCTTGTCTATACAAAGCATGGTATTTCCAGTACTGAGAAAGCATTGAACAGTACATTTTTTCCTATTGCTTGTTTTTTGTTGTTGTTGTTGTAAAGAGCAGCTTTTACAGTGCGTTTCAAACTCACATGTTCTCATATTGTATATAGAAACACTGCACAGAGCAGAAGGCACTACTCAAGCAGAGGTACAAGCCTTCCCTCTTTCAGCATGTTGGTCTCCACTCTTCTCTGCCCGGGAAACTGCAGCATCTGAAGGTGAGAGTTCTGTTGGGGTTTGAATATATAATCCGAATGCGTATTTGCTGATTATATTGTTTTAATATAAGAGAGGCCTAACTCTGAGTACAGTCTGTGCCAAAAAGCACTGACAGGGAACTGCATGCTTTTGCAGAGCAAGCTTTTGCAGCCGGAAAGTGAAACTAAGCAGAGTCTTTGATTGAAACTTATAGTGGTGTGATGTAGAGAGCAAGTATATAAATACCTCCGTTTGTGCTTCAGACCTGGGGTTGTGTGTTTTGTGTTCAGGTCTCCATATCAAGGATATGTAAAATAGAGATCATTTTTAAAGTAAAAGGACCACTTCTGAGCTGTGTCTTTCTTGGCCGTAAAGAATACAAAAGAACCGGATTTAATAGTTCAAATTCAAATTCAAATTTTATTTGTCACATACACAGTCATACACAGTACGATATGCAGTGAAATGCTTGGACAACTGCTCGTGACCTAAAGAAGAAAAAAAAAAGTTCCTTTGACTCCCAGGAAACGTGTTTCATGATGGATATGAAGGTTTATCTGTCAGAGCCATTGGGGATATTTGGTGAAAACAAAACGCAGTGCATCCACATGTATTCCTCATACCATCTGTGAAGCCACCAAGTTGACCATGAACTCCTCCCTATACCAAAGTCTATTCCAATTGAATGTAAGGCCAGATGTAAAGATAACACCTGGGCTAATTTGGGTAATGCAACAGGACAACGGCACCAAGCACAGAAACAAACTGAAGGGCTGAAAAAGAAAAGATTCAGGGTGTTGGAATCAGTGTTGGTCAAGTTACTTGAAAAAAGTAATCAGTAACTAATTACTGATTACTTCCCCAAAAAAGTAATCCCGTTACTTTACTGATTACTTATTTTCAAAAGTAATTAATTACTTAGTTACTTAGTTACTTTTTAAAAACACGATTTACAACCTGAAGAGGTGATAAAGTGATAGATCTTTCAGCCCAATTCTACTTTTTCTGCATAATCCATCATACAAAATGTAATCAGATGGAAAAGTCTCTTTTTAAAACTTGTTTTATTAGTTTTAATCTTTTAACTTTATGCATCAAGCAAAGATTTAATTATATGCAACATTCTCTGACTGGAAGAAATTAGTTTAACATTTAAACCTATTTTCTGCACATTCCAGCACATAAAATAAAATATTTTGTGTGTTTACACTCAGTCTTTCAAATAGATGCAAGTAAAACACAGCAGAAAATAAATAAAGTCAAAGACTCAGCGGTCCTGTTGCTCTATTTTCATCTGTAAAGCAGGAGTGCGGTAGGCGGAGGTTTACCCTGGTGCAGGTGTGCTGCGGTCAGTGGAAGAATCTGTGAGTTTCTCTGTGAGTTTCCCATTACGTCGTAGCTACTCGGTGCTTGTTTGGAAGTTTAGGGTTTTTTCACGGTTCGGTTCGATACTTTGGTGTCACGGTTCGATATTTTTTCGATACAAAAA